>NC_056739.1:1078840100-1079205100 GCF_019279795.1 Protopterus annectens
GCAAGTAGCCTATGTCTCCTTATGACAGCTATGGCAGCCCCTAGCATTTCTGCTTTGAGTTCAGCTTTTTCAATTTTCACTTCTAATAGCTTACTCCTGTCTTGCAGTGTCTCTTGAGAGAAACATCCTGCACTGCAGAGTTTTAAGTGCTTGGCTGAGCTACTATTCTGCCTGTGTAATTGCCTGCTTCTAATTGTTTTCACCTGCTAGCTCCCGCAGTATTCTCTGCTAGCTTCCTTCTAATTCTGTTGCTTCCTTTTTCCTCTTTGTTTCCTCAAGGGGGAGCAACGTGCATACCAGCAAAAACACGCTCACAGTGGCTTACACGCGCGCACACATGCTTACACGGTTCAGAATTTGCTTATTCGGGTTAAAACGCACACACATCAGTGCAAACAGTCTTACAAGTCTGCCAACAGGCTCCCACATGCGCAGTCTGCCTTACACGCACGCACACTGCCCTACTCGCGCCTCATGGCGTGCACACATGCGCATGCACGCCCAGCAAGAAACTTTGGTGTAAGCAACAGTGTACACCTTCCATTTCTTGACTTTCCCATGCTTATGTTGTGGCACTCCTCTTTCCATGATATGTGTCTGACATCTGTCATGTAACACTGACCTCCAATGAACTGCATTTCTTTCTGCCATTCCCCCCTGTGATGTCACCTATCTCCTACTCTGTTCCTCCCCCTTATGTAACTCTTATACTACTCAGAATGTGCTCATTTGCTATGTGACAGTGGAATTCAGTATCCTAACACTCATTTACATCAGATTGCCTACTAATGCTTAGTTACATGTCTAAGACTCAGCTTCCCCCCTTAGCAACCACTAAACGGTGGCCATGTTGTTTTTGGTCTGCTGGTCCCTGCATTGTAAATCCATGTATTGCATAAAAACCACATTTGTGGGTTTATAACCTTCATTTTTATATTTTATACTGTGCAGCCCGTTTGTGCAGGGCTGCGCTGTGTTTAAACGCTGAAAAAAAAAATTATTTATTTTTCATATTTGCATCGGGGTACCTTGCCATTGGCCACATATTTGGCCATTGGCATGCTGTCTGACACATATGCACCCTTTATTTGGAGATGACATGGCTCCATTGTGGTTTTTGCAGAAACGTACTCAGTTGTCAACTGAGTACATTTCTGCAGCTAAAACGGCTCTTACACGGGCTGCTTTGGGCTTCATGGATCGCTAATCTACCTCATCTGCATGCCTTTGGGCTGCAAGTGAGGTGATTAGCATATCCACGCCCACTCCATGTAAGAGACGTTTTATCTGGTCTCTTACACGGAATTTAGGGCTGTTCCTGGATCGTGAAGGCTACATGGAGTCTTACACTACTCTTAGACTCCGTGCAAGCCTTCATGAATCCTGCCCCTTATCACTTGTGAAATAGGCAAATTTACATTTATATAAAAGCAAACTGTATTAACAAACATTATACTTCACATATATTGCTATATATCATATAATCTAAGTAACATTACATAAATTATTCAATTCCTGTCGTTTTATTTTTAAACAAGAAACATCTTTATTAAACCATTATTTACGACATAGCCAACCATACATTTATATAAATGAAAACAAACCACACTGACACAATCCTAGTTGCAAGCATTTAGGGCTGAGCAGGTTTAATAGCCGAAGTCATTCTGATGCAGACTTTCTCTTTGAGATGAACATTTGAAAAGTTCTAAAGTCCCATTGCTTTTGATTGACTTTTGCTTTGTTAATTTGTCGTAGGGGGAATGTCGGCACTTTTGAAATCATAACAAGGGACTTAGAACAAGGTTTTCAGAGTTCCTTCATTTAGCATTTCACTATCTTTGATATAAGAGCCACACTTCCTCCTTATAAAAGTGAAGTGACTTACCTGCTTTGTGGGTATTATCAAAAAGCATCTGTTTACATTCATCAAGGTCATGATTTTAAACTTGCTTGGTATCACTTGCATTACCCTCATTTAGAACTACCCCTTACTCTCTCCAGATTGCTTTGTATTTTGTGCCTGTCCTTTCTTCTAAGTATTTACTCTGTTGCAGCCTTTCACATCATTAGCAAACAAATACATCTTCCTATCCTGTACTGGGCAACATCATTTCTGAGCACTGGGACTTTGGTGAGCCCTGCTCATAAAAATTAGCAGCAGATGCATGTCCCTTCCATACGTTATGATGCTTAAATGAAAGCTGTGATTACTTCCACAAGGTATGTAGGGAAGCCATGACATTTCAGTTGCTGACATTGTGTGTGGAATATGCAGAGAGCTACATAAGGCAATACATGAAAATCAAACTGCCTAACGTGTGATGAGGTTAATGGTGGAACATTATTGCTGTCAGGATTCGCAGAGAGTGGGGGGTACTCTAAAGACTGTCATGCTGGTGAGGTACATGATTGCTGTTTAATTTGGAGGGAGTGAGGGTATCATCCTGCAAAATGAATGGTGATAGGCTCTGCTAGATCACTCACTTCCCATCATTATTAGACTGACTGCTGGGCTATGTATGACTGAAGCCCACTCTAGCATTGCTAAAAGGTCTGTTCAAAAGTATTTATACATGTGCTGTACTAGCAGAGGGTCTCGTACTCTGCCAAAAGCATTGCTGAACATCGCCAGTGCAGGGCTACAGGTCTTCATCATTTTCTCTTTATAAACACTTGCACCATGCACCAGACATCTCAACCTCTCAGTGCAAGAAATCTATACAAAGGCAAAAATAATGGGGGGACAAAGACCCAAAATTAGGGACAGATTTTAGATATTGCTTTTATAAATTTAGAAAGTTGCTAGAGAAACAGGTTTTGCTTTAGCATGTATTTTCTGAAGGATATGAAGTCTGAAGCTCATATATCTATCATTATGTAGTGACTTCAGTCTTCAATGGTTTACCAGAAAATCACAAATTTTGTGAGGAACTGACTAAAAATATGAGGTAAAAATATGGACATTCTGTGAAAATCTGGACAGTTGAGAGGTACGGCATGCACAAATGTGGGGCAAAGGGCATGCATCAAGCACAGAAAGTTCAAGAATCTTGCTGCAGTGTTTTTAGGTACACTTACCTTCCTTTTCTTATGAAAAACATTATCTTTGATTTGCTTGTATTTCCTTAAAAAAAAACTTCTCTTGTCCTTGTCCTGAATCATAAATATCGCTTTCATTCTTATAAATTATAGGTATTTACGTATACTATCAAATATTTTAGGTGCAATAGTTTTTGCTACAACTTTAGTAATTTTATTCTTTAGATTTTCCAGTGAAGTTTTCTTCTAAGTATTTTTCCTTTTAAGTGAACTTGTTTGACTCTTACTATATCAATAAATGAATGCAGGTATACGGCTGCAGACTATTGTTCATCCACAACTTGTCTAGCATTTATTTATTTGATGTTATCCTACAACTATTGAACAATACCTCTGCTTTTGATTCAACACCTCTCTTGGAGGTTTTCATCATTCTTCTGCTTTTTATATGCTATTAACCATGAAACTTGGTTCTAAAATTACCATGAAACTTAGCTCTAAAGGACTTAGCTCCCTGGGCAGGGCCTTAAGTAGGTGGCATCTTCATATATTATCTGCCTGTACTGTAGAATGTTTCAAAAAACATCTGGAGAGCGTCATAGCAAATATGGTTTTAAATCAGTAATGGAGTCTCATTTTCATAATCACTGAGAAGTGCACACGTGGGATCAGTTAGGGGCTCAAGCCTCATCAGTTTTACTTCTTTCAAGTTGTGTAACCCTAATCAATTAAAACTAAATGTGGCCTAAAGCTGGTATACAAGATCTTCTCACTACACCCACCTGCACAGGCATAGGCTTTTAGCTGTTAAGGCAACATTCTGAGTCCCACTGCAATCATTGCATGTCTTCCTGCAAGGTCATTATTTCCTTATATTGTCACATGCTATCCAACTCTCTTTGAAGAAGTCCTTGTAGTATGAGTGTGGCAGATGTACACAGAAATGGTTTTACATAAACAGCTTTATGAAAATGTGTGGGATTTATAAACTACTTGTAACTTTATAAAACAGTCACATTTATAGACTTTACAGCTGTATAGTGTCCCCTGTAGAACGTATTGTTTGCTGTCATTTCTTTGGCTGTATGCATAACATTTGTGGAGCTTTTCTGACATTTAAGTGTGTGTATACACACACACATACACACACACACACACACACACATATATATATATATATATATATATATATACACACACACACACACACACACACACACACACACACACACACATATATAGATAGATATGTAGATAGATATGTCCGTACATATACTACTCTCTGTTTTATATATATTGAAATATAAGAAACCTCTAATTAAACTTGAAAAAAAAAAACATCAATATGCATCTTTAAGGATCATAGACACAGACAATGCCCTTGGGTAACATTAGACTAAGATACTAAGATACATACCTATCTCTCCAGCAGGTCCTATTTAGATCACAGGCAAGGATTAAGTCTTTAGAATGGGTAATTCTAGTACTGTTTGTTTTGTGTATATGCAGAAGGTCCATCAAAGTGAGGTCTGACAATGCCCTGTATGCCAGGTATAGATCTCCCCTCAAAAGCCTGCAGGAGACAGAATACAGGGATAGGGCTTTGAGGTGTTCAGGATAGGACATAGGGTCTATATTAGAACACCAAACGTTCAAAATTTTGAGTGTTCTATCGACCCATTTTCAGTGAATGCTGAAAATATTGAAGAAACAAAAAAACAATT
Organism: Protopterus annectens; assembly: GCF_019279795.1. Taxonomy (NCBI): domain Eukaryota; kingdom Metazoa; phylum Chordata; order Ceratodontiformes; family Protopteridae; genus Protopterus; species Protopterus annectens. The sequence continues at coordinate 1,078,844,867 of NC_056739.1, forward strand.
ATTTTCCTAGGGAAAGAATTTGGTTGTCCGTTTCTGTTGCTTCGGTATTTTCAGCACTGTGGTGGAAAGTTACGGGTCAGGTTCAGGTAAGTGTGCAATTGTGTGGATGTGAGGGTTAGGGCGGGTTAGGTGAGTTAGGGTTAGAGTGCGGGTCAGGTAAGTGTGCGATTGTGTGGACGTGAGGGTTAGGGCGGGGTAAGTGAGTTAGGGTTAGGGCGTGGGTGAGGTGACTATGCGATAGTGATGGACCTTAGGGTTAGGGTATGGGTTAAGGTAAGTGGATAGTTAGTGTAGGGTTAGGTGTAAGAGTTTAGGTGTATGTGTGTGGATTGCTGTTTGTTTGGAGTGCTTGTGTTGTGTGTATGCGTTTTGGAACAGCAAATTATTTCCCTAGGAAAAAATTTGCTGTTCTGAATGTTCAGTGTTTTCAATTTTTGATTCATAGGGTTCAATATTAGAACACTCGACATTTTGAATGTTTGGAGTTCTGATATAGACCCTAGGACATATTACTTACGCCTTGTGTGACACCTGTGCACTGGCCCAGCAATCAAGGAGTCTCAATCCTCACCAGTGAGAGATGTTTACATTGGGAAGGCTAATAAATACACACACAGTAAAGTACAATTTCCCTTAAGAGCACACAGAGATCACAGTCAGTTTGGGGCTGGTTTTTCCCTTTCTCTCCAGATCCCCAGTAAGACTCCCCACTGGCACAGCTATAGCATCCAGATCTCAGCCTAGTGGTCAAGCTAAAACCTCCAGCACCTTCTATGTCCAACCAGTGCTTTGTGTCCCTGCCCATGTAGCTCACATACACACTTTGAGATATACGTTTACATCCAAACACACAGACACTCCTGTGGAAGGCTGGCACAGGTTCTCCGGCTATGCCCCTTCTGCCCAGACTATACCGTAGTACCACTTGCTACCAATCACTAATATCAGCTACTAATAAGGCCCTTATCAAAGGGTGTCCAATTATTACTGTGCAATATTATTACCCAAATGTTAAGTGTGACGAACAGCAAGACTTACTTGGAGTGGTTGGACAGTACCACTATATATACGCAATGTACTCTAAAGCTTAAATTATCTCTACATAAAACAGCCACAGTTGAAAGGTTTAAAAATATTTAATAATAAATAATAAGACACAAGACAATACTTCTTACTACATAGTACTAGTCAAGAGTTCGGAGATCACATAGGAATGCTTAAAATAGTACAGTAAAAAAGTTCTGACATCAATACAGAAAACAGCTAGACTAGATTTCCTCCTTCCTATCTATATCTAAGAGCAAACACAGTTCTAAAATAAACGTACATATAGAGCAAGGCAGTTCTGGTGATGTTGTCAGTTCTGAAAATAAAAATGCAAAATGCCCCGATTCTCTCTTTGTCTCTCTCTCTCTGTCCTTAAATTGATAACACAGTACCACTGGCTCATTTCAGATTACATCATCATTCTCTGTTTCCCAGGCTAACAGAAACTCAGAGTGTAACAGCCCTTTTGATCTTGCAGCTGGTCAGGAAGCCAGGGCAATAAAAGACATTATGCATGTAAATTCTAGCCATTAATTCTGGTCTCAAAATGATAGGAAGAATTCCTTCATTCAGACATCTTTTCTCCAAGGTTGGAGATCAAACAATTATATAATGCTTGACTTATCAGCTTTCGTCCAGCAGAGTGCAGTGTGGTTGCATTTTTGAAGTTCAACATTTAACATAATTTTCTTACATTTAAGAGAACAAGCAGCTTACATTAATATTTACAAATAACATAATTATCTACAAAATCCTATCTAGCTAGGCTGGCAGCCTTCACATATCTTCCCCAGAGAACTTAAGCTAGTTTTTCAAGTGACCCTTGAGAAACATTGCTTGTGAGGGTTAGGTCTATCTGAGGATACCTTACCTCATTCCCTGTCTTGAGAGCCCATCTGCATTGGTGTTGCTAACCCCACTGCAGTGCTGCACTCACATATCGTATGCTTGCAGTCCTAGGCTCCATCTTAGCAATTTGGTATTTTGCTGGCTGACTTGATGTAACCATGTTAGGGGATTGTGAACTGTAACTACAGTGAATTATCTTCCATACAGATAAGGCTGAAGTTTCTGCAGTGCCCACACTATGGCTAGACATTCTTTTTCTACAGCTGCATAGCATTCCTCCATGGGTTGAAGCCTATGACTGAGATAAACCACTGGGTGCTCTACTCCCTCTGAAGAAGTCTGGCTAAGTACATCCCCCCATGGTTCAAAGCATCCACCCGCACAACAAATTATTTGGTGCAATCTGGACTGGCTAACACAGGGGGTCCTGCAAAAGCTTCTTTATGCTTCTGAAATGCCTGCTCACATGCTGTTTTCCGCACTACCTTATCTGGCCTGTTTTTCCTTGTCAGGTCTGTGAGGGGAGCAGCTATGGTACTATAATATAACTGGGGACAAACTTTCTGTAGTACCCTGCTGTCCCTAAGAATGCCCTCACCTGCTTTCTGGTAACAGGTGCAGGCCATGCCTGAATGGCTTCCACTTTGGCAGGTTCTGGCCTGATCTTACCACTCCCCACTCTATGTCCCAGGTCGGAGACCTCTGCCATACCCACCTGACATTTGCTGGGCTTAATGATCAACACTGCCCTCTGTAGTCTGCTCAGCACCTCCCTGACATCCTGAACGTGCTTTTAAAAGGAATTGCTGTAGACAGTAATATCATCTAGGTAAGCAAGGACAAACCCTCCTGCTCCTGCTAGGATATGATCTACCAGCCTCTGGAAAGTTGCTGGGGCATTTTTCATCCCAAAGAGCATCTTTGTGAACTCATACAAGCCAAAAGGAGTCATAAAGGCTGACTTCCTTCTAGCACTGGGAGTCACGGGTACCTGCCAATAACCCTTGGTAAGATCAATGGTTGTAAGATACTTAGCCCCACCCAGCTGCTCAAGGGCCTCATCTGTCCTAGGCATGGTGTAAACATCTGACTCTGTGTGACTATTTAATTTCCTGTAGTCCACACAGAACCTGGTGCTGCCATCCTTCTTTGGCACCAGCACCACTGGGGAGGCCTAGGGGCTGTTGGACTCTTGAATTATCCCTAGTTCCAACATCTCTTGTATCTTCTCCCTCAGAGTCTATTTGACTCTCTCAGACACCCTATAAGGGGCCAGCCTAATAAGCCTTTGGTATCCTGTATCCATCCAGTGCTGCACCAGGTGGGTGCACCCTGGTTTCCCAGTGAACACATCACCAGACTCCTATAACACTGCTCAGATGTCTTGAACCTGAGTAGGAGATAGCTGCTGGGACATTGCTACCCCTTCCACTGAAGTGTCAGTCTGAGCCTCAGTGAGGAGATCAGTCACCAGATCTCCCTCAGACTCCTCCTGCAATCCACTGTAAATACTCAGCACAAGGGCCTCCCTATCATGGTAAGGTTTCAATTTGTGCCCCTGCCTCCTGCCTAGCAGTTTCACCATGTAGTTTACATCACTTACCTTTCTTACCACCTTGTAGGGTCCCTCCCAAGCTGTTTGCAGCTTGTTGTGTCTGATAGAAATGAGAACCATTACCTGCTGACCTAAAACATACTCTCTAGCTCGAGCATTCCTTTCATTCCAAGAGCACACAGAGATCACAGTCAGTCTGGGGCTGGTTTCTCCCTTTCTCTCCAGATCCCCAGTAAGACTCCTCACTGGCACAGCTATAGGGTCCAGATCTCAGCCCAGTGGCCAAGCTAAAACTTCCAGCACCCTCTCTGCCCATGCTTCATGCCCCTGCCCAAGTAGCTGGCATGCACACACACACACACACACACACACACACACACACACACACACACACACACACACACACACACACACACACACTTTGAGATACAAGTTATATACAAACACAAACACACTCCTGGGGAAGGCTGACACACATTCTCCAGCTATGCCCCTTCTGCCCAGACTATACAGTAGTGCTACTTGCCACCAACCACTAATATCAGCTACTCTTAAGGACCATATCAAAGGGTGTACAATTATCACTGTGCAATATTACTATCCAAATAGTAAGTGTGACGAACAGCAAGACTTACTTGGAGTGGCTTGGACAATATCACTGTATACATGCAATGCACTCTAGAGCTTAAATTATCTCTACATAAAACAGCCACAGTTGAAAAGTTTAAAAATGTTTAATAATAAATTAGAACACAAGACAATACTTCTTACTATACAGTGCTAGTCAAGAGTTCAAAGATCACAGAGAAATGCTTAAAGTAATACAGTAGAAACGTTCTGACATCAATACAGAAAACAGCTAGACTAGACTTCCTATGTCCTATCTATATCTAAGAGCAAACACAGTTCTAAAATAAACGGGTCTATATTAGGACATTGACTTTTTAAAATGTCGAATGTTCTAATATCGACCTCTATTCAGCAAACGCTGACAACATCAAGGGAAAAGATTTGCTGTTCCGACACACATACACACAACACAAACACACCAAACAAACAGCAATCCACACACTTACACCTAAAATCCTACATCTAGCCGTACACTAAACCATACACACACCACTAGCTATCCACTTACCTTAACACAAACCCTAACCATAAGGTCCATCACTATCGCACACTCGCCTCACCCGCACCCTAACCCTAGCTCACCTACCCTGCCCTAATCCTCACATCCACACAATCGCACACTTACCTGACCCATGCCGTAACCCTAACTCACATATCCCATGCCCTAACCCTCACGTCCACACAATCGCACACTTACCTGACCCGCGCCCTAACTCTAACCCTCATGTCCACACAATTGCACACTTACCTGATCCCGACCCGTAACTTTCCACCACAATGCTGAATATAGCAAAGCCACAGGAATGGCCAACTGAATTCCTTCCCTAGGAAGAAATTCGGTGTCCCTCAGCTTCGCTGTTTTCAGTGTTCACTGAATAGGGGTCGATATTAGAACATTTGAAGTTGTGAAACTTCAATGTTCTAATATAGACCCAAAATAAACTTACATATAGAGCAAGGCAGTGCTGGTGATGTTGTCAGTTCTGAAAACAAATGCAAAATGCCCTGATTCCCCTCTCTCTCTGTCCTTAAATTGATAACACAGTACCACTGACTCATTTCAGATTACATCATTGTTTTCTGTTTTCCAGGCTAACAGAAACTCAGAGTGTAACAGCCCTTTTGGTCTTGCAGCTGGTCAGGAAGCCAGAGCAATAAACAACATTATACATGTAAATTCTAGCCATAACTCTGGTCTCAAAACAATAGGAAGAATTCCTTCATTCAGACATCTCGGCTCTGAGTTTTGAGATCAAACAATTATACAATGCTCGACTTATCAGCTTTCCTCCAGCAGAGTGCAATGTGGTTACATTTTTGAAGTTCAACATTTACTATAATTTTCTTACATTTAAGAGAACAAGCATGTGGCTTACATTAATATTTACAAATGACAGAATTATCTACAAAATCCTATCTAGCTAGGCTGGCAGGCTTCACACCTTGCATTATTTTAGTGAGGAACCTCTGTGGTCATTCCAGTTGTTGGATATGCCTGTTTAGGTACATACCAAAGGGGGCATTGTACTCAATGATAGGTCTGGTGAGTGCCCAATACAGTGGAACAATGACTTCCTTGGACTTGGATGCCATACCTTTGTTTACACATTTTGAAACCATTTCCCACACCATCCTCCTCTCTAAACATTCCTCCCTCCACATTTACCCACCTATCCTACAATGGTTCAATAGCTATCTCTCCAATAGGCAGCAATCCACCAAATGGCAACAGTCTTACTCTCCTTTCCTCAATACTTCCACAGGGTTACCCCAAGGCTCCATGCCTGGTCCTCCCTTATTTAGTATCTTTATTAACAACTTTCACTCCACTCTCCCACAATGCTCAGTAATCCAGCATGCTGATGACTCTACTAAAATATGCATTGCTAATTCTAACAAATCACCCAGAATGCCCTCACCTCTACTGAATCATAGATGCTTAACATTCGTCTTGCCCTAAATCCAAAAAAAAAACTAAATTAGTACTTTTTCCTCTAAGAAAACCACTACTTTTAATAAAAGACTGTTCGTTATGTAAGCCCAAGACATTTCCACTATAGAAGTTGTCCCACACACTAATCTACTAGGCATTATTATAGATGAAAACCATAACTCTGACCTACACACAAACAATAACAAAAAAAACACACCAAAAGCTCGGTATGCTCTGCAGGCACCAACACTTTCTTAGCCTCTCTACTTGATAAACCCTGCACCTACCTTTTTATTACCCTCTCTCCTTTCAGGCACCCTTTTACTTGCTAATATCCAAAATTATGCAAAATCCAAACTTGATATGTGTTACAACAGAATAGCCAAATTTTTATCCCACCACTGTAACTCACTGAAACAGTTTGGCTGTCTGGAACTCCCCCAACTAACTACAGCACACAACATAATCTACAGACCCACAGACTGTCATGCTGTCTTGACACTACTTGCCCAATACCAGCCAAGCAATAAACTAAGGTCTGAAAATCATCTATTTCTAAAAGAAGAAAAGCCCACCTTACCTGCTGGTCAACTCCTCTACTCCTTCACCAAACTATCAAACTCACTTCCACCTTCTATAAGAAACACAGGCAGCACCACCACCTTCAAACAAATACTGAAAAATCATCTCAACTCTCCCTGACTCTATAACCTAACCTGCTCCTTCTCCTTATATGGTAACTAAACTCCTATACTTTTTGCTCCTGCTGACTGATATTTTCTCCATAATTATTACTTTTCATCACTTGTTGATACTGGTACAATAATGCCAATTAATATATCTCTATTTATACCTCTCTCAATGAATTTATCTGGCAACCAGCAAAATTCCTGCTTTTATGTACATATTCTGTATATATTACTGTAATCATTATGTAAAACACTGCATGTACTCTTGTATCAATTCATGTTTAATATTTTCTGTATCTATGCTCTTGTTGGAGCTTTTTTTCCCTGGGCCTCCACCAAAAATGGGCTCTTTTAGGCCCAGTGGACTTTCCTGGTAAACAAATGCAATAAATAAACTATGAACTGACAAAACTGAATACACTGAGGATTGCAATCCCTGAACTGCGTTCACCAAAAAAAAAAAAAAAAGGCTGAAAAAATATTTTGTGTTTTTGTAAGGGTATTATGCCACCTTGCATCCCTGATGTGGGAACAAGACCCAAACACCCTATATATATATATATATATATATATATATATATATATATATATATATACATTCATACGAGGCTAACTGCCCTTGCGAGCCTAGTCAATTATCCATTGTGAGACTCAAACCCTGCACTTTGTGTTTGTAAGGCAAACACCATTAGGCTGTGTGTGTGTGTGTGTGTGTGTGTGTGTGTGTGTGTGTGTGTGTATTAATATATATACATATATATATATATATATATATATATATATATATATATATATATATATATATAGATGTATGTGTGTGCGTGTGTGTGTGTGTGTATTAATACATATATATATATATATATATATATATATATATATATACTTGCATGGATTATTATACCTATGATAGTAAAATGCTTGCAACTGCCATCACTACATACCATTATGAAGTCATGAGCATGCTGCAGAAATTTAAGATAATTGTTATGAAGGTATGTGCCATTTGTAAAGATTGTAAAAACTAGAGTCCTTGGATTGTATCCGTATGTCGATGCTGAAATTGTGAGATAAAACAAGTTTTCCTATGCTGTTTGGTTTCTGTCTTTTTAGACATCTTGTGAACCAGATTAAGACTGTTAGATTACAGTCAGTGTTTTTCAGTCTATGCATTGGTATACTGTGATTGACAGTATCAAAATTTTTTGAGAACTTAAGAACAGGGCTATAGTAATGAAGCCTTTGTCACATTCAATAGTGATATAGTTTGTTATTTTTACTAGAGCTGTTTGTATTATGTAAACAAGATGAGAGCCATATTATATGTTAGTGATTATATTGTTTGCAGTTAACTAGTCTGTTAACTCTGTTTGCACTACCTTTTCAAGTATTTTGATAGTGGGCTGAGTATATAAACTGTCTTGTAATTTTCCACCATTACATTGCCACCTCCCTTAAATAAGCTATTTTAAATTATCTTCCTTTGGATTGAAAACAGCCTTCTTAGAGACTTTAATGTATTATTGTAGTGAGTGAACAAGCAATAGTATCGGTATATAAAAAGGCTGGTGGTAGCTTATCCACAGAGGATGGACCATGACCTCTGATTTTAATGAGTACTTTTTTGGGACTTTAACTGTTGTTGGTGTGAAACACAAAGGAAGTACCATAGTGGGTTGAGTGAGTGATTGATGAGGTGTCTCTTTGTGTATACATGAGTGAGAGAACTAATTAGTAATTTACATGAAGTGATTCGGTAAATAACTATGTGCTGGTTGCTAGGAAGGTTTAGGGAATTGTTTTCAGTTACTTTCACTTTACCCTTTAACTTGGTAATGTTTTTCTGAAACATCACTGAATTGTTTTATTTTTATATTGTAGTTTAAGGCAGAAATTTTGTTTAGACTTCCTAAGTTGATTTTGGCATTTGTTTCCAAGTATTTTCTATCTAACAGCGAACATGGTGCATAGACTTATGCAAAAACTGTACAAAGTGGTACAGATGTACTATATGCCAAACTAAAAAGAAAGCCAAGCAGGGATCCAGTGAAACCACTTATGTACCTGTCAGAAATATTGATATAGGTGAATCTGGAAAGATGTGCAAGAACAAGACAGCACAATTTCAAGTTATAAAGCACATATCTCAGGGAAAATACAAAGGAGTATTATTTCCAAGAAAAGATGGTGGATGATTAGAAAAGACTTTTTGAAGAGGTAGTATGGTAAAAGAAATAGTAGTAGTAGGTCAGTGTAATCTGAGTTTATACAAAGATAAATAAAGTTCAAGCAGCCTGTAGCTACTGTTAAATTATGGGTTTTATTTATTTACTAACTTTTGTATACTGGGAAAGTCCGACTGGGTCCAGTAGCCCATTTTCAGTGGACCACCAGTGAGAAAAGGTCAAAAGAGAAATACAATTCAATACAACACAATATAATGCAATTTCTGTATGGGGTAACTAAATTATTACAAAGACTAGAAAAACAGACAAGTATGGTTTACTTACTAAACAGTAAAAATGTTTATGTAGGCTATGGAGTTCTGGTCTGTAAGATGTTATTGATAAGAAAGTGGCACTTCAATTACAAATCTGACTGTAGCCATTGTGCCACCAGATGCCGCAACTGTTACAAAGATTAAGGTGAAGAACCACAATCTGTAACAAGTCCATAAAAGGAGATCATGTCTTAAGTACATCTAGGTCCTGTAACAGGCAAGGCTATCTCAGTTAGGTCGCAACACATTGTTGGGTATTTGTACATGCCTCATATATGGGCTTAGTGAGAGCGATTCAGTCAGATGAAGCATTACTGCAAATCATTTCTGCACCTTATCTGCTAATTTTGAGATATGTAATAATTTCCAGGATCTATGCAACAAAACAAAGATGGCATTTATAGGAAATACACATACCATACTAATTAACTATTCCCACTTTAATGGTATGGCTCCTTCTTCATGTGCTTTGTCTTCTAGTTAATAGGCCTAAATATACATTCCTGGTTAATGCTCTGATTTAAGCTCAATGCTCACACTACTTGGTACACAAAGTATAGACAGTGCCGAAGGATAGCATATTTACTGGAAGAAATACAGCAGAACCCATATAAAGAGAAGTGTTTAAGCTCCATATAACAGCATATTGACAAAAATTGAAATAACTTGCACAGCAAGTCCTGATTTTGTTGTATTATAATGAACATAAAAATGAAAACAAACTTTGTAGTGAAGACACTAGAGAATATCCAAAGAAATGGAGTAATGCTGCAAGGTATGTGAATATGAATAAAGCAAACATGAAGTAGGACTTGTAATGTCAGACCAGCTACCCTCATTAAATATAAACATTTCTCAGATAACAAACCTTCTCCTAGCAACATGACCCTCTTCCCTATTATTATAGGTACACTTTATATTTTAAACAGGAGTTTGGTGAAAGCATTTCATAATACATATTACAATGACTTTGTTGTTTTGCAGTAAAAGTATACTCAGGGCACTTGTCACAAACTGTTCTAGTACCATGTCTTATATAACAAAGCTTAGACCACCTACTGTGATAAACCATGAAGGAGCAGTCAGTGAAAGGTGTTAGTTTATAATTATGACTGAAGTGACATGCAGGATAAATGGATCTAACCCCTAGCTCCATTATGCAGCAGTACCTAAAAATAAGTAGTCCTGCCCAGTCCCAACATGGTAAACAATACATCTGAAAATAAGTAAGCCCAGACAGTTCAGAGCTTAAAAATAGTGAAGTCAGAAATACAATCTCCTGTCCCTTACCATTTAATTTCTACTGTCAGAAGTAGGGAAAGTAAACATATGGGTCTGAAACTGCAGGGGTTGCTTACATGACCTATGCTACATGTAAACTGTCTAGGTATTTCTTTTGCAGCATAGACTAATGTAAAATGAAAACTGTTGTAGGTATAAAATGTGGACTTAAAATATATACATATTTTGTAAAGGAAGTGGTCTGCATTCAGAAAATCCAGTGCAGCATCCTAAATGCATTCAATTTTAATGATTAAAAATCATATGATGAACATTTATAGTTAAGATCGCCAGTGCTATGCTTCAGTAAGATTTCAGTTTTGGAGTTTACATAATGTTACTCATTTTAATAGCCATACCACATTAGCAGATAGATAACCATTTTGCAAAGAAATGTGCAATGGATCATCCCTTTTTAAGGGATGCCATTCTCATTAACAATTTTAACAACTTTTAAAAAAATCTGGTGAATAATAAAGCCAATATTAAACCCAATAGATAAAATGCAGTACAAGCTTTTTAAAACTCAGTCAAATGGCCTGGGAAAAAATTCCTGTACATTGTAAAATAAAAAAAACATTGTAATAATTTCAACACATTTCTTAAAAAAAGAAAATTAAAGAAAAGAAAAATATATAGGGTTCTATCCAAAGTCTATTGAAAAAGAAAGGGAATTAAAGAAAGGTATGATTGCCTATTTCTTCCTACAAATTGTGCAAACTTATTTGTTTGAGTATGTTCCTTCTCCTGGAGTTCTAAAAGGTTTAACTATGTAGCTCTCATTTCTAGAATCATCTTCTGTAGCCAAGGTATCCAGTTGTTATTGAGACCCTTTAAGGTTAGACTGTTGGAGCACATAAGGAACATAGCTGGAAGTAATAGCTCAACAGCAGAACATTTTAATCAGGTACATGGGGGTATAAGTGTTGGTTTGAGAGGTACTGTGTTGGAAAAAATAAATATTTCTATGTATGATGACAGTAATATCAAAAATAAATTATTTTTTAAAGAATCTGTCTATATTTTAAAATATGACACTTTGGCCTCTAAAGGGTTAGATATTGAGTTCAACTGGAAATTCTTTATTTAATTGTTTTATTGGTGTGTAATTAGGTTAAAGTGTGTAATGGATGGATGTATTTAGGCAGGCTGTGTATTTGTGAAGTTGTACTCCTTGAAGACTTGTGTAGCCGAGATGTCAGAGGAATAAAGCGTGTTGGTTTACTAGCTGGCGGTCTTTTCTTTACACAAGCTTGCTGTTGTGGTTTTTCATTTTCGTGCTGCGTTTATGGCTAGTGATCCCTACACTGACCTGCCTCACATTTTTCGTGAGTCTAATGGAGAAGGGACTCAACGGTCTTTGGACAACTTCTTCCTGCAAACAGGAGAACGGCATAATCATCATGGCAATGTACAGAATGACAAAGAACTTGCACCTGGGATTTGGGATAAATGGGAAGAAGACCGTAACAAAAGGTGTAATAATCCATTTGCTTATGTTGGTCATAAAATTACCTCCTCTCTCAGCTAATAATAAGGTGTTGTGTGAGGAGTTGGAAAAGTTAATTTGGAAAGAGACTTCAATATTTCTCAATATACAAACTCTTCAGAGGTATATTCAGTTGGACATTACACCCCATAATTTAAGGGCTCACAAAGATCCCTCTTCACCTTTTAATTTGCAGAATGAAGTTGACAAATTATTTCATCAGCGGTGGGTAGCAGCTGCCCACAAGTGTACTCTAGAGTGGATCAAATTTACTCAGAGGGAGACAGGGTGAAGCAGTGTGAACTAAAGGAACAAATTAAAAATACCTGTTCCTCCTTGATATCGAGTTTAAACATGGACTACCTTGAAAAACATTTGGTGGACATCAATAATAAACTGAAGATGTATGAAGGGGAAATTGTGGAAAGAAAAAAAGGGACGTTTTTGAGAGACCTACATGATTATGACAATGATAGAGCCTTCCAGTCACAATCCAATTACAAATGGGCGTGAGGTCATGTGAGATTTGAAGAGAGTGAAGAGAGTGGCAGACAGCGTGTTAATACATCTTTTTCTATGTCGGAAGGATTTAGCTCTTCATGGGAGCATGATTACAAGGACAGAAATGATTTTCCCCCATTACCTAGAGCTCAGCAGGAGGAACAGTTCCAGCATACATTTCAGAGAGAGTCTAACACAGCAAGAGAAGGATTTCAGGGGAGAAAATGCCAGAGGGAATCCAGCAATGTACACTCAAGAGACTCACAACAGCAGGAGTACTACAAAAGAGGTAAATGTTAACTTACCATTTGCCAATGACTGTGACTCTTGTATTGTAAATCTGTCTGGTTATGTCTTAAATAATGCTGAACATGCTGTTTTAAACTGCAGTTTGAAGTTTATACTAACGGTTATACCTAGACTGTATGAAATCAAAGCGGATATGTTTAGATTTGTTAGAAAATTGCATTTAAATATTTTTTTAATAATAAGGCTTTTTCTGGTGATAGTGCTTTGAATTGTGATGAAAGTTTAGATGACTCAGTTAATGACAGTTTTTATTCTTGTCACTCAGAGGATGATGTAAATGCCTATATGCTGATAGATACAAATAATGTTGGTTATAAAAGTATGTTTCTTCCTCCCTTTACTCATGAAGGGATCCAGCATTTTTATTCAATGCTAAATTTTACTGTTGAACAAAGCTTTTCTGAGTTTAAAACCACTAGTTACAACTTAAAAGATGAGTGGAAAATGCTGACTGCATTGAGTGTCAGAAATGACATTATTTTTAAACCTGCTGACAAGGGCAATAAATCAGTAATTATCTAAATATGTGTAATGAACACATGAATTATGTTAATACATATGAAAAGGTGGAAGTTGAGGCCTATACAACAGCCTTAGATGAATATGGTGAATTAATGAGAAAAGAATATAAGGGTCGGCTGCGGTGGTGCAGCAGTTAGCATTGCCACCTCACAGCAAGAGTTTCTTCAGTTCGATCCTTGACTGGGATGCTTTCTATGCAGAGTCTGCATGTCCTCCCTGTGGTCATATGGGTTTGCTCCAGTTTCCTCCCACATCCCAAAGACATGCTGTAGGTGGATTGGACACACTAAATTGTCCCTAGGTGTGTGTGCATGAGTGTGTGTGCCTTCCATGGACAGTTGGGCGCCAGGCTGGCAATGCAACACTGTAAAACTCCACTACCAATCATGAGCAGACAGGTTATCCACTGTGGCAACCCCTAACCAGGAAAAGCCAGAAGAATGAGAAAAGGATATAGGTTAGGTTATTTTTCTCTTGAGGACATTAAGAAAAAGTTTGGAATGGAGGGTTGTAGGATGTTCCATTTCTATTATCTTCCAAAAATTCACAAATCTTTAACTAATCCCCCTGGTCATCCTATAGTGTCTGGAAAAGAATACTTTTTATGTAAAATAGGACAGTTTTTACATTATTTTCTTTTACCCAAAGTACAATTATTACCTACATACATAAACGATGTATTTGATTTTTTGAAAAAAATGAGGCTGTTCAATGGAGTGAAAATATGTACTAGATAACTATTGATGTGAAAAGCCTCTACACCAGCACTAATCATAACTTTGGTTTAGAAGCTGTTAGATTCTTTTTAGGACATAGTCCAGTGACAGAATTCATCACTGAATTATTGAACTTTTGTCTGAGAAATAACTTTTTTGAATTTGGTGGCAATCTGTATAGGCAGAAACAAGGCACAGCTATGGGGGCATCTTTTGCCTCCTCTTATGTTAACCTTAGTCTGGGTCTATTTGAGGCTGAATACATATATAGAGCAGATTTTTTTTCATAAGTATGTAAAAAAGTACTTTAGGATTATAGATGATTTAATCTTCTTGTGTGATGCTGGTATAATGAAGTGGATAGTTTTATAAGTGAGTTACATGACAATAGGTTTGGTTTAAAATTTGATGGGTTTAAGGTGAGCCAAAGTGTTCCTTATTTAGATGTCCTTCTGGATAGTATTAAGGATAATAAAATCCGTACAACAGTATATAGGAAATGTGAAAGTGGAATACAGTATTAAATGCCCAAAGGAGCCAACCCCCATACCATTCAAGCTACACCCTTTGGAGAATTTGTATGTTTGTACAGATTATGTAATAATGAGGAAGATTATATGACTGAGATGGGTAAAACTGTATGTATGTTTAGAAATAGAGGCTTTAGTAATGAATTATTGGATGAATGTTGGTGTAAGTTTCTAAGAGAGTATATCTCCAAGACATTTGTGAGTGGGTCAGAATTTAAGTATTCTTATAGAAGTCAAGAAAAGTATAAGAAGGAGAATATATATTTTGTGACGACATATTAAGGTTCTTATAAATTTACTAAACTTTTATTGGGGTTATGTTTTGTCCCTTAAAGATTTTAATCAGAGTATTAGTGAAGTACCAGCAATATCTTATAGAAGAGGGAGGAATCTGAAAGACGTTTTAGTTAAATCTAAATTTGTGATTCCTTGTGATAGTGTTCCAAAGAGTCTAACAGAGTATGTCACCATCCCCTGTGACAGGTGTAAAGCCTGTAAATATATTACAAAGAACTTTAGAAAAATTAATGGACACTTTTTTCAGGCAAAAGGTTGTTTTGGCTGTGGTACTGAGGGCATTATTTATGCCCTCAATTGTCCTTGTAATAAGTTCTACATAGGGGAGAGTAAAAGATCCTTTAAGGTTAGACTGTTGGAACACATAAGGGAGATAGCTGGAAATAAAAAAAGAAAGCTCAACAGCGAAACATTTTAATCAGGTACATGGGGGTATAAGTGATGGTTTCAGAGGTACTGTGTTGGAAAAAAATAAATATTTATATGTATGATGACAGTAATATCAAAAATAAATTACTTTTGAAAGAATCTGTGTATATTTTAAAATATGACACTTTGGACCCTAAGGGCTTAAATATTCTGTTCAGCTGGAGAGTATTTAATTGTTTTATTGGTGTGCAATTAGGTTTAATTGTGTAATGGATAGATACATTTTGTCAGGTTGTGTATTTGTGAAGTTGTACTCCTTGAAGGCTTGTGTAGCCAAGACGTCAGAGGAATAAAGCGTGTTGGTTTACTAGCTGGTGGTCTTTTCTTTACACAAGCTTGCTGTTGTGGTTTTTCATTATTGAGCTCTTGCCTAGATTTATTCATCACTTTAAGAGGTCCTGTATCGGAAACCTCAGCATGTAATCACTATCAGTCATCAATTGGGGGGGGGGGGGGCTCCTGTGTTTATAGCAATTCACTTTTATAAGAGTAGCATAATAATTAGCAGAAACTGTCTCTCATATTTCATCCCCTTTACCACTATTTCATCCCATTTACCACCCAATGGAGCTCCAGAAGTATAAAATGTATGACATTCAACTTATTTAACTAAAGATCTAAAACTATTTATTGCAACAGTTTATACAACTCCAACTTTAAGCACGGACTAAAGATTTGTAAACATGTGCATCTGTTTTCTTTTAAGCATTTCCAACTATCCGAGAGGGCTAATGGGTGCATATGCTGTAAAAATATTTATGTAATCATTTCCAAAGAAAAAAATTGAAACTTTCTGGACAAAGTTGCCTACTTAGGGCAAGATAATTGGCTTTCCATTGAATTAGGCCAACATTTTAGCATACAGGTGCTGCCCAAGTCTCTTCCTGAAGTTTCCTAACTTTTTTTTTGATATAGATCAATTTGTATCCCTCAGATTACCCAGATGTTTTAGTATGTTCCTGATTTTTCCGAATATTGTTGCCCTGTCCCTCATGATATTTTTGATTTTCTGGTAATTTGTTGAGAATTACACTCAGTCAATAATGCCAGACTTGAAGTTTCAAAATTCTTATTGTTCCAAAAATGTGGCCAGTGCAAAACCTGTTGTTCTATTAACTTTTAAACAAACTGAAAAAAATGTCACCATTTTTTTCCAGTAATAAATAGTCTCAAAACAAGTAAAGCTGGACCAGATGGTCATACAGCAAAGTTCTATAAATGCTTTGGCTCAAAAGATATCAATATTATTATTAAAAATCTGTAATTACATAAGAGAATATTGCATTACAGATTTGCATTTAAATAACTCAAAGACAGTTTTATACCTAAAGGTAAGCCTGATCTTAAAATCCTTGGAAATTATATACCAATTTCTCTCATAAATCTAGACTGCAAAATTATAGCTACAATACTTGCAAACAAATTAAAAAACGTATTACATAACATAATATCACCTGGACAATCAGGATTTATGAATGGCAGACAGACATGTGACAACATGTTAGCTTTAAATACAATGATCTTATTATCTAAACAATATAAAAACTTTTTCTGTGCTGGCACTTTAGATGCATATAAAGCTTTTTTTTTCTCAATTTTTTTTTTTTATTTTTCAAATATATTTGAATGAGTTTCATAGTATTTATATATAGCTTCTTAACAAATTTAAATTAATGAATGTTAACAAAACTAAGATCAGCACTACCCATGGAATGAAAATCATTCCTAATCTGATGGATAAACCTAAGTCCATCAGATTATCCCTCATACCTTAACAATCCAGAACATCTGAGCTCCATAAATCGAATTATCATATGAAGAATATTTGTAATAGGAATAAGTAATATTTATATTATTTTGAACATATATAGTACTATTGTAGATTAGACAGAATTCTAATACAATATAAATGTCTACTTATTGTATAAGCAATTAATGTTTACATGAAAGATAGATGACAAGCAATTCAATCATAGTAAAGTAGGATATATCATATATATAAAACCTCAGTAAAAGATTATAGCACACAGTTATTTAACAGAACAGTGGTGGTGGTGCTGCAGTAGCATTGTCGCCTCACAGTAAGACATTGTCCTGTTCGATTCTCAGCTAAAGTGTCTTCTGTGTGGAGTCATGTGTGAATGGGCGTACCTTCATTGAAGGTTGTGCATCAGAGCTGGCAACTCGGCATGTAAAAATCTACTGCCAATCATTAGCGGACCGGAGTTCCATTGTGGCGACCCCTAACCGGGAAAAGCCGAAAGACACAACAACAACTCTTACTGAGGTTTCTCAAAACTTATTACTTATTATAAATAGATGGTAATAATATTTATACCTAATGTTTATAATACAATGTATTTTACTGGATATATCAGAAGTTATATTTCATTGTTTGCCAGCATTTAAGTAATCACTTTGTTTGTTGCTAACTTACTTAAAGCATCAAGTTTATGTGAACATTGATTAAAGTTAGTACATTTTAATTATCAGTGCATCCGTCTTCCCCCCATTTCTTACACATAAAGATTTTCATATCTGTCATTTCGTATTATAAAATGAGTGAAATTATAGGTTAAAAAAAAAATCACTTATTGTGATTAATGATTACAAGTTCCCTTTCCATATTCATAAATTGCCATTTCATGGTATATACTGAAGGTTTTTAGATTTAAATGGCAACATTTTATTTGGTATAATCAGTAAAGGTTAAACTGAGTGTTTATTGTAAATGTAATACTATCTGTTCAGAATGTGATTGTTACATTCTGTGACATTCCTAGTTCAGGCCTCTATTGTTTCCCTTGAACAACTTTGTCAGTTTGATGTCATGTATAAAACATTAGTTACCTTGGTAACTGCTTAAGTATTATATATGGTCAAGATGGGTTACAAAACCATAATTCAAGTTAAAGCAATTATATGACTTGTTATGCACATTTACTTATATGAGAAAATCATCATGCTTCACCTTGATGTTCAATATATAGTGCATGTCATTTATGACAAGTTAAAACAGTAGTGTTATTATACACAAGCCCATTTTATTAAACTTTGTCTATTGTCAATGTAATGCTGTTTGTTTAGATATGATTGTTACATTCTGTGACATTTCAGGTTCAGGCTTCTCATGTTTATCTTGAACAACTTTGTCAGTTTGATGTCATGTATAAAACATTAGTTACATTGGTAACCACTTAAGTATTATATATGGTCAAGATGGGTTACAAAAACTACAATTCAAGTTAAAGCAATTACATGACTTGTTATGCATATTTACTTATATAAGAAAATCATTATGCTTCCCCTTGATGTTCAATGTAGTGTATGTCATTTATGACAAGTTAAGACAGTAGTGTTATTATACACAAGCCCATGTTATTAAATCCTGTCTTTAATATCTAAATTCAGCAGACCGCTTCATCTTATATGACGATTATATGTTTTATGTCTAGATTTACTAAAATCATACATTACATAACTATTGTGTGTTTTATTTTTTGGGCTGTTGCTTAGTTATTTGAGAGACCACAAGCTGTAATGCTTATTCTTATTATTAGCTCCTTACAATCATGTTTCTATAGTCCGTGGACTTTAAATTATGAGAACCTTCTAGTTTCTTATTTGCTATATTTCCATCCTTACATACACACATATCAGTACATCAAGCACGGGCAACAATGCCTGTCCAGTTTTGCCAGAATACCATTCACTAGTTCATGTGGTGTGTTTCTAGGCTGTTCTTAAAATATCCAAACCAATATTTGTCTTGTTCTTTTTCACCAGCCTGTTCCATGCAGTGGCCACTCTGCCAGTGAATCACTCAACACACCTTCCATTTCCACAGAAGGAAATCTGATGACTCTCTAGCACTTCCCAGCAACCCCAAACACCCCTAAAATCAGCTATCCCCATATGCCCAACACGTACTAGCAAGCTCACCTCCCAGACCACTGCAAAGGGTACTGCACAAGACCAAGTGCTCTTAGTCTTTCACAATAACTCAGACTTCCACTCTTAATGTGTTTGGACCAAATATATTTTAAATA
Source organism: Protopterus annectens (assembly GCF_019279795.1). Lineage (NCBI taxonomy): Eukaryota > Metazoa > Chordata > Ceratodontiformes > Protopteridae > Protopterus > Protopterus annectens. The sequence continues at coordinate 1,078,864,190 of NC_056739.1, forward strand.
TAAAATTGCGCTTATTATTATTATTTTTTTTTTTATCAAGAATCAACTTAATGAGCTAAACTAAGTGTTGAGAGACCATCAATATGTGTACATGTGATTTAAAACAGCCCTTTTATTATATATATATATATATATATATATATATATATATATTTTTTTTTTTTAAACCAAAAACTTCATTGCTGAGAATCATCTCAGAGTCTCCTCAGAGCTGTTAAGCATTATCGTCACTCTGTCTCCATTACCATAACAACCTGGGAGCATCTGTTTCTGTTATTGTGTCTTTTTACTGCTTTTTAGAGGCTTGCAATGCACCTGAAGCAAAGCTTCAATTCACTGTAACTTCAAGCCTAAATTCCCTCCCTTCCAGTGAGGCAGCATCCAGGAAAAGAACAGAGAGCAATCAGATAAAAAAAAAAAAAAAAACTCCCAACAAGCCACCACAACAACAGATAACACATTCTTCCAGCCTTCTCACTTCTCACTCAGCAGATGTATAAATGAACTATTCTCTGCTACAATATCCCAAATCACAGTTTTATCCACCCCCTTCCCCTGGATCCAGGCTATAACACCAAATGAAGCATCAGTAAACCTTGATCACAAGCTGCAACCCACAGCTTCCTGGAGACAAAAACAGCAACATACAATAGCTGACAGACACAGCTGCATCCACACACACCATGTCAGGCTTAATCAAACAACACTCAAACTATGATACCCGCCGTAACTGATATTAATTATGTTTAGACAGAATAATAATGACATTTGTACTAGCTGCCAGACACAGCTGCATCCACTCACACCATATCAGGACTGATCAAAGAGCACTCGTAGCTGTGATACCTGCCATAATTGATATTAACTATATTTAGACAGAATAATGATGACATTTGTACTAAGAGCTTGCTACTATTATTTGACCAGGATATACATGACATTTCTAAATCCTACTTTAACTGAAGAAGGCATTAGTCTCCATGACAGCATTTCTTTTCAAAACACTCTACTGTTATTGCTATTATATATGATGTTAATTTGTTACATTTCAGTCTGAACTCTGAGTGGTACCTTGTTGAATTAGTTAAGTAATTACTTAAATTATTATAAGTAAAATCAATGAAAAATGAACAAGATAAGTATTCACTGAGTTCAAGTAGGGGGATATAAACTTCTATGTTTGTATTATATGTTGCTTTGTTTGGCTTATATATAATGTAAATAGTAACCCATCTTGACCTACCTTTGTGAAGAATTATTCGACTCTGAACATTCTGAATAAATCATTACTGTTTCTCAGTTGTTTAAAAAACCCTCCTTTTTTAATAAAAACAAATAACAAGTGATGTACCATATCAGTTGATACTTTGAGAGATGTTGTAAGAGTTATTTTTTTGGAACAGCTATCTTGGAATCAGTTTTTTGTTTCTTCTTTCTAGCATCAGTCTAAGGATTTGTTTCTTTTATTCTTTTAAGAGTAGGGGCCATCCATTTAATTTCTTCTGGGATAGACATTATGTTGTTGTTTTTGATGAATATAGTAGCTTCTTCTAAGTCATTAAAGGTTCTCATCTCATTGGCAAAAAATATTTTTATCTTGGCTGGAAAGGTCAGCTGTGCTTTAATGTTGTTTTGTTTCAACAATTTTATTATTGGCCAGACTTTTTCCCTTTGTTCTAGTGTTCTGGAAGAATAGTCATTGTCAAACCTTATCAGGCTTTGATTGTATTTTAAGGGTAATTTTCTCCAAGCAGATTTTAATATTAGTTCATTGTCCAGAAATGGCAGACATTTTATAACTATGGATCTAGGTGGAGTATTTATTGAGTTAGAAGCAGGTTTCCTCAGTGCTCTATGCACCCTTTCAATTCCAAATGAAAGTTCCTCTTTCAAGTCTAAAAATTAAGGAATCCAGGTTGTTAAGAATGAAATAATGTCTTCTCCTTCAGTGTTTTCAGGCAGACCAAAGATTATTATGTTGTTTCTCCTTTCCCTGTTTTCTAAGTCATCTATTTTGTTAAGCAGCCGTGTATTCTGTTTAAGCAGAAATTCATTTTGGAATTTGTCTTATTTGAGTCTCCCTTCAGTGTCATTTAGAGAACTCTCTATATTTGTTATTTTTGTATGGTGTTGCTGTAATAGTTCCTTAAGAGTATCAGTCTGTTTTTGAAGCATTTAATTTGAGGTTTTCTAAGTCATTTTTAAAGCCATCCATCTTCAAAGATAGCTCCTGTTGGGGAGATTTCATCAATTGCAGTTCTTTTTTCAAAGCAGCGTCTGGATGAGAATTCCTTGAATTGTTCATATTCAGTGACTCAATACATCTCCATGTTACTTGACAGGAAAATTTTGTATATCTCCACCAAAATTGAATTGTATGTAGTTTAGTAGTTTATCTAGATTTCTGATGTTTTGAACTTGAAAATAATAACATTTTCCTATATTATTATACTAGTTTCAGTCCAATAAGCCACACTGAATCTTATTTTTCAGATTTGGTAATAAAGTTAAAATATGCCCTTAAATATTTAGGTATCACCTTTGAACATAACCCAAAACTATTCATGCAGAATAACTTACTAAAGGTTTGGTCAGACATCGATCAGGATATCCAGATATGGGGAAAAATGAAGCTACCTTTCCTTTTGAAATCAGCAATTATTTTTTTTTATTTTATTTTATTTACATTTGTTAACTGGGTTGTGTCCGACTGGGCTAGTAGCCCATTTTCATCGGAGACTCTGGGAGAAAAGCTCCAGTACAGTGAATACTAGAATAACAGCTGTTAGTTATGTACATAAATAAACAATGCCTTTTAACAAAATCACATGAACAGCACAAGTAATGGAATGGAGGAATAAGAGTACACTTAAACAAGTTAAATAATAACAGTATGTATAGTTACTGTGCAAAAATTATATAAAGACCATTCAGACAATGTCAATATGTGATCTGGATTGGTTGTCAGCGTGAGGGAAACCCCTTGTTTATGAAGAGTTATTTAGAGGTTAGAATAAAAGGGTGTTATTGAACTAGAGAAAGGAGGAGGAATTAGCCAGGAGTTATACAGTTGCAGAGCCAGTGACTATTGAGATGCTCCTTTAAGGCTTTTTTAAAAGAGGACAGGTTTGGGTTAGTTTGGATGTGTTGAGGAAGAGAGTTCCAGTCCTTAGCTATTTTGTAGGAGTAGAGGGAATCACCGTAATAGTTGTGAGACTGGGTAACTTTTTAGCATAAGTTTGTCTGATGATCTAAGGGATCTACAGGTAGAATTGGGATGTATCATGTTTGAGAGAGCTGGGCAGTTACTGGGGTTGTGAATGATTTTGTGAGTAAAGATAAGTTGGTTTTGTGATAAGAGATTTGGCAGCTCTAGCTATTTGAGCTGTTGAAGAACAAAGCAGTGATGTGTTTTATGGGGCTTATTGGCTGCAAACGTAGCTATCTTGTAGCATGAGTGTAAGTTGTTTAGGTCAGTCGTACAAAGGTTGGTGAAGATAGTCGAGCAGTAAAGGAGGGAAGATAGCAAGTGCGATCTAGCTATGACTAGCTTGGCTTCATGTGTTAGTTAAGATTTGGCTCTATAGAGGGTGCCAAGTTTGGAGTGGACTTTTCTTATAGTTAGGGAGATGTGTTTATCGAATTTTAATCTGTTATCAATTGTGACACCTAGGAGTTTAGTTTGGTCAGTAGGTTCTATTTTAGTACCATAAGAGGAGTGAATAGTGATGGGTGGTAAGTTGTGAATGGATGATTTGTTTGCAAAGATCATTAACTTGGTTTTGTTTGGGTTAAGGATAAGTTTATGGTTGGAGAGATAATTCTCAATGTCTTGGAAAGCTGATTGTGTTATGTGCTGAAGTTGTTCATGGGATGGGCCTGAGCAGAGGAATCATCGGCATATTGGATGATGGTTGCATATTGGGTGGCTGAATGTAGGTTATTGGTAAATATGGTGAAAAGAAGGAGGCCAAGTATGGACCCTTGGGGTACCCCAGCGGTGATGGGTAGGAGTGAAGAGAGACTGCAGTTCCATTTTGTAGCTTGTTGTCAGTTAGTCAGGTAGCTGTGGAACCATGTGAGAGAAGATGGGGTGAGGTTATACGTTGCAAGTTTATTGAGCAGTAGTTGATGGGATATGATGTGAAAAGCCTTAGACATGTCCAGAAAGATTGTCCATACTAGCTGTCCTGCATTTTTAAGTTGGCAGATAGTATCGGTAAAGGATATAAGAGCTGTGTTAGCACTGTGTTTAGATCTAAAGCCATGCTGGGTGATGGAAAGCAGATTGTTTGTGGTGAAGTGAGTCATGAGTTGTTGGTGTATGCATTTTTCTAGGATTTTGGCTACTGGACAGAGGATAGCTATGCGTTGATAGTTAGAATTATCTCTGGAGGGACCACCTTTGTGGAGGGGTATGATGTAGGCACTTTTCCAGACGACAGGTATATAGTGTTCAGAAATAGATCAATTGATTAGGATTGAAATGGGATAAGCGATGGATGGAGCAGCTAATTTTAGAAATGTGTTGGGTAGTTTGTCTGCAGCGAGACTACAGGGTTTCAGTTTGCCTAGGAGTTTTTTATGTATGCTGTTTGGATGGGACGAAAGGAGAAAGAGTTAGTAAGTTCAATTATAGGTGGGTGACCATAAGTGTTTTGTTATCTATGTTATCTAGGAGGGTATTGATGGATGTGATGAAGTGAGAACTGAACTGTGAGGCTAAGGGCTCAGAGGTATTAGATGAGGTCAGTGCAGGGGTTGGGATTTTACCAGGGTTAAGCAGGTAGTTGATGTTTTGCCAGAACTTTTGGGGGGTTATGCTGATGCTTTTGTTGCCAGGTTAGAAAATATTTTTTTTGGCAAGGATGACTTTTTTCATAGCTTGGTTCTTTAATTGCTGATATTTGTTAAGATGGCCTTTGTCCTTGGTCGTGTGATACAGTGCCCAGGCCCTATCTCTTTGTTTCATTAGAAAGCCATGGTAGTTGTTTGGATTTGTGACGTATTTTTCTGATGGGGCAAGGTTATTTAAGATATCAAGAAATTTGGTGTTAAAGTATTCTGCTGCAAGGTCTAGTTGTAAGTTCTTTACAGGCGACCAGTCACAATGTTGGAATAAGAAATTGAATGTTTCAGGGGAAAACATCTTTTTGCTATGGGTGTATGTGAATGGGATGCTGGTAGGGTTTTACTTTTTTCCTGACTAGAAATGTAGGGGAATGGTCACTTAGTGAGACTGGTAAACAGCCAGTTTGGTACCCCAGGTTAGGGTTGTTGGTTAATATCCAGTTAAGTAGTAACTGTTTTTAGAGTGTTTGTCAGTGCAGGTAGGACAGCTTATGGTTTGTGTGAAACTATAAAGATTAATAAAGTTGGTGGGGCAGTTAGAGTTACAGGAGAACCAGTCAAAGTTGAAGTCACCTAGGATGATAGTTTCCTGGTTAAATGAAGATGTTACCCTGAGGCAGGTAAGTGGCTATATTAGCAAGGTTTTTTTGAGAGTTAGTATGTAGACATGCGATTAGGATTTCAGTCCTGGGGATGTCAGGGGGAGTACAATTTATTTTTTCTATATTGAATGAGTCTTTGTACATAATTGCCACATACCCACCATGCTTGTCTAGCCTGTCTTGCCTTATAATATTATATCCATTCATTGTAATTTCTGAATCTTTGATATGGGGCTTTAACCAGGTTTCATGTTGGGAGTGTAAGTGGCCAGGGTGACGTGGAATTCCATGATTTTATTTAGACAGCTTCTAAAACTGAAATTGGTTATTAGAAGATCTGAGTCAGAGGTTGTTGGTAATGAGGTATGTATGATGGTATCCAAGCAATTTTGGACTTTGGTAGTAGAAGGGGATATTGGGGTGGGCTGTTGATTAATATGACATTTAGAACATGGGTTAGGATGGATATCTGCCTGGAGTTTTATGCATTTTAGGGAGTATAATACTAGATTTTTCAGTTTAATTTGTTATACGGTTATATTTATGATGGACAAGTGAGGGTGGTAAGAATGTATTTGTTTAAATAGCAAGAGCCTAGTACTGTTGTATAACACTGGGCTGATGAGGCTATATGGTTTAGATATGCATTGAGGAGATGTATATAGGTGTGTTAGGGAATGGTAGTGTAAGATTTCATGGTTATGGTAGTCCGTGTCATTGTAGGGTACGTAGAGACAGAATAAAAGAGTAAGGTAAAACAGTAAGGAGAGGTAGGGCCTCATAGTGGGAGGAGTTTAATGTCACAAAATGAGGAGTGGTGTAAAGTAGTATAGGTGAGGTGACTAGAGCTTTAACAATTGGAAAAGGTTGGAAAGAGTAATATGATTGATTGAGAAGAGGGTTTCCTATGAGTGATGTGGTGGGAGGGGAGTGGTGAGTTTAGGGGTTGGATGATTGGTGGAAGTGGGACGGGGTGTGGTTTCCATAGGTATAAAGGAAATGAAAGAGGGAGTGGGTGGGAATGGGGGCATGGTAAGGGAGCGGAGTGAGCCTGAGTGCAGTGAGGGCGAATGGAGCAGGTTGGACCAAGAGCTAGCGTAAGCCCTCCTCCAAAAAGTATCAGAGAGGTAAGATGGGACTTGTAGTTTTAAGAGTGGTATATACTCTAATTATTGACCAGAAATCTTTTGTTCAATTATAAAAATGAACATTCTTCCAAGGCTACTATTTCAGCTAAATGCAACAAACGTAATAGTCCAGAAAACCTTTTTTTAAGAACCTGAATGTAACTTTAGCTAAATTTATCTGGTATCCTAAGTCAAGTCAGAATTAGTTATCAGAAGTTAATGTATTCAAAGGGAAATGATGGATTGGGATTACCTGATTTCAGTCTATATTATGACAAAATATGTGCAAACAGGATTATACAAATTGCTGATTATAATCCCAAGAGTAATGAATGGTATCCCCTATGGATCAAACTGTGGTATAACTATATCAAAAACAGTAAAATTAATCCCAAAGCCTTTCCTTTCTTAAATCAGGAGAGATTAAAGGATATCAATTTTCACTTCTCCTTAAAACATAGAATAATAAGGTTTGAGAAACTCTTGGAAGTTTTAAATCTAATAAGTAGTTATATCCTCATACAGCCATTACATCTGAACCCAAATCCCAGATTAAATCTGAACAACTATCCACTCATTAAGGAATGCAAATTTTGTGACATTTACAGATATAGGAAAAATTCCTTAGAAGACATAAAGAATGTTCTCAACCTTCCAAAAGGATATATCATAATGCTAAGGCAAGAATTAAATACATGTACAGCATTATGGAACTTACTAACCTAAAAGAAAAAGATGCTATCTTATAAGTTAATTGAATCTCTTAAATACTAATCATCATCATTGTATTCAAAACAGTGGACTGATAAGATCAAAGAATGCTTTGAAAAGTAGAAATCTAATTCTGTTGAAGCAACACTAAAATTAATCCCTTTAAAAAGATTGTATATACTCAATTGATGATAGTCAACAATGCTTATTTCACCCAGAATATACTTAACTTCGATTTGGAGGTCTCTCTAAACTGTCCCTGCTGTTACTCACAAATAGCAGATTTACTCCATATCTTCTGTAGCTGCAAAGCACTTATAAATTATGGTGCTTGTTGAGAGTTAGACTAGAGAAGATGGGATATCAAAAATCCATATTATTATGGGAATTTTCAGTTTTGCATATTATCTCTCATAAATTACCCATATTTAACCTACACATTCTAATTACTCTCTTCTCTCTAGTGAAATTATATATTACCCAGAACTGGCTAGATCGAACCAAACTTTCATGGGAGGGTTTCAGAATTATAGCAATAAAGTATATATCAGCACATAAGTATATAACAAATAACCAAAATAAGCATTGCTCCACTGCAAATAGACAAACATTTCTTTATGGGCCATTACTGAGATATTTTATAAAGACATTGAAAAGTAGCACTCCTGTACTAACCCCAATGGCACCCCCAAAGCTCATTATCCCCTCATCTAAATTGACTCCATTTACTTTGAACTCCTGTTTCCTAAAATATTGGAGTTATCTCCTGGATAATATTTTGAAAGATTAGCTGAGTGGAATGACAAATTATTGTGATTGTTAAATGAAATGGGCACAAAACACTCACCCTCGTGATCTTTGTGTCACCTGCTTTCTCTCTCTCTCTCTCTCTCTCTCTCTCTCTCTCTCTCTCTATATATATATATATATATATATATATATATATATATATATATACACACACACACACATATATATATATATATATATATATATATATATATATATATATATATATGTATATATCTGTATTGAAACAGTATGTTAACTGTGACACAGTGTTAATTACAAATTGACTGTCTGTAGCACTATCTTGTACATAGTGTATATAGGATGTTATCCGTGCCTTTGTTGTTGTAACACTGAAAATTTTGTTGATACATGATGTACCTAACTATGTCTGAAATCTTCTTAAAAATGATGATTGTACTGTATCTTGCATAATGACTGGATTTTGTAACATGCATACAATACAATATGGGAAGAAAAATAAAAATATTTGAAAAAAAAATGTCACCAATTTTATTTATCTGCCTTTGTTCCAAATTCTTGAGCAAAGAAGTTAAGATCTAAGGATCACTTAACTATGTAATATACTAATTAAACTTGTGAAATCCAACCTTCCTGATGATCCTCTCAGGAAATCCAACCATGAAGGCTAGGTTCAGCTTGCTGGCTCATTTCTCTTTATAATTTGATAGTTATAATCAAGACATCTGTGAATCAAATATTCTAAATGAGATAAGCTATATTTCTGTGTGTGCTCTTGTTAGTCAATAAACTTCTGGCTATTTGAAAACTACTCCCAGAATTTGATCTAAGTATATGTCTCGGCACAAATTACCAAAAAAGAATATCCTCTGTTATTACCTAGTTTGTAGCTTACTGGATCACCCAGTTCTTTCAACACAACCACCATCAATGCACCAATGTCCAACTTAAACTGCCTTCTACTGCAGCTAGTTAGTCTAAGGGTGGATCACCAGTACTAGCCTAGAACTTTCTCCAAGAAAGGTTCTGTTGGCTTCACTCACCACTCTTGCCACCTCTGTCAGTCTAGATTATATATCTGAGGCACAAAGTGTTTTTTAAAGTGTTTTACCTACCAATAAGCCTGAAAATGTGGGAGTGATACACCATCCCATTCCACTAGCATGTCTGGGGCTATTCCTGCCTCTCAAAAAAATAATTAAAATGAAAAGGAGACCAAACCATTTTTAAGAATGGTAACAATGTGTCCTTGGAAATAATGGATGTATTTGGAATATATAACACATTTCAGAAAGGCTGGATGTTCAACTGCATTAATTTCCTCCCCCACCCACATCCACACAATCCTGTCCAATAGCACCTAATCACCACATTATTTCTATAAGGTGAGAGCTGGGTATCCAGAGGCTAGTTGAGAGCCCTATAACTCACTCACTCCCTCCATCCTGCCTGAGGAGCCCCATTGGGTCATTCATTCCCCAGTGGTGAGAGTTGGGTGATAGGATAGGTAGCCACTTAATGGACCAGCAGCAACAACAGCAACAACAGCAGCAAGATGAAATGTAATAAACAACAAGCTGGATTCACCAAACACGATTTATTCTGTAAAAAACTTTACACTCTGACGTCTCGGCCTTAGCCTTCCAGGAGTATAGTGAAAAATAAAACAGGCTTATCTTATATACAAATCTAGGCACATTAATCAGATCAATAAAGCAATTATCTTATTAAAAAAGTATTAATTAACTGACCAAAGTTTTCCAATTAAAATCTTCATTAAGCCCATTAGGACACAAAGTTTTGAACTTTAAAATGTAAACAGTTTCTTTATATAATAACCTCTGTTTGATCCTTAATAAATCAACATCATTACTTAATATTTGTTCCAAAATTGATGCTTTTAACATTTTTTCATCACTGTTATGCATAGATGATTTACGATGATACGTAGATGATTTAATTTTTTTAGTAGAAGGTGGACGGTCTATGGCTACAGAATTTATTTCTGATTTATTTCTAATTTGAAGTGCAATAGATTTTCATTGGACTTTGATGGGTTACAATTGGGCCTACGAATTCCTTTTTTAGATGTAATTCTTGATATCTCTAGCGGTTATAAGTTAATAACTTCTGTGAATAGAAAATTTGAAGGCTATACATTGTATGTACATGGAACAAGTGGACATGTTCCACATACTATAAATTCCTTACCTTATGGAGAAATGTTAAGGTGTTTTAGATTATGTAATGATGACACAATTTTTAGGAAGGAATTGGATTTTGTGTACAATTCATTTTTGAAAAGAGGGTATAATGTATCTAATCTGGATGAAAGTCTTAATAAACTATGGGATTATATTAATAAACAAAATGGATTACAGAAAAAAATATCAAAATTCTACACTAGTCGAAATAATCAAACTGTTAGAGAAACTATGTATTTTGTTACTACTTATGGCTGCTATACTCCTGAATTGGTTAAGATTGTATCCTTGTTTTGGAAACATTTTAGCACCTTAAATGATGTTAAATCATGGTTAAATGTTTATTTGAAATTTTCATACAAAAGGGGCAGAAATATCAAAGATTTTTTGGTACTAAGTAGATTTAGTATGCCTATTGATACCATGATAGAACAAGTTAGACCCACAGGAACTTATCAGTGTGGTAAATGCAAGGCTTGCAGCTTTGTTATTTTTAATTTTGATCATATAAACAACATCCCTTTTAAAGCCAACAAATGCTTTAGTTGCAAAACAGAGGGAGTTATTTATGCATTAAAATGTCCCTGTCAAAAATTTTATATAGGTCAAACTAAAAGACCCTTTAAGGTTAGATTGTTAGAACACATTAGGGACATAATTAACATCAAGAATGAAAGTCCTGTTGCACGACATTTTTTTGAAATGCATAACAGTGATGAAAAAATGTTAAAAGCATCAATTTTGGAACAAATATTAAGTAATGATGTTGATTTATTAAGGATCAAACAGAGGTTATTATATAAAGAAACTGTTTACATTTTAAAGTTCAAAACTTTGTGTCCTAATGGGCTTAATGAAGATTTTAATTGGAAAACTTTGGTCAGTTAATTAATACTTTTTTAATAAGATAATTGCTTTATTGATCTGATTAATGTGCCTAGATTTGTATATAAGATAAGCCTGTTTTATTTTTCACTATACTCCTGGAAGGCTAAGGCCGAGACGTCAGAGTGTAAAGTTTTTTACAGAATAAATCGTGTTTGGTGAATCCAGCTTGTTGTTTATTACATAGCCACTTAATGGACCCTGTACTGGATGTGCTTCCTCTTGATGGCTCCCTTAAACATCCCAGTGCTGTCTTTTACTTTGGGGAATTGTGTGCATCTCCCATGTTAACCCCCTTGGCTGCTCTGTGCACAGTTCTGTACTGCTTGTGGCAGCATGTGCTCACTAACCTCCTGCTCTCTGGGTGCAACACCGAGTGCTTCTACCAGGCGTCACCCAAATGGTGAACCAGAGCCACCTCCCTCCCAAGAGTGGAGAGCTGGAAGTGGACATTCACTTCCATCCTTCCCCATCATGGCCCCTCCACTGCTTCTTATATTAATTAAACACTGGTTGTCTGTATCAGTCAGGGCTTCATCCCTCTCTGCCACTTGGGGGTGGACTGACTGCATTAATTATTTTATCTAAACCTAGGATTTGAATTTTGTATTTTTTAGTTAGCCCTTACATTTATTAAATTATAAGTTATTAAGAATTGCAGAATTCATTAAGATGGGGGCTGTCCAGACCTCTACATATTTTAATGGCTTATACTTTCACAATAATAGAAATATATCCCTTAAAATTTGAGAGATGGAAAATTAAATTCACAGCTGTTAGGTGAGCCTTAGCCATTATAACCTTTTATTTTTATGTCTTCTAAAATCATAGAATAATTTAACAGTTTCTAGAAGCACTCCTCTACTCAAGTAAACTACCACAATATCTGTATATTGTGAAAGTTTCACCTAATGTCCTACCAAGGTAAAATTGGTGATATAAGATCACCACAGTTCCATTGCCAAATGCTTCAATTACAAAGCAAATAAAAGTCAGGAGACTGGGAACCCCTGCCTTATGACCCTACCCAAGAGAAAGCCAGAAAGGAAGCCTGCTTTGATTTTGACAGAAGTCTAATAATGATGATGATGATGAGAAGAAGAAAATGAGGATACATTTTAAGCAATTTAAAAGGCATTGTATGGGAGCTCAGAAGATCACAACACTGAAACAGAAAGTTTCAGTATACTCTGTAACAGGTCTTTCACCTAGAATGACTATGAACAGGGAGAAGTGGTTTGATTTTATGTGCTCCCTCAATGATCGTAATTGTGTTAACGATACTATCAAATGTTGGCTATAAAACTTGCGCAGATTAAAGTAGTATTACTAACACCTAGCAAACCATATTTTTGAGTACAACATATTCTAATCTTTGGTTGAAAATGCTGAATTTTGGATTTTTTCGATTTCTGATGCAAATACTTAATTTAAAGTATGACTCTAAGTGTTTCTCTCAGATCTGTTTTCTAGTTTTTTTTTTTTTTTTTTTTTTTTTAATACGGCTTTCTTTCCATTAATTTAAGAAGGGTCAGATTTCTTTTGTAGTTAACCTTTTGAAGGCAGGTTCTTTACTGTTATTATCATAATATAGCTGTTAGCCTACATTTTGTCTGTAATGTAAATACATCAGAAATTACAGTATTATTAAACTAATTCCATCTGGTGTGGTAGATATTGGCTGCATAGGCATTGTAAGGTGTTTCGGAATTTCGCAGTTCATGACACTGTAATGCCTACAGGTTCCAAATTATGCTCCAAGATATGTGTGTGTGTGTGTGTGTGTGTGTGTGTGTGTGTGTGTGTGTGTGTGTGTGTGTGTGTGTGTGTGTGTGTGTGTGTGTGTGTGTGTGTGTGCACATAGTCTAAACATTCATATGTATAAATGGGTCTGCTTCAGAATGTTGAAACCTGAGATGATCGAAGACCACATCATCGAGACGAAATAAATGAAAACCCAGTTCATCAACAGACTGGATCAACGACAACTTTCCCAGGGTAAGTAATCACTCAGTCAACAGCACACAAAACCTAAACCACACCATTCTAAACACACCCAGGTGTGGGGCTGCACCTCCCCCCCACACACACACCCTTAACTAAATATGCCAACTTTGAGATCACACTACAGTTGGGAAAAGGGCAAAGTTCACCTTCATGGCCAACAAGTTACTTACCCTGGGAAGATCTTCATTGATCCAGTCTGTTGATGAACTGGGTTTTCGTTTATATCATCTCAGTTATGTGGTCTTCGATGATCTCAGGTTTTGATATTCTCAGGTAGACCTGTATAAATACATTAAATATATTATATGGCAAGTTTAGGGAATGAGTTTTCCTGAATCCTACACTGCAAAGCTTTTTTTTACACAGACCATACCCTAGAATATTTAATTTATCTGCGTTTTCATATTTTTTCAGGTTTGAATTCCCATTGAGATCAAGAGGCTATGGTAATTACATGCAGTCCCCTGGATTCAGGAAAGGTTCCTGTCACTGGTAAGCCCTCTTTACCACTGGTGATAGCAATTTCTAGTTCAGAGACAGCCCTACTATGGTGCTTTAACTCGGGTTGCAACACCATAAGACGTTCTGGGGGAGAGGATATTATACTGATTCATGTGTTCTTCCCCTATAAATGCTTGCAGTAAGTTACTTACACAGACATGCAATTCATAGAATCACTTGGATGCATAAATTATCACTACCAGCTATGTTAATAAACACAGTCAAAAGCTTGCATTCACCCATTATTTTCCATGGATAAGATCTCATTACAGGCAAGTGCTGGGGACAGTTAGTGTAGGGGTGAGTGTGTGTGTGTGTGTGTGTGTGTGTGTGTGTGTGTGTGTGTGTGTGTGTGTGTGTGTGTGTGTGTGTGTGTGTGTGTGTGTGTGTGCAGAAATATGAGTTGTCTCAGATGAATTTGTGTGTCTGTGTGTTTGATGTTTGTTGACAGTGTGTTTGTGTGTGTGTGTGTGTGTGTGTGTGTGTGTGTGTGTGTGTGTGTAATCCATATATAACATATATTTGTGTGAGATACATACCTCTCAGTCTCTTAGCCTAAGTAACCACCAAGCAATTCAGAAACTTGCAGATTAGCTGATAATGAGGTTTTTCCTCATTGTAGCTAATCTGTGTCTGAGTCAGTGGTTTCCATAATCATGTTTAAAGGGATTTTTTGATGCAGTCTTACACCTATCAGCTGGCCCATTTCTTAATCCTACTCAGTGTCTTTTGAAAAGGGCTTTAGCTAGTGTCCATATTTTTTTCCTCAATGGAGTGTCTTTTAGGAGAATTTCTATTCTAGATTTAAGGTGGTACTTAGTAGTTTATACTGTCAAGTAATTCTTGTATTAGTAGTAGTGTAGTATCAATATTAGCTATTTTTAAACAAATTCACTTTTATTCATCACTCATAACAAATAAACACATATCATCTACATTCTTATTTCAGAGATCTAGTCAAATACTTGTACACCATCCTTATGGGAAAGATAAACTGAAATAGACTGAAACAATTTCATTTAACTAGCACAAAAACCTTGTTCTTTCACATCCTTTCAGTTGGAGAGGTGCAGATAACAATATGTTCCCTAATTTTGCAAAACATGAGGCCGTAACTCACATCTTATCATTTAAAAATCTAGAAAATGACATTCTTACTGCACACCGGTGTCCAGTAGGATGACTATTTACTTAGCATTACCGATTTATTAAAGTGCATTCCTCATAGAAATCTCATTGCCTACAAAATTCAGTCAAATTTCAGGCTATTTTGAAAAAAAAAATCAAATGACCTAATTTAGTCTCACTTATAGCAGTACTGTCAGCCCAGTTTGTTTTTGTTCATCCTCAAAGTGCTTATCCATCCTTTCTGTCCAAAATCCCCTCCACCATCTTACAGACACTTCTTTCTCTTTCCATTATCTCCCAACAGCTATTTGCTTGAAAAGTCACTCATTCATCTCCCCAGTTGCTTACGTATATAATCGTCTTCAGCTCTGGTGCTTCTCACCTTTCTGTAGTAATACATACAAGCTATAATGCAATAAACCTTCTTTGCTATACATCATCTTCTCCACTGCAGCTCATTGTCAATCTGCAGATTAACTAGTATGGTAGAAACCATTTACCTATTAACCCTTTATGTTCCCCTAAAGGGAATTCGTCATGTATTGAAAATCGCCTTGGATTCTTTATGGTTTTGGATTGGGTATCGGCCACTATTAGTTGTTTTCCTACCACATACACAGCTTTTGCACTGAACTGTTTAAGTCTCATAAGGTCTTTGACATCTTGGTGGCACTTTACCCAAGTCATATAAATTAATGAGAAGAGCTAATGGTTTGAGATATGCTTGCAGCTGGAAACAGTCCATTCCGAATAAGTATCTGAAGAATTATTCATATGCCCATACTCCTTTTAGATTTCCCTTTTAGATTTCCCTTTTTTATATGGGAATATGTCCTCTCCATGTTAATCAGCATTCTACAATAGAAAACAATTGGCCTGTATTTTCCTCATCTAGACACATCAAAGCAACACCCAGCCCATAGCTTCTAGCATCAGCACTGACTAAGGTAGATTTAGTGACATCACAGTATGCAAGCACTAGTGTGGACATTAGAATTAACTTCTCCTATTTGGAAACACACTAAAATAGTTAAAGAAGGCCTTATAGTTATACTTAATTTGAAATTGCTTCTAATGCTCACAACTAGATTATATTCTGTAACTATGCACTAGCAAAGGGAGTTATTTTACAAAGAGATGTTTACTTATAGAGTTGATTTATACTGGTGATCCACCATGCTGGATTATTTTCTGAATTTATTACTGTCCTTGCATCATATATATAGTTACTGATACGAGAGTGCAGCTCTGGGGAGTATGCCAAAGCAAGTTTTTTTTACCATCTGTTCTTGTGTGGGATATTTGTAAATAGTATTAAACTGGCCTTAGAATAAATACTACATACTCCGGGGAGGCATGTATGAGAGTGGAGGCAAAAGCTAGCTAATTAGATTTTATTGTGAAGGTAAAAATCAAGTGAGGTGGAACAGGAGGACGAGCATTTTGTAGCAACAAGGTCAAGAATGTTAACACCTCAACATGGGGGGCAGGGGTTGTTATTCACAAAATCAGTGTGTGTGTGTGTGTGTGTGTGTGTGTGTGTGTGTGTGTGTGTGTGTGTGTGTTTGAGGCTTTATAGCTGGTTTGTCAGTTGACAGTAGGGAAATTAAAGTTGTCTATAAGACTGGAATTAGGTTTGAAGGTTAAGTTACTGAGTTTACATAATCAGCATGTAATGAAGGGGTATAGATGTGGATCAATAGTTAGCAATGATCTGGTAGAGAGTTTTGTTGAGATACGCTAGGCCTCTAAAATGTGTAGTTAGGTGTTGATGATATGTGTGGTGTAAGACAGCGTGGTGCCTAATATATATGGACAGACGTCCTCAGTTTCCAGTGATCTTGAGTGCATGGTCAATACAATACCCCAATAAGAAGAGAGTACTATCATTGTTCTTATACCAAAATCAGGCTCTGTCTCTCTGAAGCTTCTATAAGAGTCAGTACCAGAATCAAGCTCTACCTCTCTAAAGCTTCTAGAGTCACTGAGAGAATAAGGCTCTACCTTTCTGAAGCTTCTGTTAGAGTCACTGACAGAATTAGGCTCTGCCTCTCTGAAGCTTCTGTTATAGTCACTGGTAGACTTAGGCTGTGCCTCTCTGAAGCTTTTATTAGAGTTAATACCAAAATCAAGCTCTGCCTCTCAGAAGCTTCTATTAGTCATTGGCAGAATCAGGCTCTGCCTCTCTGAAGTTTTTATTACAGTCAATGGCAGAATCAGTTTCTGCCTCTCTGAAACTTCTATTAGAGTTAATACAAGAATCAGGCTCTGCCTCTCTGAAGCTTCTATTAGAGTCATGGGTAGAATCAGACTCCACCTCTCTGAAGCTTCTATTTAGAGTTAATACCAGAATCAGGCTCTACCTCTCTGAAGCTTCTATAAGAGTCACTGGCAGAACCAGACTCTGCCTCTCTGAAGCTTCTATTAGTCACTTGCAGAACCAGGCTCTGCCTCTCTGAAGTTTCTATTAGTCACATGCAAAATCAGGGTCTGCCTCTCTGAAGCTTCTATTAGAGTCACTGGCAAAACCAGGCTATGCCTCCCTGAAGTTTCTATTAGAGTCACTGGCAAAACCAGACTCTGCCTCCCTGAAGCTTCTATTAGTCACTTGCAGAACCAGGCTCGGCCTCTCTGAAGTTTCTATTAATCACTTGCAGAACCAGACTCTGCCACTCTGAAGCTTCTATTAGTCACAGGCAGACTTGAGCTCGGCCTCTCTGAAGCTTCTATTAGACACTGGCAGAATCAGGATCTGCCTCTCTGAAGCTTTTATGAGAGTCACTGGCAGAATCAGACTCTGCCTCTCTGAAGCTTCTACTAGTAACTGGCAGAATCAGGCTCTGCCTCTCTGAAGCTTCTATTAGAGTCACTGACAGAATCAGGCTCTGCCTCTCTGATGCTTCTGTGAGAGTCACTGGTAGAATTAGATTCTGCCTCTCTGAAGCTTTTATTAGAATTAATACCAGAATCAGGCTCTGCCTCTCTGAAGCTTCTGTTAGAGTTAATACGAGAATCAGGCTGTGTCTCTCTGAAGCTTCTATTAGAGTCACTGGCAGAATCAGACTGTGCCTCTCTGAAGCTTTTATTAGAGTTAATAACAGAATCAGGCTCTGCATCTCTGAAGCTTCTATTAGAGTCCCTGACAGAATCAGGCTCTGCCTCTCTGAAGCTTCTATACAGTCACTGGTAGAATCAGGCTCTGCCTCTCTGATGCTTCTATTGGCTACTGGCAGAATCAGGCTCTGCCTGTCTGAAGCTTCTAGTAGAGTCGCTGGCAGCATCAGGCTCTGCCTCTCTGAAGCTTCTACTAGTCACTGGCAGAATCAGGCTCTGCCTCTCTGAAGCATATTTTTGAGATAAAACCAGAATCAGGCTCTGCCTCTCTGAAACTTGTATTAGAGCCATTGTCAGAATCAGGCTGTGCCTCTCTGAAGCATCTTTTAGAATGAAAACCAGAATTAGGCTCTGCCTCTCTGAAGCTTCTATGAGAGTCACTGCAGAATCAGCTCTGCCTCTCTGAAGCTTCCATTAGAGTAAAAAGCAGAATCAGGCTCTGCCTCTCTGAAGCTTCTATTAGAGTCGCTGGCAGAATCAGACTCTGCATCTCTGAAGCTTCTAGTAGAGTCAATACCAGAATTAGGCTCTGCCTCTCAGAAACTTCTGTTAGAGTCAAGAGCAGAATCAGGCTCTGCCTCTCTGAAGCATCTATTAGAGTCACTGGCAGAATCAGGCTCTGCCTCTCTGAAGCTTCTAATAGAGTTAAAACCAGAATCAGGCTCTACCTCTCTGAAGCTTCTATTAGTTACAAGTAGAACCAGTCTTTGTCTCTCTGTAGCTTCTATTAGAGTCACTGGCAGAACCAGGCTCTGCCTCTCTGAAGATTCTGTTAGTCAGTGAAAGAATCAGGCTCTGCCTCTCTGACGCTTTTGTTAGAGTCACTGACAGAATCAGGCTCTGCCTCTCTGAAGCTTCTATTAGAGTCACTGGCAGAATCAGGCTCTGCCTCTCTGAAGCTTCTATTAGAGTTAAAACCAGAATCAGGCTCTACCTCTCTGAAGCTTCTATTAGTCACTAGCAGAATTAGTCTCTGTCTCTCTGAAGCTTATATTAGAGTCACTGGCAGAACCAAGCTCTGCCTCTCTGAAGATTCTGTTAGTCAGTGGCAAAATCAGGTTCTGCCTTTCTGAAGCTTCTGTTAATCACTGGCAGAATCAGGCTCTCCTCTCTGAAGCTTTTATTAGAGCCACTGGCAGAATCAGATTCTGCCTCTCTGAAGCTTTTATTAGAGTTAATATCAAAATCAGGCTCTGCTTACTCTGAAGTTTTTATTAGAGTCAGTACTAGAATCAGGCTCCATCTCTCTGAAGCTTCTAGAGTCACTGACAGAATCCGGCTCTACCTTTCTGAAGCTTATATTAGAGTCACTGACAGAATCAGGCTCTGCCTCTCTAAAGCTTCTGTTAGAGTCATTGGTAGAATTAGACTCTGTCACTCTGAAGCTTTTATTAGAGTTAATACTAGAACCAGGCTCTGCCTCTCTGTAGCTTCTATTAGAGTAAATACCAGAATCAGGCTCTGCCCCTCAGAAACTTCTATTAGAGTCACTGGCAGCATCAGGCTCTGCCTCTCTGAAGCTTCTATTAGAGTTAAAACCAGAATCAGGCACTGCCTCTCAGAAGTTTCTATTAGTCACTGGCAAAACCAGGCTTTGCCTCATTAGTCACTGGCAGAACCAGGCTCTGCCTCTCTGAAGCTTCTCTTAGTGACTGACAGAACCAGGCTCTGCCTCTCTGAAGCTTCTATTAGTCACTGGCAGAATCAAGCTTTGCTTCTCTGAAGCTTCTATTAGAGTCACTGGCAGAATCAGGCTCTGCCTCGCTGAAGCTTCTATTAGAGTTATTGGCAGAATCAGGCTCTACCTCTCTGAAGCTTCTGTTAGAGTCACAGGTAGAATTGGTCCCTGCCTCAATGAAGCTTTTAATATTCATGCTCTGCCTCTCTGAAGCTTCTGTTACAGTCACTGATAGAAACAGACTCTGCCTCTCTGAAGCTTGTGCTAGTCACTGGCAGAATCAGGCTCTGCCTCTCTGAAGCTTCTATTAGAGTCACTGGCAGAATCAGGCTCTGCCTATCTGAAGCTTCTATTAGAGTCAATACCAGAATTAGCCTCTGCCTCTCTGAAGCTTCTATTAGAGACACTGGCAGAATCAGGCTCTGATTCTCTGAAGCTTCTATTAGAGTCACTGTCAGAATCAGGCTCTGCCTCCCTGAAGCTTTTATTAGAGTCACTGGCAGAATCAGGCTCCGCCCCTCTGAAGCTTCTATTAGACTCACTGGCAGAATCAGACTCTGCCTCCCTGAAGCTTTTATTATAGTTAATACCAGAATCAGGCTCTACCTCTTTGACGTTTCTAGAGTCACTGACAGAATAAGGCTCTGCCTCTCTGAAGCTTTTATTAGAGTTAATACCAGAATGATACTCTCCCTGTCTGAAGCTTCTATTAGTCATTGGCAGGTTCAGGTTCTGCCACTCTGATGCTTCTGTTAGAGTCTGCGGTAGAATTAGACTCTGCCTCTCTGAAGCTTTTATTAGATTCAATACCAGAATCAGGCTCTACCTCTCTGAAGCTTCTATTTGAGTCACTGACAGAATCAGGCTCTGCCTCTCTGAAGCTTCTATTGGTCACTGGCAAAATCTGGCTCTGCCTTTCTGACGCTTCTAGTAGAGTCACTGGCAGCATCAGGCTCTGCCTCTCTGAAGTTTCAATTAGAGTTAATACCAGAATCAGGCTCTGTCTCACTGAAGCTTCTATTAAAGACACTGGCAGAATCCGGCTCTGCCTCTCTGAAGCTTCTATTGGTCACTGGCAAAATCTGGCTCTGCCTTTCTGACGCTTCTAGTAGAGTCACTGGCAGCATCAGAGTCTGCCTCTCTGAAGCTTCTATTAGACTTAAAACCAGAATCAGGCTCACTTCACTGAAGCTTCTATTAGAGTCATTGGCAGAATCCGGCTCTCCCTCTCTGAATCTTCTATTAGTCACTGGCAGAATTAGGTTCTGCCTCTCTGAAGCATTTATTAGAGTTACTGGCAGAATCTGTCTCTACCTCTCTGAAGCTTCTATTATAGTGACTGGCAGAATCAGGCTCTGCTTTAATGAAGCTTTTATTAGAGTTAATACCAGAATCAGGCTCTGCCTCTCTGAAGCTTCTATTAGAGTCACTGGCAGAAACAGACTATGCCTCTCTGAAGCATCTTTTAGAGTTAAAACCAGAATCAGGCTCTGCCTCTCTGAAGCTTCTATTAGAGTCAATACCAGAATTAGCTTCTGCCTCTCTGAAGCTTCTACTAGAGTCACTGTTAGAATCAGGCTCTGCCTCTCTGAAGTGTCTTTTAAAGCTAAAACCAGTATCAGGCTCTGCCTCTCTGAAGCTTCCATTAGAGATAAAATCAGAATCAGCCTCTGCTTCTCTGAAGCTTCTATTAGAGTCACTGGCATAATCAGGCTCTGCCTCTCTGAAGTTTCCATTAGAGTCACTGGCAGAATCAGGCTCTGTCTCTCTCAAGCGTCTATTAGAGTTAAAACCAGAATCAGGTTCTTCCTCTCTGAAGCTTCTACTAGAGTAACTGGCAGAATCAGGCTCTGCCTTAATGAAGCTTTTGTTAGAGTTAATACCAGAATAAGGCTCTGCCTCTCTGAAGCTTCTATTAGAGTCACTGGCAGAAACAGATTCTGCCTCTCTGAAGCTTCTACTAGTCACTGTCAGAATCTGGCTCTGCCTTTCTGAAGCATCTTTTAGAGTTAAAACCAGAATCAGGCTCTGCCTATCTGAAGTTTCCATTAGAGTTAAAACCAGAATCAGGCTCTGCCTCTCTGAAGCTTCTATTAGTATCACTGACAGAATCAGACTCTGCTTCTCTGAAGCTTCTATTAGAGTCAATACCAGAATTAGGCTCTGCTTGTCTGAAGCTTCAATTAGAGTCACTGGCAGAATCAGGCTCTACCTCTCTGAAGCTTCTATTAGTCACTAGCAGAACCAGTCTCTGTCTCTCTGAAATTTCTATTAGAATCACTGGCAGAATCAGGTTCTGACTCTCTGAAGCTTCTATTAGTCACTGGCAGAATCAGACTCTACCTCTCTGAAGCTTTTATTAGAGTTAATACCAAAATCATGCTCTCCCTCTCTGAAGCTTCTATTAGAGCCAGTACCAGAATCAGGCATTACCTTTCTGAAGCATCTAGTGTCACTGACAGAATCAGGCTCTACCTTTCTGAAGCTTCTATTAAAGTCACTGACAGAATCAGGCTCTGCCTCTCGGAACATTCGATTAGTCACTGGCAGAATCAGGCTCTGACTCTCTGATGCTTTTATTAGAGTCAGTACCAGAAACAGGCTCTGCCTCTCTGAAGCTTTTATTAGAGTCACTGGCAGAATCTGGCACTTCCTCTCTCAAGCATAATTGGCAGAAGAGATGTTCTGTGTACTGTAAAATGCTAACAATAATGAGGACATCACATTGTGTGGTATTATACTGAGCTGGGGGTCTGGATATATTGAATGATGAGAGGGCTGCTGCTGTTTGGAATGGGAATTGAATAGCCAGTGTTATCCATCCATCCTCAACCCCTTTTTTCCATTTTGCATGAGGGTCGGGCTGTCACTTCAACAGTGACAATCATCTTGAGCCAAGGTTTACACCACTGGGTGGCTAGCCCTGCCGCAGTAGTTCATCCATACCACTCACTCATACACACACTCGCACCTACTGCCAGTTTAGTGTGTCCAGTCTCTTTGGATTATTATTCTTATTTTCTAGAATATATTATTTTTTATGAGTAATGTTTTGTAACAAGTGGTGAATGGGAGCTATTACTACATAACTATTCTTTAGTAAGTGCTGTTGTTTGGTTACTTAATGTGTATATCAATAGAAAATGTGGCTGATTTTGTATTTTTTGAGTGAGTCCTGATTGGTGGGATACATGAAACAAGTGGCCTTATCAGTTTATCTCATGGTTTACACCACAGGCTTTATGATCATGAGAGTGACCTCCCATACCACTACACCACAGCTGTGATCATAAGCTAACATCACCACATCATCTCCTTTACTCATATTATGGTACTTACAACTATCTACATTCCCTTTTACACCATACTCCAACCCCCCCACCCCTTGACAGCTCTATTTCCATAGCCATATAGCTTATATTGTACACGCACACAATGGCAGATTATAATAGGAGCATTTGGGCAACCACCAGTGGCTTCACAGTGGTTCATACAGCTGGATGCCATCCTCAGCAAGCAAGACAAGATGATTTTAAGTTTGTAACATATGATCATGCTGCACTGCTGTGCCACATGTTCAAATACAAGTGTTTGCTCGTTTGTTCAACAGAGATCAGCCTCCTCTCACAGCATTGTGGCATTCTCAGTCACTCATTTCACAGTAGAGTGCTAAGTTCTGCAGTAGCCTGCTGGACTCCAAGCTCAGCTCCCATTATGATGAAGAGAAAAGCAATCGGAGGTGAGTCTAAATCAGCTGAGTGGTAAGTGTGAGAAGCTGTGTGTCCCTTTCTCTTGCTTTTTGCTTATTCTTCTGTTTAAGCCTTACTCCATTACACTTCAAAGGATTTGAAGGAGAACAAGATGCACTTTCTTAAAATAAAGCATGGACACTGCAGGGGCCTGCAGCTTAGGCAGAGCAAATGGATGGCTGGGTGCAAGCTGTTAGGAAGACTAACAAAGATACTCTCAGCATTCATTCGAGTTCAATTCATTTGTCAATATTTGATTGACTGTAACTGTAGTTTTTGCTTTTTTTTTTTTTTTGCTTAAATAATCTCCTCTGGACTTCCAGACTTGGTTATATTTAATCTAGCTACTGCTCCAGTTGCCTGCTCTGGCTCAGCTTTTAGTGGGCTCTAGGAGCCAAGCCAGATCCTTGGCTTAAGTGTGGCGTGGATCGTCTTCAAAAATCCCAGGATTTATATAAAATACATTGGAATATTTATTCTCTGATGACTGTTCATGTGAAACAAATTTGAAAGTGCCCTGATTTCATAGTATGTCCCTTACTTTGCCTTATAGTTTTTTACTGTGCCTCATAACATTTGTGTTTTTATGGCAAATCATTAAGGACTGTGGTCACTAAACGTTGACCGACATTTCACTTTTTAGATTTTATCTCCTTCAAAACTGCACTTTCCCATCACCTGATCTGTTTCCTTGTCTGGGTTTGTTAAACCAGTTATAACCTGAGGAAAAGTGGCTCATGGGTTGGTTCCTTTTATCTAGGACTTTAGTTATTGTTATTATGTCACAGTTTTAAGTTATGATAAAAGTACCCAGCTTCTCTAGCATGTTTCTGATATTTTTCCAGCATTTAGCAAAGAAAATTTTGTTTGAACTGTTTATTCTGTTAACTGGATACAGGAGGGGAGTGTGGTCCTAAATTTTAAATAGTGATTCTTAGCAGGAATACGAAGAATAGAATAAAGAGGCATTGAAGTACTTTGGGTCTTATATGGAAGGGCACCGGTGAGAAGAATACAGATTTGGAATGTTGGCTGTAAAACTTCAGGGGAGAGGGTTGTGCTGTAGAGGTGCTGGAAAGTGTCATAATGTTGGTTTTAAAAGCATGTGGTGAGACAGGTTAGAGGTGTAGGATGATGTGAGACTAAGGAGTGTGATAGTAAAAGGAAGGTGAATATTAGAGGGTTTGTTTATGTGAAAATGTATTAGCGGTAGGGATAAGAGGAACGGTAATAGGAAGATGTGTGTGGCCATTTTTTTAAATTGGTTATGTTGTTGATGGAAGGAGATTTATACTTATTAATGTAAAACAAGTTAGGGATGGCCTAGGATGGGGTCAGGAGGAAAACTGTGGGCCTGTAATCACTAGAGCAACAGCTGATCAGTGTGGTCACACACACACACACACACACACACACACACACACACACACACACACACACACACACACACACACACACACACACACACACACGCAAAATCCTGTCATTAAAACATGTGTATCTATACTGTTGTTGATATCAAGGGACATATAAGAAATGTTGAGCGTATATTAAGAATGCAACACTAATTTTGCACTACTGCATATTGTAATTCATGCAACTGCATGAGCTGATGATATAACAAAGAGGTACTTTGATACTGTGATCCAGTAAAGTTCTCTGCTCTTCACTGACGAGAACCACGGGTATTTGTCATGGTTCACCAAGGTGGCAGCTCATTTTAATGTCACCCCCTATTATACTACATTGTGGTATCAGCACTACAATGTAAATGTAAGTACCCAGTGTGGTATTGATTACCAGCAGCATTATGATTTTAAAAGTAAAAGAAAATACTGCCTAATGAGCGAGCTATTACATGGTAGAGAGTACAATTCGTTTAATGAGCATGTAAACGGAATATATCATGCATGCCATGGTCATGGACTAAAAACCAAGTCCTTGATGTTACTACTTTGTTTTAATATCCCACAGAAGTCTTTAAGGTGCATGACTGTGAGACAGAACCATGCCATCTGGCTGCAGTGATGGTGTGGAGGAAGGCAGGAGATAACTCAGACTACGAACTTTGTAAGTAAATTAGTGCAATATTTTTCAAATTTCTCTGATTGGGGGTCTTTGGCACTCCTATTATATTTGTCTTTGTCCAGAATTCTTGAGCAAAGATGTTGAGGGGTGTGCTGAGGAGTCATTTGGATTTAGTATAATAAACAGGGTGGCATTTTGGTCACTTATCATCTTGGAATGAGGAGTTATGGTTTATAGCCGAAGATGTGTGCAGATGTAATTGTAATGCAGACTGGGAATGGGGAAGGATAGTGTAGGGTACTGATGAAAAAAATCCATAACTTCACAACTATGCTATACCAGGACAGCCTATCTTCTCTCTGCATGCTTCCCTGACTACTTACCCAGAGGAATTCTCTGCTTGTGGTCTGAAGAGGTAAGTCGGACAAGTGTCATTAAAGGTGGAGTGGGTGATGGAAGAGGGACAATAGTACATGACTAATGGTAGATAGCTGTGGTGGGAACCAAAAAACTGAAACAAAATAATAATAATATAATAACTTTTGCCTTATGTCCCTGTGCAGTAAAATGAATCTCAACGTATTTTGTCTTGATTAAAAGAGAGAGAAAGAGATTTATTTTTACTCAGATCTATTTAGAAAGTGAAATGATTGCATTTTGGTTCCGTTTTGTACCTGCTACAATCATTTGCCTATTTTAGCTATATCTATTTTTTATGTCCAAAAGAAAAAAAAATACTGCCCTTCTCTCAGAAATATTTAGAAAAATAAAAGATAATCATTGCAGAAATCGTTTGGTGTTACCATTTATTTATTCATTCATTTTTATGCTGTTCTTTCTCTTACTGTCAGGACCTAAACACATGGATGAAAAGTAAATAATACAGAAGAAATATGACCCACAATTGTGAACTTTAATATTAGAGTTATCCTTCCTCTAAATCTCTCTCTCTCTCTGCCTGCCCCCTCCCTTGTAAAAGCCAGAAAATTTAAGTTGCAATCAGCATGTGGTAGTTTTTTTTTTGTTTGTTTGTTTTTTTTGGGGGGGGGGGTTCTGGTAATGAAAAGTATAGTATTATTCAGGAAAATGAGGAAAAATCATTTTTTGTATAAAAATAATCTAACTGTATTAGGAAGTTTACTGTTAGCCCAGGAACATCAGTAAGAGAGAAATGTGTGTGGCATGGCTTTCAAGGATTAAGGGTGACTAAATTATCTTTCAGCTTCTGCTCTTAGAGATACCACCTGCTGTACTGGACATCACACTGCCCTGCAACCTGCTACATTGCCTAACGTGCATGCCAGTCAAGAATGTCTTTGTACTTTGCATCACTACAAATTAAAAGGTATTTCACATATTTAAACAAATGCAATCAATAATCATTTGTATTTGTTTTTATGTTGTCTTTCTCAAGATGGTTTCCTCATGTCTGCACTCACTGTAAATGAGATCTCCAAACAGGAGATTCAAGGTTAACTATAATAAAAAAATAACATGATGATTTGTTTGATGTGCAGCCAGTAACCGGAACAGAATAAAAACACATTTACATAATACAATTATTTAGGTCAATGAATCTGCTGTTTTGTAAATTCCTTTGTTTGTATTTTCAAGATTTATAGCACTTTCTTTTTCACTCATGTTGCATACAAACAAATCCATGAACATTGAGTGCTTTCATCTGAAACCTTTAGCTGAGATCTAGTAATGTTAAAATCTGGCTCGTCTCTTACAAATGTCTTCAGTCTTGCAAAAATGTTTCTTCCCTCTCTGGTTGAGTAGCTAGGAACAGACAGAACCTTTCTAACACAGTTTCATTGTTTCTAGTAACCATCAAAAGCAGCAGCCGTATCATAATTGTTCTGTGACATGAAACCACACCTGTAAACCTATTTTTTTCTCATCAAAGAAAAAAACACGTTTTTTTTTAGCTTCCAGTGCAACTTACAAAAGGAAGTAATTTCATTCTGATCATTAGTTTTCATATCTCTTGCAGTTCTATAGTGATACATACATTATCTTGTCCAGGACCATCTGTCTTACCATTAAGAATTCTAAGTTTGTTTAAAGATAAGAATGCAGAATAAGTATGACCTCCCAATATGGCCATTAGCACCTCAACTAACTGTGCTTCTGTCTATCTGTCTTAGATGTAAAAGTCACAACATACATAACATGAGGCAATACAGTTCCATTTCTGGATTGTTCTGTGCTGTTTTTGCTACGTGTGTAATACAATAAACTGCTTTCACAGTAAAATAACAATAAAAACTGTTCTTCTTCTTACAGGAAAATAAATCTGCCTGCTGTAGGAGGAAAACAAATTGTTGTTTGAGCCTCAGAATAAAACCAAATTCACAGAATTTTATTAAAGAGCTCCATGTTTTTGCTAACATTATTACAAGTATTTAATTGTGTACATTTTCAGGCATGCTTAGCATCAGATATTTAAAATCTTATGGTTTGTTTTATTTACTCATCTGTGAAGCTTATTTACTTACATCAAAGAGTTAAATAAAATGATAAAACTAAAAAATTTAGTTTATAAACTGGTGCAGTAATGGATTTCAATCAGTACAACATTTATCACAGTAAGTTATTTTATGTCATAAAATGAATCAGAAATTGTTCACCTTTGATAATGTAATAAACAAGTGATTTAACTATTCTCTCCATTGTGATACAGAAATTATAGCCCCAGTGGTTATTTTCCATTCATGCTGCTACTTTCCTGTTTCATTTATATTGGTATCAGTGTATGAAGACATGCCACACATTAACCTGTGTGGTAAGATACAGAATTACTGCTAACAAAAGACACGCCGTGGAGCTTTGCCAGCTATCACAGAAGCAGGATAAAAAACTACAAGCACTTAAAACTTATAAACAAAATATAAATATCTTTCAACTGTTCCTTCCTATGAAACCTGAGTAAATAATATCTCGAACAGCTGCCCTTCCAAAAAGTAAAGGTTAGTTGCCTGAGAATGCAAACTAATTTGCTATAGTAACACAATAATATACAACAATGAAATGGTTAAATTTACTGGCTTTTTTGGCCAAAGCGTTTCCAAGAATTTATCACCTTTGAAAGCATTCCGTGACCTGTTTTAATGCAAAACAGAACATGATTCAGTGTTTTATTAAGTACTTAGCAGGAAAAAATGTTTTTGAAATGTTTCATAAAAAGTCTACTCTTGATTACAGTCCCTTGTAAAGTGCTTGTTAGTTCTGTGCAATCAAGTTCAATCTTCATGCATGCATGTTGCACATAGCTGGATGTAGATCGTTAACCGCTATAACTGCTATCTGTTTCTGCATTCATGTCCAACATAGTGAGAGAAAACTCTTGACTGCACACAACATTTTTTAGACTTCTTCTCCTTATGGCTGGGAGATACATGCCTTCTCCAGGGTGTATTAACCCACCTCTGTAGTTTAATGGAGGTAGAACAAGTCTTTCTTTTCTCGGACTGTGCTCCAAAAGGAGTGAAGAGCTTTGGGAAGGTTGCCAGTCTTCTTTTGTCTTGTGCAGAGCTGAATCTGAACAGACTGAATTTCTCTTCTTCAGGATGGATTTTGGGATGGGTTGAAAGTTATCTTCAGGCATGGACATGCGTCTCCATATTCCAGCATCTTCCCTAACTGGCCGAATCACTCTGGGGCTGAGGTCAATGGATAGCTTTCTGAATGGAAGAGATTTCATGGCTGGAAGCTGTGAGAAATCCTCCTGCATTGTTGCTGTAGAGTGTACTGAAGCTGGAAGGGGTTCAGACTTCCTCTGTACTGGCACACTGGTTGAATTAATACTCTCCTGCATACTGGGGAACTTCCACTGTTTGTCTTCACTCTGTGACTCTGAGATGAAGGAAATGGTCTGTTGTTTGTTTTCTGAAACTTCAGATTTGCTGGTCTCTTTGGCAGCTGCAGCTGAAGTCTGCTGGATGGGCTTCAGTGGTGATCTGAGCCAGCTAGCACTTTCCTTCCATTTGTTAACCATCATTGGTATGTCAAATAGATCAGTTTGCTACCATTCAAAAGGCAGCACACCTGCATTTGTTAGAAGTTCTATTATGAGATGTTTTCACCACCTAGCAGCCTTCCTTTTATATAGTATTTGCTTGACAGCTTGTCAGGCACCACTGAAGTTTATTAATGAGCAGGTTAAACTTTTGCCTACTTGTGATAGGGAAGCTGAACCTGTTTGTGGGGTGGAGATCAGGTGTCAGACATGAATAATTGTCTGCTGCTCTCTCCTTTAACTCCTCCTGTGCTGTATATTGCTTCCTTGAGCTGGCTACCAAGACAATCACAATAATCCTGCGAGAGAGTTTCATCACTGACTAATTTCAAGTCTTACAGCACTCATTGTCTAAAACTTGATCTTTTAGCTGAGAAGTTATGTACAAGGAAGGCTTATACACATTCATGCATGCACGCACATGC
The DNA here is from genome assembly GCF_019279795.1 of Protopterus annectens. Lineage (NCBI taxonomy): Eukaryota > Metazoa > Chordata > Ceratodontiformes > Protopteridae > Protopterus > Protopterus annectens. The sequence goes on from NC_056739.1 coordinate 1,078,893,992, forward strand.
GCTCGCACACACAAACACACACATACACACACACACACACACACACACACACACACACACACGGATGCACCTGTTTTGTCTGTTTAAAGCACAAAAAAAAAGGCTCAAGTTCAGTATTCAGCAGGGACGCAAGAGTGTGCACACTTCAAGCATTCAGACAAATTTGTAAAAAAAAATAAAATAAAAAAAACAAAGGCATACAGGTAATGTACATATCTAACTACATACATGCACAAACCTACACAGTGATACACGTAGTCAAAAAAAAGCACACTGAAATCTGCATGATTACTTTGTTAACAAGCATGCATAGCAACAGAGCATAGCTGACCATTTGTATGTTAAGTTTTTTCTTCTTGAGTCTATTAAAGCTTTTGAAAAAAAATGCAGAGCATAATACACATTCATAAATATATTTATATGAATTTACAATTGTACCAAACAAATTCATGCCAGCATATTTATTAAAATTTATGTGAATAACTGTATATGAGCAAGTGCTCAGATATATATTTGTTCAAAGCCACATTGTACTGCAAACACAAATTCTAACACATATGAATATGCACATACACAATCTTGTCACATGTGAACATGAACATGCCCAGTCATGTATCCATATATATATATATATATATATATATATATATATATATATATATATATATATATATATGTGTGTGTGTGTTTATACGTATGTTTATATATATTTGTAAATATATATATATATATATATATATATATATATATATATATACTGTATATCTGTGTGTGTGTGTGTGTGTGTGTGTGTGTGTGTGTATATATTTATATATATATATATATATATATATATATATATTTATATATAAATATATATTTTATATATATATATATATATATATATATATATATACATATATATATATAGATCTATATATATGCACATATATATATATATATATATGTATATACATATACACACACACACACACACACACACACACACACACACACACACACACACACACACACACACACACACACACATACACCACTGATAGGATGTATATTCACTTGGTAGTACCATCATCACTTGTAGGCACAAGTGAACAGCAATAAATACAAACATACAGGCATGCATCCACATCCACACACACACACACACACACACACACACACACACACACACACACACACACACACACACACACACTGGTGAATGCTGTGTGTTTATGCAACACAGAGATATTATATAAGCGTGCATCTTATTAACTGTGTAACTTTCTAATATACAGTTATGACACTTGTAATTGTAAATAATCCAAGAGCATTTTTGAATTTGTATAATTAAATGCCTTGTTCAAAATTCCTGACATTATTTTTGAGAAAAGTTTCCAGTGTTCATTCAAATCTAATAATATTTATGTGCACTAATCTTGAAAAAAGTCTGATATAAAATTAAATATCCTGTAAAACATTGTTTTATGAAATACAGTTTCTTCACAGATCAGGCTCCATGGATGATTATATATCGCATATTGGCAAACTCAGCTGACCTTATCACAGGGCTATGCTACAGTTTCTGTTCTGTGAATATGCTTTAATGCTTACCCCTTCTGCAACTGTCCTAACTCCTCCTGCAATTTCCCATTATAGTAATTACACCTTAGTCCTTGTGCAGGTACCTTGTACGCCTTTATTTACCCCTTACTGCAATTACTGTAACTGCTTCTGCAGCTCCCCCTGTTGGTAATTACACCTTACTCCTCCTTCAGTTATCCATTACTTCTTATGTAATTATCCCTTCCTTTAATTGTCACTTAATCTTTCTATAATTACTCCTCCTGGAGTTATCCTTTACTCGTTCACTTATTAATCAGAAAGTGAAGCTGTTACACTAAAACCAGTAGTGTATTGGGCCCTACTGAGCATTTGCACCTGTGTAGGTGTGTCTGTCAGAGTGCACGTGTGTAAAGTTCAAGAGGTGCTTAAACAGAAGCATTAATGACAGCACAGATTCTGGCCTTTTAACTATTTTATAAACTAACTGGCCTAGTAAGGATCACAACAGTAGAAAAACGATCAGCGCAGACCCCATTTCTCTATTCCAAGTGGAAGTTCCTTGCTTATTCTTTAGATTCTACTGGCATTCCCAGGCAAAATTATGTGCATAATCATCCCATCATGAGTCTGCCGTGGGGCATGCTGTCAATGCACAGTGCTTCATGCCAAGTACTCAGCATATAAGAGAGGCTGAGGGCACCTCTCTACCTGTCTTCTATATTACCTGAACTGACTCCTTTCAGCTCACAGTAGAAGTGGCTCTACTTTAAATATGGGTCTGGAATGCTATCTTCCACATTTTCTCAAGGAGAGTAAGTCCAGTAACCATGCAAAAAAGCTTCATTTCAGGCACTTGTGTTCATGGTCACAGTCTTTCAGTTAGTACTCAAAGCTCATAGCCATAAGTAAGGATCAGGACAAAGACTAACCAGTATGCTGAAGGTTTCATCCTATGACTCAGCTCTCATTTCACCACCATAGTCTGGTCTGCAGCCTTCAGCACTGTTGCTGTCACACCCATCTACATGGTCAGTCTGCCAATCTGCTTATTTGTGAACAAGAGTCCAAGATAATAATAAAATCATAAGGCAAGAGAAACTCACTGGAAATGATTTAATAATCCCCAACATGATATAAAAACAGTAAAAAGATAAGCGTTTTTTGTCTGTCAGTGTCAGACTTCTTCAGATATCCAATGAAATTCATGCGTTCTATATGAACTCCTTGCAGATCACGTGATAAGTAAGACTCCAAGATACTTCACCTCCTTCATTTGAGATTGCTGTTACCCTGTCATCTGGACAGAACAATCCACTCTTTTATGGGTGAGAACCACAACTTTTGATTTTGAGCTACTGGTTTTTGTTCTAGCCACTATAACTCAGCAGTGAACTGCTCCAACGAATGCTGCAGATCACAGTAATTTAACTCTAGATGATATCATCTGCAAAACAGCGATTATGCAATCCTTATGCCAGCTTTCTGGCACAGTGAGAAAAAGTCTGTGCAATGACATAGATGACCCTAGATTGAATAGTAAGTTGGGTGATGGAGAAAATTATGAGGCAGGTAAGAAATTGCCCATCTTTTGGGGGCAGGTGATCCAGGTCTACTGTAATGCGGGCACCTTCATGTGAAAAAGATGACTGACATGCAGTATAGGTGCCAAGGATGTTTGTTCAGCTTTGCCTTGTCACACTGTCATGGAGGGCTCATCTTACATGTGCAGAAGTGCACATGTATGCTGGGGAAGGCATAGTAGACAGCCGCTTCAGTAAGTAAATGCATCAGTCTCTAGGAGAGAGGTACGTCCTCTGGTGATGATCTCCCACAGTCAGCTCTTGTCCTGATAAGTTGAGGAACGAATGTATATTATCATTGTAACTGGAAAGACTACAACTGGGGGCATGAGTGGAAAAAGTCCCAACATCCCCCTCAAAAAATTATACAATCCTTATGTTCTCAAACTGGCTAGTTTCTAAATTTCATCTCTGCCTTTATATTCTATACGTAATGTTGGTGGTGGTGGTGGTGGTGGAGGGGTAGGGAGTGTTACACTTACGTTGGATGCATTTCATTAATGATGAGGATATGGACATACATAGCTCTTACTCTGCAAATTCAGGAACTACATGACACACCAAAGTGTGGCCAGAACCATGTAATATTGTAACATCATCCACAAGGCATTCCAAGGTACACAGTCACATGTCTTTTTAAAGTTTACAAAACAAAGATAGGCTCCACTACAGAACTCCTATGGCCCCTCCAATATCCACACAGGGACAAAGATTTGATACACTGTTCCATGTCAAGGAAGAAATCCTCAAAACGTCTCCTAAATAAGAGGCTTAGCTACCAGATAGTTTCCTTTCCAACACCTTTGTGTAGGTGACTGAGAAACATGATCCCCGTATAAATGGAACACACCATTGTGTTCTGCTATCCCTGTATAAATGGAACACACCATCGTATTCTGCTTTTTGAAAATGAGGATTATTCTTTCAACTTGCCACTACAGAGGTACTGTCCTCATATTCCAGTTAACAATGAAAGGGAGCACTAACCATGTCAACCTAAACAATACCCCATGCCTTCAGCATTGCTGTCAGGTTGTCATACATTCCTTCATCTGTACTACAGTGGAACTGTCACCACAGTGATCTGATCATCACAAGTAGATCATCTCTCACCAGTTGATCAACAGAAGCATGGTTATCATTTTCAGATGTTCTCAGAGTGTTTCTTCCAGCTCCCAACAATGTCCTCATTAGAGTTAAGACATTTTTATACCCTAGCTGAAAAGGACCTGGGCAATGCCCCTCTTCTCTCTCAAGATAGCTTGCTAGAACCACTTTGAAAGATCATTAAATAATTTTCCATGGTCTTACCAAACTCCATCCAAATCCTGTCCTTCACTTCAGTGACTGCCATAGCTTCTTCCTCCTTTTCTGGCCTATTGGTAACTATTAGTCGAATCTGGAGACTTCTTCCTACTAGCTTTGCATTGATGGTCCATGTCTCTAATATGACAGCTTTACTCAGTGGTCATGTGCTTAGATTACTACCATCACAAGCACCAAGCACATTTTAGCCACTGTCTCAACTACTTAGATCTTGGACAGGAACCATTCAGACTCCAGGTCTCTGACCTCCTTTGGTACACTTAACGGGTATGCAGTTCAATGGTAAATGTTGAAAGCACAACAAAAGAATGATGAGGTCTAAACATACATGCCAAATCATCTTTAGATTGCAAAATTAGCAGCAGAGGAAGAGAGAAATTGACAAAAAGAGACATGAAAAGTACCATAAAAATGTTTTGGGAAAAGACTGATCTACAAAGCAGGTTTGTGAGATAACGTGTGCAAATGAGACACTAAAGCAATGTGCTGTAAATTTTACTGATCAAAGAGCTGTTATACATAGGATTTATCAAAACAGAAATTTTAAAATGATTTTGGCATACCAAAGAAATGGATTAGTGATTATATAAAGAAGGAATTATACTGACTGACTGTTCAGACTTTTAAGATCTAAAATAATGAGCAAAGTACATTTTAAAATGCCAGGCCATACTGAAAATGTTAATGCTTTTGATGTTACTTTGTAAGATTGATCAGTTTATTTTGAGAGAGTGAAACTTCACTGCTAGTGATAGAATAACAACAATTTTTTAGTGCTGTTTAAATTAAAGGTAGTCAAAATGTACAAGGTGCTGCATAATTTACTGCAGGTTACTAGCACCAGGAAAACTTGCAGAAAACTAAATGCAAAAAAACACTATAGTGTCCTTGTACAGCATAGCACTGCTATTCAGAAACATTTGCTATGCCACAGTGCAGTATTAATTAGAAAGCATTCTACAGTGCAACATGTCCTCTTGTTGATTAACTGTACATTAGGATAGGCATAACACCAGTGCTCCAAGAAAAGAGCAGCACAGTAAATTATGACATCTACATTACTGTCAGAAGTCATGCTGGGGAACTGTAGGGAAGGCGCTGCTTTGCTAAAATCACGAGAAGTATCACAAAACATACCTCTCAACTGTACAGATTTTCCCAGAATGTCCAGATTTTTGCCTTATATTTTTGGTCCGTTTTTCTTAAAATTGTGGTTTTCTGGCAAATTAGTGGCCCACCATTAAAGGTTGAAGTTAGAAAATAATGACAGACAGTTGAGTTTTAGACTTCATACTCTTCAGAAAATTCATGCTAATGCAAAACCTGTTATTCTATCAACTTTCTAAGTTTGTAAGAGCAATATTTAAAAATTGTCCCAATTTGTCCAGATTTCTTACTCTAAGAGGTTGAGAGGTATGTCACAAAAGGAAACATGCATATAGCTATGTGTGGCTTCATTTGCAGATGAGCACCTCATTGCTGCAATAGGAACACTGTGAACAAGCCATGGAGGGCCACACAATGTGCCAACACTGTGAGCAAGCCATGGAGGGCCACACAATATGCCAACACTGTGAGCAAGCCACCAAGGGCTACACAATGTGGCAACACTGTGAGCAAGCCACAGAGGGCCACACAATGTGCCAACATTCTCCATTATACAAATGGGGAGTAAAGAAAGCTATAGTTAAGACATAAAAGGGGAAACACAAGAATAACTATTTGGAATGTTAGTGGGAGGAAGAAGGCTGCATTTTTTATGGAGGATGGCAGAATCCCATTTTATATATCTGAAAAAAAAAGATAGGTAGGGAAGGCAATAAGGAGCTTATGTGAGATGGATAGAAAAGGTAGATAAGGCAGCAGGGATAGACAAACAAATATAAAATGCAAACAAATATAAGATTGATCAGTTTATTTTGAGAGAGTGAAACTTCACTGCTAGTGATAGAATAACAACAATTTTTTAGTGCTGTTTAAATTAAAGGTAGTCAAAATGTACAAGGTGCTGCATAATTTACTGCAGGTTACTAGCACCAGGAAAACTTGCAGAAAACTAAATGCAAAAAAACACTATAGTGTCCTTGTACAGCATAGCACTGCTATTCAGAACCACTTGTTGGTTTTCTGGCAAATCACTGGAATAATATGAGTAATTAAATTAGTAAATAATGTCATACATTTGAGTTTCAGACTTCATATTCTTTAACAAATACATTTTAATACATAACCTGTTATTCTAGCAACTTTCTATGTTTATAAGAGCAATATTTTAAATCTGTCTGTATTTTTGGGTCTTTGTACCCCCATATGTTGGCTCTCCTCAGACAGACTTCCCTGTTGAACTAACACTGCTTTGCCACTATAAAAGAAAGTAGGGAGTAGAGAGAAATCAGTGCACTATGAACATCTGAAAAGAAGGTGAGGAAATAAGCAATTAATATCCACCCACCCCTGAAAAAAACAAATATACAGTGCTTAAAAAGGCACAGAAAGGACAAACAGTTAGAAAAAGTTTGTCAGGGATACAGATATACAGTGGGTGCACAATGGGTGATGAGGGCAGTTGAACTTCAAAGAAGGTATAGAGAATGACACTTGGGGGGGGGGCAAGGATGAGAGACATGGTTGGGTACAAGGAGCCTGTCTGACTGGTATAGAAGGGGTCACCCAGCTATCCTTTACCTCCATACCTCTCAACTGTCCAGATTATTGCCTCAAAATTTCAGTCTGCCTCTCATAAAATTGTTGGTTTTCTGGCAAATCACTGGAATAATATGAGTAATTAAATTAGTAAATAATGTCATACATTTGAGTTTCAGACTTCATATTCTTTAAAAATACATTTTAATACATAACCTGTTATTCTAGCAACTTTCTATGTTTATAAGAGCAATATTTTAAATCTGTCTGTATTTTTGGGTCTTTGTACCCCCATATGTCAAGCTTTGTCCAGATTTCTTGTACTAAGAGGTCGAGAGGGATGATTATCTCCATAGCTGATTTCACATGCAGGACCTACCTCTAGAGTCCTGCTGGTTGGGGCCAGGCAGTTGACTGAGTCTACTGGTCAGGCATCCACAACTGGTGTATCTTGTAGTCAGCAGCACCTGCAGGTGACAGTGAGTGACAATAGGGTACCGTCTTGTTGCTCCCAGCAGGTATCTAGGCCTGATGACCCAGTGCCCAGCACCAGACATATCAGCTGATGTAGTCACTAGTTCACCCCACCACACCATAATCTGCACCACAGATGAACCTGTGGAAGGATGAGAAAATAAAACACATTAATACACATGCAGTAATGCAGTTGTGGATATACCTGTATACTGGTGTGGGAGAATGTGCTGGCTCTCCTCAGACAGACTTCCCTGTTGAACTAACACTGCTTTGCCACTATAAAAGAAAGTAGGGAGTAGAGAGAAATCAGTGCACTATGAACATCTGAAAAGAAGGTGAGGAAATAAGCAATTAATATCCACCCACCCTGAAAAAAACAAATATACAGTGCTTAAAAATAAGACTAGCACAGTTTCCCCAACGTTTGCCTCTCTCTAGTGAAGTAGGTCATAGTGACAACATCACAGGTTACTGTAGTGATGCCTACACTCGACACCAGAATGGGCGATACCAGTAGCACACAAGCTGGTGCCAGGCAGCCACGTTGTATAAGGAGATCCCCATAATTACCAACAGGTGATTATGATAGACCCTCTGTAGCAGATACAAGAAAATCCTGGTCTCACATTCACACCTAGCAGAAGCCCTGCTGAAACTAATGCCTGAAGTGCCCATGTCCATGCGTTTTATCTATTTATCTTGATCAGGAAAGTCAGACTGGGCAAACACCCATCTTCAGAGAAGGTCCAGGGAGAAAAGCTCTACAATTAAATCTCATATTACATAAAAGTTAAAACATTTATATATGGGCAGTGTATTTTACATATACAGGATGGATTTCTTTATGAAAATAAAGGGAGAACATGTACTGAAACCAGTAAAAGAAATTTGCATTCACTGGATAAGCATTAGTAGAAAATGAAATAAAAAGAGAAATAGTGCGTATACCTGTTCAATATATGGAAGTAAAGAAATAGAACTGATAGTACTTTCTGAGATGGAAGTAACTGTGGATACATATAGTAGTAATTTGATTTGACATTAAGAAAAAAGAAATAAAAGAAATAAAAAGAAGGTTGATGAAATGAAGACTGTTCAACAGTGGAGGGTCAGTAATTGAAGAGAGGAGAATGCAGTGCAAACATGACAGTTTGTGAGTTAATGACTTTTTATGGGGTAAGATAGAGTAGGTAGGTCAGAAAATAGAGAGGAGCAGTATTATGGTCTTCATGAGAGGTTGAATGGTAGCCCCATGTACTTGGCAATATATTTGGCCATAATATGATATGCATCATTGGGCAGCAGTGGTGCACTAGCAAATGTATCACTAGGACAGAGATGCAGCACTACAGACTTCACAGACTTGGTGCACAAGCATAGTGTACACATGGCACATTACCCGTGGGTCAAGTGCAGCCAAACATGCTAGCATTACTTTGGTGTGATAGAACAATGTATTTTCAGAGGCAATCTTGCTGAATTCTTTAATTAGCATAATCCTGGTGCTACAAGATCCATTTTGGCATAATAAAAAATAGCTACCACATTGTAAAAGACAACATTAAGATGTAAAAATCAGAATAGAAATTCACTGTAGAAAACATTAAAGACATAAGCATAGTGATGGAAGACATGGCATCTGGTAAAGTACCTCTGCACTGTACTGAGCACCCATGGGACATCAAGGAATATATTTTTTGAGTGATACTTAAATACACAATTAATTTCTGAGTCCTTTGCCTTTTTCTGATTTCAAACCTGCACAAATTAAAGCACTGCTGTTGATTCCCTGCTGGGTGAGGAAAATAAACTTTTTTTTTGTCTGTGAGTGATAGAGCTGCTCTCTCTTTTACTTGCTCCGTTTTGTTTTCTGTTTTAAGAAATCTGCTTGGCCTGGTGTTTTTATTCTATGAGAGAAAGAGAGAGAGAGAGACAGTGAATTTCTGGGTCTTTGTCTTTTTCTGAAAAGATTTCAAGCCTGCATAAACTAAAAACTATTTTTCAAAACTGCCATCCATTTCACTGATCTGCTTTTTAAACCTGGTGATTTCAAGCTGCCCACTCCTACTGTAAGTTGAGCTTAATAAGCTCTTCCCTTTCTACATTGCTGTTGATATCTTCAATTATTTATTTGTTTTCTTGCTTACATTGAAAAACTGCATTTTGCCTCTCATTGTCTATTCTGCTGATTTGCTTGATCTGAATTCATTATCCAGCTAACTGTTGGTTAAAGTAGTGTATTTTTACACTCTAGCAAGCACGTATTTTTACATCAAGAGATCAGTGGAATTTCCATCTAGTGCACTGGGAGTTAGCCTGGTCTGTTTAGGTTGGGGTACTACTTGAGATTTCTGCCTGTAGTTTTATTGGCTGGAGGGCTTATTAATCAGCTTTTCTTGTTTTAGTGCCTTTATAAATTCTGTACAATTGAGCGGCTCTTGGCTCATTCATACAAAGCAAAGTACTTTTATTGAATAAACACACGTTTATAAGCTGTTTAAAGTACACTGTTGTTATCTGTATCTTTGTTTGTTTGTGGTAGCATATCATATATTTTAAGTTTGTTTGTGGTAGCATTTAACTCCAGACACTTCTTTACTGTGCTTTTACATTAGGAGGACTGGGATTATTCAACTAGTGGCAGTAGGTGTTTACCTGGTCTGTCTTTTGCACTTCTCTTATATACTGTGACTGTACTTTAGCATTTTCAAAAAAAAACTGTACTGTCTGCTGCTGATTTAAGTAGTTAATTGCACTGTATTACATTGTATCTGTTAGTTGAAGGGCTGTTGTAGATAGTTTGTGTGGTCTTCTTACACTTGGGCTCCAAACCAGATACTGTACATTAAGAAGGTGTTTTTCTGCACCCTTGTGGCAGAAGTGTGCTGACTAACCTGTCTGAGTTGGTGATTGCTGGTGAAAGGCTTATTGTGTGCTTTCCTGATTGATAGCTTAAAACTTATTTCTCTTTGCTTATACTTAAGCCTCACATTTGCATAGAGCTGCTGTTCTGGCAGCTGTGGTTAGCAGTGCCTTGCCTATAGGCTCAGTTTTCCCTAAACAGCTGTCAGTGAAACCCTTCCAAGCTTTTCTGCCATTCTAGGAGCAACTTAGTTGTGCAATGGGCAGCATTGCCTTATTGATCAACCTTAGCCTACAAAAAGTATAGGTCCCTCTTCTAGCCTTGATAGTACCAGCACAGTTCTGTCAAATTAACCCAATGCCATGCAGGACTACAATGCCTTCCATATATTCAGACCACAAACTGAGCCTGAAATTACCAAAGGAGGAGGTGTATCTATCTTCTTTAAAAATAAGTGCACCTTGAAACTGGTCAAACAGTATGACTCTCTTGAGCTACTCCATGTCCAGTTAACTATAGGCAAAGCCCACTACCACATCATAGCTAGCTATAGGTCCCCAACCATGAAACAGGAAAAGTATACTGCATACCTGGACTTACTGGAGTCACTTGCCATACAGCCTAACACCTTATTCATGGGTAATTTTAATTATCCTACCATCAACTGGGAAACATAAACGACCACAAACATGCTGGCTCAGAGGTTCTTGGACTTTATTAATGGTGAATGCTCTGGAACAGCTAGTCAGCACACCCACAAGAGGCTCAAATGCCCTGGACATATCACTTACTAACATGGGACAGCATGTTCTCCCTGGTAAGATCGGATCATAAGCCAGTCTTGTTCGATGTAATTATAAAACCAAATACCCCATCAAGCTCAAAAATGCCTAAGAACTTTTCAAAGACAAATTACCACCAACTAAGTAATGATATAAGAAGTTTCAAAGTCCCCTCAAACACAGATAACACGGACTTCTATGCAGAGGTGTACACGAGTGCTCTGTATAATCACTTGAGCAGTTGTACAGAATGGGCTGCACCTGACCATAATAAAACCAGGTCTTGATGAAAAAAAAACAAGCTACCCTGGTGAACCCCGTACTATAAACAGGCCATACAACAAGAGAAGGAAACGAATGTCTCAAGAACGAGAGAGAACTGGATCAGCAGAGGAAGAAAGCCCTCTCTAGCTTAAACAAGCAAATTAGAGATCTTGTCAAGTCCTCCAAAGCTAATTATGAAGCAAAAATAGCCTCCCTAGCTGAGGATAATCACATGGCATTCTTTAACTATGTGCAAAATCTAAAAGGGAATACCCAGCTATGCTCCAAACTGGTTGTAGATGGCACCACCCATACTCAACTGGAGGTAATAGTGAACCTGCTAGCTGACAGATTTGAAGCAAACTTCAAACCCACTGTCCCCTCCCATCATTCCCCACATATACCTGCTACCATTCCTCAGCCTATTATCTCAAGACAACAGGTCACCTTGGCACTCTCCAAGGCCAAAAACACGGCTTCAATGGGCCCAGACAACATTCCAGGTTGCCTTTTAAACCACTTAAAACATAATCTAGCAGACCCACTTGGACCCCTGTTTGACCACAGCCTGTGAACTGGCTATGTTCCGGCAGAATGGAGGACAGCAACAGTAATCCTTCTGCACAAAGGGGGACCCTCAACCACCCCTAGAAATTATAGGCACATAAGCTTAACTAGCCTCATCTGCAAGGCCATGGAAAGAATCATTATGGACCTTATGGAGAAAGAGGTCTGAATGGAAAGTTGATAAATCCGCAAGCAAAAGAGAGTAGTAGTGTTGGAACTGAATTCATCCTCATGTCTTGGTGAGTACCTTCAAGAGATGGACAATATTTTTCACAAAATCTCACCAAGACAACACTGATATATAGATGGTAGGTTAAAAAATAAAAGATAGCTTTGTGCACAAGACCCAGTATAAAAAAAAAAATACTGGTGGGCTTACTGGTCCCAGGACTGCAAAAATGACAGTGTAGAATCCTCAAGACATGAAACATTCCTACAATGGGGCTAGGTCAGGCCAAAGGGGAAAATGGCCCCCCAGTTGTAGAAGGAAGTAGTAGTCCACAAAAATCACCAAAACTGAGGCTCAAAAAGAGCCATAAAGACAATAGAGAGGACTTATCAGGATAAGAAAGAAATTATGCATAATTACTATTATGCAAGGAGCCAGAATTTCCAGACACAGGATATACAAAAAGATTAAGAGATAAATTAGATAAAAGAAAAAATCTTTCACAAAAAAAACTGTCAGAAGCTTCAAATAAAAAATGTGTGCTCATTAATACAACATAGTTATGAAAAACATTACATAGACCAGGAAACCTTGGGCTGTTTGGAAAAAGAAGCGACTGACAAAGTGCAAAAATATAAAAAACAAAATCAAAAAGCAATAAAAAGTATATTGGAAAAAAGAACTATTCTTCAGCTTATGTAAGTTGACATTGCTATGGATGTAGAATATTATCTTATCATTTTGCAGTTGTAAAATTATTATGGAAAAAGTAACAGATTAAAAATAAAACAGATGTTTTACTATTAATGCATAAAACTGATATGCCAAAAAAGAAATCTAGAGATTTTTGAAAAGTATAAAAAAGAAAGGTGGAGAGCAGGCTAGAAATGGTCTAGGAATTGTGGTGAGAGAGAGGCTTCAGAAGGCAGTAAGGGATATAATCAGAATTAGTGACAGACTCATGGCAATCAGACTTCAGTGTAATACAGATAGAGCAATATCTCAGCCTATGCCCCATAGCAGGGTTGTGATAGTGAGGAAGAGTGCATTCAGACAGCAGTTGCAGCACCTACTAGATAAAGCAGGAGAACATGAATTTGTGTTGATAATGGGTGACTTGAATACACATATCAGGACAGATAGAACATGATATGAGGACTGCCTGGGTCCACATCGGTGGGGCAACAGGAATAAAGAAGGAGAAGCCATTCTAGACTTCTGTCTGGAAAATGGCTTGATAGTAGCCAACGCATGGTTCAGAAAGAGAGACAGTCACAAGATCACATACAAGAGTAGTCAACATGCAACTCAGGTAGATTTCCTCCTAGAAAGGAAAAGGCACTGGAGTAGAATCCATGATTGCAAAGTCATCCCCCATGAAACAGTCAGCCCACAACATAAACCACTAGTTGCCACAATCAGTTGCAAGCAGTGATCAGAGAAGGCTCTAAAGTCAACAGAGAGCAGGCTGAAGACCTGGAGGTTGACTGGAGAGAAAGTACAATAGTTCAAGAAATTACTCAGGGCTCTAGCACCCCAAGAAGAGGAGGACATAGGTGGAGTTGAAGAATGGCAGCATCTAAAAACAACATGTGTTAGGAATGCAGAAACTTTATGTGGCCGAGCCAGGTATGGAAATAAGGTACATAATGAAAGCTGGTGGTGGAATGCAGAAGTCCAGGAAGTCATCAAAAGAAAGGAGGAGTGCAGGAAGAAGTGGGAGATAGAAAAGACTGACCAGGCTGGGAAGGACTACTGGTTGGCTAACAAAAAAGCTAAGAAGGAAGTTGCTATAGCAAAGAATAGGATATCAGAGGCACTGTACCAACTTCTGGAAGGTGACTCAGTAAGGGGCACACAGAAACTATATCAGGTTGCAAGGCAAAGACAGAAAGATAAAGAAGATGATCAGACACCCTTCATAAGAGATGCCAACAACAACCTGCTCACCAGTCCAAAGGGCATCAAAGGCAGACTGAAGGAGTATTTCCATCAGCTTTTGAATGAAGAAAGCCCCACAGAAGCTGTAATGCCCCAGAAACATCCTATGATGAGAGAAGAAGAGGAGCCCACCCTAGAATAAGTAAGAACAGCACTAAGGAAGATGAAGTCAAGGAAAGCAGCAGGCTCAGATGTGGTCACAGCAGATATGATAAAGATGCTGAGTGAGATAAGGGGAAATGGCTGCTGAGGGTACTAATATTTTGGAGAGAAAGGTGTATCCCAGATGACTGGAGAATAAGCATATTTGTGCCAGTGTACAAGAACAAAGGGAACACCCCCAACTGTGGGCAGTACAGAGGCATGAAACTCCTATCACATTGCATGAAAGTTCAGGAGAGGGTGATTGATAAATGGTTACACAGAGTAGTAAAATGTAAGCTGGGAGATCAGCAGTTTGGATTCAGATCAGGATGCAGCACTATTGACCCAGTGTTTGCATTGAGACAGATACTTTAGAAGAAGCTAGAGATGAGGAGAGAGTCAACAGCATCCTAGACTTAGAAGAGAGAACTATATATGATAATGAAGAACTCTGAGCAGTACTGTGGTGGTTTGAAGCCCCAGAAACATTGGTAGAATTAGTGCAGGCTGTGTACAAGGACCCAATCACTCAAGTACGAACAGTGTTCGGCCTTACAGAGGGGTTCCCAGTGGGAGTGGGTGTACATCAAGGTTCAGCTCTGAGCCCACTGCTGTTCATACTGGTGATGGACTACATTAGCAAACAGTTTGGAGGGGAGGGATCAACAAAGCTGCTGTATGCAGATGATGTGGCAGTGCAGGCAGACTCTGAGCTAGAACTTCAGCGAAGGATAGGAGAATGGAATGCAAATCTGAAGGCACATGGGATGAAACTAAGTACGGACAAAATGGTGATAATGGCAGTAAATTGGGGAAATCAGAAGGAGCTGAGAATAGAGATAGAAGGGAAGATAATGGAACAGGTAAACAGCTTCAAGTATCTGGGAGGAGTAGTTGAGGAGAAGGGTAGTCTGAATGAAGAGGTCAAAGCTAGAATCAGAGGGGCTGCAGCCAACTGGCACAGAGTGTCAGGTGTAGTCTATGACAGAAGAATGCCAAAGAAACTGAAAAGTAATGTGTACAGACAGTGGTGCGACCAGTACTACTGTATGGTACAGAAACCTGGGCAGTAAAGGCAGAGCAGTTAAGGAGGCTAGAGGTGATGGAAATGAAGTACCTGAGAAAGGTGGTAGGATGCACACTGTGGGACAAGTGAAGAAATGAGGACATAAGAGCAGAAGCCAGAGTAGCTCCAATTTCAGAAAAGATCAAAGAGAACAGATTATGAGGGTTTGGGCAAATGTGTAGAAAAGCAAAAGACAATCTGGTGAGGAAGATTTGGAACAGACAGGAAGAAGGTAAGAGGAAGCAAGGACGTCCAACAAAGAGGTGGATGGATTTTGTGATCTGCGACAGTCAGGCATGAGTGTTGAAGAAGGCAGGCGTGTGGCACTGAATCAAGAGAAATTGCGACAGTTAACACGGTACCCTGACCCCATGTAGAAAAAACGGGAAAAACAGGGGGATGATGATGATGATAAAAAAGAAATATGGACATGGGAAAGAAAGAAAGATCTGATATGGTACAACATTTATGCAAAGGAGAAAGCCAAATTAATCCATACAAAGAAAGCAGAGCCAAAAATATTTGAAAAGAATACAAAGCCATCCAGATATGGAAAATTTCACAATACAAAAAATAAGATCACAAAAAGGGAATGTAGAACAGAAGATTAGTAAAGTAGAAGTTAAAAAAAAAAAAAAAAGAACTTGAAGTTATGGAATACCTGCAAAGTGAAGGATTTTGTATAGAAAATCTAACTCTGATAATATCACAACAGGATACAGCAATGGATCCCCAAATTAAGGAGAAATCAGTGGAGTGTGAAATATCTGATCAGTTGCCATATGAAGATACTTTGAAGTCTTCCATAGGAAACCAGTACAAAAGTTCAACTAGTGTTCCACAGCAAGGGAAGGAACAGAAAACTGTGGCAACTCTGACACAGTGAGTGTTGTGGAGTGATATGCCAGTGAGCTCTCATATGAAAGTGCAACAGACACAGGATGAAACTGAAGAGAATGTGACAAAGGAGGGTGCTCTGGAACTTTCTACAGAATGCCTGCAGCAAATGGAGAACAAAGAATGTTTACTCAGTTTAGAATTAAATTATCTAAGAGAAGAGTTTCTTGATTTAATAGAAATGGACAGACATATTAAGATCAATGAAAGAGACTACAAAAAGTCGATAAAACAAACATAGCAATTAGGACTGTTCGTAGAGATTTATGTGATAGAAGTAAATAGGATGTATTACTGTACAGCTAAATTAATAACAGATAGTCTTACCACAAAAACACAAGGCAGTTAGGGAAAGGAAGGGGAGAAATCAAATGCCATCATGGAAGTATCAGAGAAAGCTATAAAGCAATTTTAAACAAGTGTCACTATTAGAAGAGTTGAGGTCATGTGCAACCAAAGGAGTGGTTTACATTGGGCTCTGCACCACCTGTGGTGCCTTCTATATAGGTAAAACGAGAGAATTTAGGAAAAGGTTATGCGAACACACTTATGACATTGAAAAGAAAAAGGAAAGCAGCGCCTTTTCAAACATTCACTCACATGTCACAATTACAAATTGTCCTTCATGATTCTTGAACAAGTGAATCCAAACACTAGAGGAGGTGGAATCAACCCTGGAATAGGAGCTGATTTGGCAGCTTAGGTTGGATGCAGGAAGGCCCCCGGGTTAAACGGCACTCAGCATAGGCTCAGTGCTGAAACTTAGAAGAGCAAGGTTGTAGTAAGTTTTCACTACACCATTGCCATTCTACACCTATTTACACTCCACAACTTATTGATTGGGTGCTATCTACGCACTATGATACCATCTTTTATGACCAACAAATCTACATATTTTTATTTTACATTGTTGATTTTAAACCTATTTGGTTTTATGCAATTTTCATTCATTATTTTTACACTGCTCTTCCTCTTTTGGAGGTTTTGTACATAATTACACAATTTTATAACGTCATTAACATGGTTTACTATTTTTGTATTATTTTACAAAAGTGCAGATGCTGACTATTTTTTATGTATACTTGCATGACTTGTTCATTTTCTTATGGTATGTCAAACTGGTTCCTTTAATGAGATTCAGCTGCAATTAAGCATGTGACCAATTAAGATGCCTATTTAAACAACAGCTCTTTTCTCAAAGAAACTGTTTTTGACTTGATAAAGCTTGGTATTACCCAAGCGAAAGCGCTTGTCTGACATTGCTGGTTCTCACTCTGCTGACCTTTGGATTTTATCATCTTACCACTGAATAAAGGATTTATTTTTATTTCATCGAATTATTGTCCTCACTGTCGGTTTTGGAGTTTTTTTTCCTGGTTTTGTGTGTTTTACACTTGGTTTTCCTCAAATGTGTAGAAAAGCAGAAGACAATCTGGTGAGGAAGATTTGGGACAGACAGGAAGAAGGTAAGAGGAAGCAAGGACGTCCAGCAAAGAGGTGGATGGATTTTGTGATCTGCGACAGTCAGGCATGAGTGTTGAAGAAGGCGGGCATGTGGCACTGAATCAAGAGAGATTGCGATAGTTAACACGATACCCTGACCCCATGTAGAAAAAAACGGGAAAAACAGGGGGATGATGATGATGATAAAAAAGAAATATGGACATGGGAAAGAAAGAAAGATCTGATATGGTACAACATTTATGCAAAGGAGAAAGCCAAATTAATCCATACAAAGAAAGCAGAGCCAAAAATATTTGAAAAGAATACAAAGCCATCCAGATATGGAAAATTTCACAATACAAAAAATAAGATCACAAAAAGGGAATGTAGAACAGAAGATTAGTAAAGTAGAAGTTAAAAAAAAAAAAGAACTTGAAGTTATGGAATACCTGCAAAGTGAAGGATTTTGTATAGAAAATCTAACTCTGATAATATCACAACAGGATACAGCAATGGATCCCCAAATTAAGGAGAAATCAGTGGAGTGTGAAATATCTGATCAGTTGCCATATGAAGATACTTTGAAGTCTTCCATAGGAAACCAGTGCAAAAGTTCAACTAGTGTTCCACAGCAAGGGAAGGAACAGAAAACTGTGGCAACTCTGACGCAGTGAATGTTGTGGAGTGATATGCCAGTGAGCTCTCATATGAAAGTGCAACAGACACAGGATGAAACTGAAGAGAATGTGACAAAGGAGGGTGCTCTGGAACTTTCTACAGAATGCCTGCAGCAAATGGAGAACAAAGAATGTTTACTCAGTTTAGAATTAAATTATCTAAGAGAAGAGTTTCTTGATTTAATAGAAATGGACAGACATATTAAGATCAATGAAAGAGACTACAAAAAGTCGATAAAACAAACATAGCAATTAGGACTGTTCATAGAGATTTATGCGATAGAAGTAAATAGGATGTATTACTGTACAGCTAAATTAATAACAGATAGTCTTACCACAAAAACACAAGGCAGTTAGGGAAAGGAAGGGGAGAAATCAAATGCCATCATGGAAGTATCAGAGAAAGCTATAAAGCAATTTTAAACAAGTGTCACTATTAGAAGAGTATAGATGAGGGAACACATCAACAAAAATGCTTAAAAAGATAGATGTGATAAAACAATGCACAGTATCAAAACAGATCAGGATTTGTCATGCACTATTGCAAATAATAACCTAAAAATATCAGCACAAGCGGAAAACATAGAAGATATGCAGATAAATATAAAGGAAAAGTACCAAATAAGAAATATATTGATGACCCAAAAAAGTTTCATAGAGAACTGGGGAACAAGGCAAAAGGAACTGAATCACCACCAAAAAAAATTAGATACGTTTTGGAGAAATATTTACTAATATCCTGTGGAACATAACAAAGATGATAAATGGTAAAAGAAGTAAAAGAAAAAAATAAAGATGTTCAAATGTTCAGGATATGAAACTGGATAAAGTAACGGCCAGAGAGATTGCAAAAAAAGTTAAGAAAAGCTCCAAATTGGCCCAGATGCAGTACCTAATTTCTGGTTAAAAGTATTAATATCTTTACATGAAGATTTAGCCATGAGTGAGAAATGTTTATATGCGGACCCTGAACAGACACCAACCTGGTTAACAAAAGAAAACATAATACTATTGCTTAAGAGTGAACCTGCAAGCTATCCTAAAAACTATAGACCAATAACTTGCCTTCCAACAACATATAAAATATACACTGGAATTTATGCAGACAGAGTTTGTAGTCATTTAGAAGAAAACTTAATCATGGCAATAGAACAAAAGGGTAACAAAAGAAAGCCATATGGAACATAGGATTATTTGTTGTTAAAGTCATATTGGAGAACTGTAAAAGGGGGAAACTCTAAGTATGGCATAGATAGACTACAAAATGTACATTCATGGATAAAAGATTGCTTAAAAATGTATGATATATACCCTATACTGACTGATTACATTACAGCAACCACGAAACAGTGGCAAAAAACTTGTCAGTTAAGCCATGATAAAGGACAATTTATTATTCCAGGGATAACAATTTCAAATGGGGATATTCCAGGGTGAATCTTTGTCACTGCTGCTCTTTTGTCCTTAACCCATTAAGCTGTCTGCTTAACAGATTAGATCATGGCTACGATTTTGCTCCCAGAAAACAACAAAATATAAAGACTTCTCATTTTCTTTTTGTGGATGATTTAAAACTGTGTAGTTCATCAGATGAGGAACTGAAAGCACAATTTTGAGATGATTTAAGAATGTAATTTGGTCTTGATAAATGTGCAAAAGCAACTTTTAAAGCAGAAAAGCTGCAGCAACAAGAAAGCATCAGTCTGAGACAGGAATGTGATATAAAAGAACTTGAGCAAGAGGGAGTGTATAATTACTTGGGAATTGATGAAGGATCAACAATAAAACATGAGGAAATGCAAATAAAACTTAGTAAGGATTATTTTAGAATACTAAAATTAATACTGACAACAGAGTTAACATCTAGGTACAAAGTCCACACTATAAACCAATTTGCTCTTCCTGTCCTAACTTACAGTTTTGGAGTGAATGACTCGCTCCAAAAGGTATTGGATCAGTTGGACAAAAAAACAAGAAGGATGCTTCATGCTCATCAAATGATTTATAAAAATCAGTGTATACCAACACTATATATTCCCCGTTCTGAAGGAGGGATGGGCCTCCTCGAAATTGATTACATGTATAGATCTGCAATCATAGGACTGCATACATAAACACTGACCTCACAAGACCCAAATGTTGTGAAAATTTTAAAACAAGAGGAGAATAAGTCTAAGATGACTTCCCTGCTTAGTTTTGTAGAAGCATATCAAGTGTCAAGTGGGAATGGAAATAAAACCAGAAGTAGATAAAAATCTGGCATCAACAGAATGTGCCAAAAAACAAAAGAAGGAATATAAGGTGAAGGATCAGATGAGAAGGCAAGAAATGTGAAAAATGCATACATATATTTGTTAAGTATAGAAATATATGGGAGCAACCACATGTCGATCAGGATCAAATGCAGGAACAGTTAAGGAGAGCTGACTTTAAACCAAAAGATGAAAGGTTAATATCAGCAGCCCCAGATAGTGGACTATGTACATGTTGATTTACAAAGCCCATTGAACATGTGGAAGAAACAGACAAATGTAGGTTTTGTAAAACAGAATTGGAAACAGTTGCACATCTTGTTGCTGGTTGTGATATACTAATGGCAGAAGGCTTGTATACTGAAAGGCATAATAATGTGGTAAGACTGTTACATTGGGGATTGTGTGAACATTATAATAGTGAAGTAACTGAAAAACACTGGAAGCATGAGCCACAAAGCATTATAGAAAATGATGAAGTTTATATCACATGGGATCACCTATTACCAAGAGTTCAAAAGATAGATGCAAAAAAACAGATATAGTGGTCCATGAAAAGAAGCCAAAACAAGCATTGACCATTGAAATTGCTACACCCAGTGACTACAGTGTCTTACATACAGACAGACACAAAGCCATAACATTTATTTATTTATTTTATTTATTTATTTTACATTTGTTTGTTTGCTACCAGCGTTTGCAGGCAGAAATGAGGGCAATGGGTATGAAGGATATCCAGACTGTTCCACTAGTAGTAGGAGCAATGGGTCTTATTAAAAAGAATTTACAATCATACGGTAGCGGTGCTGCGGTAGCGTTGTCGCCTCACAGCAAGACATTGTCCCGTTCAATTCTCAGCTAGAGCATCTTCTGTGTGGAGGCATATGTGAATGGGCATGCCTTCGTTGAAGGTTGTGCGTCAGGGCTGGTAACTTGGCACGTAAAAATCCACTACCAAATATTAGTGGACTGGATTTCCGCTGTGGCGACCCCTAACTGGGATAAGCCGAAAGACACAACAGCAACAATTTAGATATGTTACTGATACATGTAACTCTGCTTGAATTGCAGGAGTCATTACTTGGCACATTGCAGGTGCTGTAAAGAGCACTTCTGGATAACATCAAAGATTGAAATGATACTAGTTTCATGAACTTTTGTTATACTTTGACTTAGGAATGGTGCCCATTCCCATCATGGTATTAAAAACCCAAAAGACTTAGAGAAATTAAAAAAGGAATTGACCTTATTAACAAGGGCATAAGGAATCTCCAAACTTTGAACCCAATGCAGCTTGGATTTGTTAAAGGTAGATCATTCCTCTTAAACATGGTTGACTACATTGAGAAAGTTACCAAGCCCCAGGACGAGAGGAAAACAGTGCATACCACCTATCTTGACCTAGCCAAGGCATTTGACACAGTCACCCACTTAGGTATTATAGAGAAACTCTTCCAATTGGGAATTAATCCCTACATTACCAGATGGGTAGCCAACTGGCTCACCAACAGGACACATACTGTTAAAGTGGGTGACTTCACCTTTAGCAAAAGACCGGTCACCAGTAGTGTACCACAGGGTTCTGTGCTGGGCCCCTTACTGTTTGTAATTTTTTTCTCAGAAATCCAGGCAAACTTGGATGGCCTGTGGCTGACAATTGCAAACTGAGGACAACCACTGAGTACCCCACTGATGTTAACATACTGCAGACACAGCTAGCAGAGACAAATGATTGGTGCCAAAGCCATGGATTAAAACTAAATGCAAAAAAAATGCATTATTATTCCATTTAGAAATCTGACATACCTACTAATTACATAATAGACAGCACCGCCCTAGGTGTAGACCAGTGGTATGTGATCTGGGTACTCAGGTTGATAGCAATCTTAACTTTGACTAGCATGTATCGACAGTAGTAACAAAATCCTTCTTAATGGCACATCCTGTAAGTAAAGGCATAGCATCTAGATCTAAGGATGTTATAATTCCATTATACTCAGCCCTCATCAGACCAGTAATTGAGTACAATGCTCCCTTGCGCATGTACCTCATCAGACACCTGCAATAATTACAGAGACCACTGAGGTTTCTCACCAAGAAATTACAGGGTACACAAAACAAGTCTTATGTGGAAAGACTGAAATCCCCGTCACTGTATTCTGTTTCCTAAAGGTTGCTGAGGGGTGACTTGTGCTTGGCTTATAGGGCAGTTTCTGACCCCACCCTAATGGAAATGCTACACATTCATAAATCAAACTGCAGGAGGGTCACTAAGTCCAGGGATCTTAACCTTGCCTCTGACATGAACAGGTCATGCTGGAGAGAGAGAGAGACACATCTCCCAGATACTGCCAATTCTCTGGAACAAGCTTCCAATTCATGTGAAACAGAGCCCCTTTCTGACCCTCTACACATCCTCGATCAATGGATGGGTGACGACAAATTCACTCCTGAGGGGGGCACTCATGTCCCTCCTGGACAGAGGAAGTCAGTACAAACTACCATAGTCCCTTACCTCGGTGAACTCCACTAAACTAACCACAGACAATTGGGACAACCTGGGATAAATGTGGCTAGGCTTGTGAGGGTGCTAGGACCATTATCCTGGTAACTTCCTATGAACCTTTGTAGGTATAAATGAGAAAACAGAAGTATCTGAGAAGTATGTGTCCATATGAGGGGTACACCATGACACAGAACACAGCACAGGGGAATGAGAGGTACCTATCCACCTGAGGTTAAGGCTCACAGTGACAGATGACACCTTACAGAAACATAAATGGTTAATGGCTAATGAGTTTACTGTGGCAAACAAATCAGCAGGTAAATGTCCACCTCTGGGGGATATACCAAAACAGAGGGCATAGTATAATGGCATCCAGGTATATGTCCATTTGTGGTAGTGGGGCTTACACTGACAGAAAACACAACACCAGGACATGATGGATACATTACCAGTTAGCAATGCCACATTGTCTATGCAGAAAAATTCCAAGGTATGCTACAGAGGACACAATGACACTTGTAGATAAGTCACAGCATGGCTATGCACGGGGGGTGGGATCACAGGATGTGTACAGAACTACCAGTGATCAATGATGCATGCAGATGATCAGTAATACATCTGTTCCTTCTGTTAGCATGGGACAAAGTAGGAATGTTCACAGAATGACAGCGGATAGGTGCGTTCCTAACAAAGAGAGAGGGAGAGCAGTGAAGATACATATGGATCTCCCAAGGAATGTCACACACACACACACACACACACACACACACACACACACACACACACACACACACACACACACACACACACACACACACACACACACACTCTCTGATATATAAACCACAGGTGTACAGTACGCATCTTGTCATGGGATCATGAGAGAAGAACCAGCTAGAAGGGTTCCCCAGCCAGAAGAATGAGGTGTTACTACAAGCCTTACATACATGCCATGTGCATCATTGACAAATGTAAAATGGACAATGATTTGTGGGACCAGGTGTTTCAAGGACTGGTACCAGACCTCAGTACTGTGGGCAGCTATAACAGAGCACTAGAACATGTGGAGTCAGTGGTGACCAGTAGGATACCTCATCCCAAGGCCAAGACACAGGGCTTTACCAGGGACAAGTCCACCAATAGAGGTAAGTTACCAACACAGATATTGCTCAGTGAGGTGGAAGAGTTCCTGGTATCCCTGTCTGGGTCTGGTGAATGCATCCTTACACCTGGTGATGGCATGGATGTAGTGGCTAGGTTGCTGATGACTGCTGAAGTATCTGTAGGAATTGCACTAACCTAATAGTAGCAGGCACAGTTCCATGCTCATGTTCACATACATGTGACATGGCCTTATTCAGCACAGTACCTCTGCTTATCTATTCTCCAGATACCTTGGAACTGTGATTGCAATGCTATGCACTATAAATACTATATCTATTCACAGAATTAACATGTATCAATATGACACTGGGAAAAGGAGGTTGATGCACATGTTCCAACACAGACACAGGTATGTTATTATGCATTCACATGTGCAGCACCGAGAACAGCAGGATGGCACATGCCTGAGGTCATCACATCCCCTGTGGCTGTCTACGATGGCAATGTACACATGACACAGTTGACTCACTGGCACTGCAAGAAATGCTATCATTGTAGGGTTGAGCACATCTCCTACATGTAAAGTGACAGCGAAGAAGCAGGATGGAATTCTGTTTAGCAGTGTATAGCCACTAAATGTGAGCCCCATCTAGACTTCACAAGAGTCACTGTAAAAGATGACATTCATCAGCCACACTTCCTGTCATTTGTGTTTACATACTAGGGGAAATCTGTGTCAGTGGTCATTACTGACATGACTCCTGGTGTTTCCTTGAGCTAAGCACCATATTTAGAATCTGTCAGTGAATGTGCAGGTCAGTGTTCTAAGCAGAGGCAACTACTACACAAACCCAGGAAGAGAGAGTTAGTCTGGTATATGCCCCACATGAGTACATACAGTAGCTGCATGGTCTACAGGATGACTTGCAACTCCTTATATGGAACTAGGAGCAAATGTGGCTGCTCAGCTTATTGGTTGCCACCATGGCATGTATTGGTGCATCCAGGATGTAGATGGCAGTGTCTCTCCATTATGTCTTTGTAGGCCACATTGGCTGTAGCTGTGCAAGGAACCAGATCCAAGAGCATGTGATAGGGAAGACATACAGAGATGGCACATACAGTTCCAGAGACCACATCACTATCGCCCTTGGCAACACACCCAAGTGTGGCTATTCTAGTAGTTTTGAATGATGACAATCCTCAGACTCCACTTCAAGATGTCTAACCAGGTCAAGCTTTCCAGCTTCTGCAGTTCTACACCAGTCTTGTCTTATGATGGTCATAGGAGTGCCACATCTATTTTTGGTTCTGGGATGTGGATGCAGTCCATATACTGGCACCAAAAATAGAACACCATACCTTCTGTTGCCCAGGGTGATAGTGATATGGTCTCTGGAACTGTGTGCTGTGCTATCCCTGCCATGAAATGCATCAAGTCTAAAAATGTCAGTGTTTCATGGTCCACATGGCCAATGTTTGTGACATGGCAGATGCACCCCACCAAACCATGATGCAATACTTGACTCTACCCAACCTGCTACCAACCTGAGGCACTGTCACCTGTCATTATTCCACATACAGCTATGTAAATGATGATTGAGCCTTGCCCATTCTCTAGCCTGTGTGGGAAAGGTAATGTCTGATGCACAACACAGTTGGTCAGTGCACTGCAGTGCATGGTCTGAGTGTGGTAATGCATGCACCATTTTTAATTCTGTGTTTACTCTATTACAGCCTTTGTGAATCAGAAGTTGCCTCTTCACAATGCAGCAATGTACACCCACCTCTGCCTTTCATGAGTTGTCTTTGCAACTGATTTCTTCTGACAAGTCTGTGCCTGATTTCTCATCCACTGCTGCAACAGGTCTCTCAGACAGTACTGCAGTGTTCCCTCATTGTATGAACATGCATGCTACCATAATGTGTTATGCAGCACACACACTATAAATATCTGGCTGCAAGTCTCAGAAGCATACAGCAGTGTGCAATCAAATGTATCCAAGCAATGGAATCATCCCTTTAGGAGTCCAAACACTTATTCCCCTATATTTTATGTATTCAAATGTGCAGTGTTATATGCCATCTCAGCCATGGTCTGAGGTTTCAGATGGTGTCATTAGCCACAGTTCCAGTGGTATCTAGCATCAACCACAGCATGTCGCCTTTTGCATGTTTGAATGGGAACTGTATATCCTGGCCTGTGCACCCACCAATGAGATGACACTATGAAAAATCACCTACACAGAACTCTAATAGATGTCAAAGTGTTCCTGATGTGGGACTTTTGAGAACTGCCTGAGTCCCACAAAGATGCATTGTATTTAATACCCTCTGCTGTGCATGTCACCTGGTAGTTGGAGTGGAAGCCCTTCTGGTTGATATACCAGACACCATTTTAAGCAGAGAGAGTTTGATGGAGCTATGGATGTAATCAGTGCCACCAGGACCTAAGGGTAATAAGCTATGTTGTAAAATACCTGCATAGTGTCGGTTCTCTATTTTGTTGTCTGTGGAAACCATACATGTGCCCCTGGCATGGTTAATGCCATGCATACTTGTGTGTCCACAAGCAGGGACAGTGCATGCACCATAGTGGGTAACAATGTACAGCATGACAGGCACTGGCTCCAAGAGCAGCCACCAATGACTACTGCTATTTCTATCATATTAGCTAGAGTGAAGCTTCTGCACACTAAGAAATCCCAGCATTCAGAATATATGAATAGCAAAGCTCATAACACTGGATTTGTACATCTCTGAATTGGTTTGGTATATTTGGTTTCATAATTTGGATATATGAAAAGTCTGATTTGCATGTAGATGCTCATCTTCATGGCATTACGTAATTATGTTTGCATACTATGAATACCAAAGTATTTCTCTTACATTGAGTTTGTACTACATGTGTCTGTATCACTCCCATCCCTGCTCATCACATTATTTCACTTACTGTTATTCACAAATGTTTCTGAATGCCTCCTATATTTCACAAGAGAAGTCAGTTGACAAATGACATCACTGAATGTATAACCAAATTTTGCTGATTAGCTGAACATTATCAACCTTAGAATGGGACTCGCTGTTGCAGTATGTTAAAACCCAGTTGTCTGGATGGAGTTCTGACAGTGCAGAAAAAAGTCAATTTCTGAAAATAATTTGTCACTGGATAAGGCACTAAATATTGCAGGCATATAGTAATTGCAAAACCTTAAGTCAAACTATAATAAAATGTGCCGGCACCCCCCCCCCCCAAAGTGCAGATATGTTTATGTTATGTCAAAGCATCTCACTATGATAGTGACTATTGATTTATGAACAAGGCTCTAGAAAATGCCATAAGGGAGACCCTGATGTATGGATGTATAGGCAGAAAGGTGGAATAAAGTATACAAGTACTAAACAAAGACTGAAGGAAAGCAAATGTAGAATTGCTAATTTGAATATGGCAGGAAATGGAGCCACTGGCAATCAGTCAAAACCCGTAAGTGATACAGAATAAAAAAAAGATAGTTTAATGCACTGAAGTGACATAATATTAAATAAAATGACAACATGGTCACACAGGCTTTCCCAAAACAACAGATGTGAAGCCGGAAATGGAACTAGATACAGAAAAAGAAGCATTAGTTATAATTTCTGCTACACATTACAACAAATAATTTCAGAGATACTACTGCAAAAGTAAAAAAAATTAAAGAAATACACAGATAAAATGGTTTCTTCTGAAGATGAGAGCAAAATGAATGCCATTTGATATGTAATAAAATCTACATGTTATATTTGAATGTACTGAAAAATAGCAAGCCTGCATTACTTGACAGAATAGATACAAAATGAAATAAAACTTTTATTTTATTTAAGATGTTGATGTAACATCAAAACATGGCAGTCATAGTGTCAAAAATTGTTGCAGCTGATTCCACACACTGAATGTGTTGCTAATGGAATGAAACTAGTGAAGGATTTTAAGAAGCAAACACACACACACACATGCACACACACACACACACACACACACACACGCACACACGCACACACACACACACACACACACACACACACACACACACACACACACACACACACACACACACACACACACACACACACACACACACACATACACACACACACACACAGAAAATACTAGCCAAAAATTCAGTAAGGCTGATACAATGCTATATGTGTTCAGGTTACATGTGAAAAAGAATTAGATTTTATAAAATTAGAGTTAGAGTGTAATAACACCATTAACACAAAGATGTAGAGAGTGCAACATATGTTACCACGCACAGAAGACATGTTTGCATCCCTACAGGAGGAACAAGCTTACCTGTAGGTGGTGATAGAACAATATTGCATGACATTTGTGATTGTTAATCTACACAAGGGCTTATTCCAGGGTCTATATTACAAGCATAAAAGCTGAAATGGGCGAACGCTAGAACATTGATACATAAACGCCGATCTACAAAAAGAGTGAAGGATGTCAACACCGAAAGTCACAATGCTGAACAGATACCAGGAAGCAACAGCGCCATACAGGTAAGTAAAACTAAAGTAAACACACAACGTAAAACACTTTTATAGACTTTTTTGCAGGGGGGCAAGCCCCCCTGCACCCCCCACACCCCCCTACTTATATATACCAACTCCGAGACTGCTCTACAGTGGGGAAAAGGATATATTTCCTCATCCCCACAATCACCCTGCTGGCCAGGGAAATCCATTCGGCGTTGTGTCTTTTGGCATTTCTGTCCTTTGCTCTTTTCGTAGATCAACGTTTATGTGTTGATGTTATAGCATTCACCGATTTCATCTTTCGTCATTCTGATATAGACCCTTATTCCAATGTGACTGCCTTGTTTTAGGTGTGGTGCCGTGCCATCATTTGTCATTTCGAAAAGTTAGCAGATCAATTACAAATATGCATTGATTCCTTAATGACTTTTTATAGACACTCAAGGACCACTTTAATAATCTAAACAGGGTCCTAAATGAGATAAAAGTGTATGTGTTCTGTGTTAGTGTAGCAAATGTTTTTTCATGGAAGAAATTTCCTGGTCTGAGTACAGACAAAGATGGTTTACTCAAATGATTAGACAAAATGGAGACCATACTAAAGCCAGTCTCACCTCAGAGTGTTTTTCATTTGAGGATATATCAAGGACTGCTCAAGTACATATGCTCATATGGATCTGAAGAAGCACTTTGTGTGAAAGCACTTATTCTGCTATATTTTTAATAAACTACATATGCTTTTAGCTGTGGTGGTCACTTGGAGTTTTTGGTTTCTACATTTGCAGTTTGTTCTCTTGGGTGACCTTTGGCTGCTGGTGGTTGCATTTTATATTCTATTCGACTGCTCAAGTACGGCTATGAATCACCCCCTCTGTTTTATCCATTGAATGTATTCTGCAAAATGATCTCCCTGAAGAAGAACAGAGAATGGGCCACCTTGGTAATTAAGGGAAAGATATCATTTGATGAAAGCTTGCATACTTTAATCTATCAGATTAGTGTGTATGATGCTTCACATTAAAGAAACTGATATTGTATTGCAATAGTTCCCAGGTGGCCATGACCTTTTTTACTCCATGATTAATTAGACCAGATAAATATAATTATGCCTAAGCTGACAGGGAAACCCACAACTTAGTCTTAAGGGAGAGCGTAAACAAAGTTAACCAGGACATTTTTGGAAAAAGACTAACAAACTTTGCTGTCCATTTTCAAATCTCAAATATGGGGTGTCACTGATGACTGCAGTGCATTTGCAACATTTTTGCCACTTTTCCTAGAACCATACTCATGTATTGTTGAATTAACAGCCACACAAATACTTGTGGAATATCACAATTATTACACAAGGCAGTTGAGCCCAGCAGCACAAAGTCATTAAATATATACAAAACCACCCATAATGTTTTGAAATTAGAATCCAAGTCAAGCCATTCTCCCTTATAGTGATACATATTTATGCTCCAACTACAAGTACTCAAGAAGACAAAGTCAACCAGTTTTATAATAATCGGCAGCAACTTCTAGAAATAATGCTAACAAGAGATATTACATTCAACACAGGTCTATAGTGAGAAGTAGCCGGAGTTAGAGGAACATTTGGCTTGGCAGTTGAAAGTGAAGCCGAACATAGACTAGTTGAAATTTTGTCAAGATAATCCATTGGTTATAGCAAACACCTTTTTTCAGCAATCAGTGATGGCTTTACACATGGCTATCGCCAGATGGTCATCCCTGGAGATAACTGTGGCTCACATCATCAGTTTCTTTGCACAAAGTTCAGAATTACATTAATGAAATCAATAAAGCCTCCAAACTACCTAGATACATCATCCACAGTATTCTAAGTGAATATATAATGGAGGTGAAAAGAGATCTCTTCAATAAGATTGCCAATATTAAGGGAAAGTTTCAGATTAAATGGAGATAGTAATAGAAATGGAAGAGATCTAACAAAAGCAGAACATGTTAAAAAGAGGCGGCATGAATATGAAGACAAATGATGAAAGATAGACCTTAATATTATTGATACATACAGTGGTATATTCCCAGATCTATCGCCACTCATCTTGGAGAGGGAAGTTAGATGGGCTCTGGAAAGCCTTGCTAATAAGGCTGCAGGAAGTGATAAAATTCCAGTGGAACTGTTTGAAATCCTGCAAAAGGATACTGTTATAGTGTTATTTGGAATTTGGCAGCAAATTTGAAAAAAAAAACAATAGCATTGAATTGCAAAAGGTCAATATATATTCCAATCACCACTCCCCAAAAACCACTGGTAAAGAGTGCCAAGTTATCAACCAATCACAGTTCTCTTATATACCAGCAAGGTGCTGCTCAAGATCATGCAAGCAAGTCTCCATCAAAATAGGGACCAAGAAGTGACAGACATAGAGATTGGTTTTACAAGGTACAGAGGCATCAGAGATCAAATTACCAACTTCTGATTGGTAACAGAGAAAGCAAGACAGTTTCAGAAGAATATGTGCATCTGCCTTATTGGCTACTATGAAGCTTTTCACTCTGTGGACTATAACAGATTGAACCCAGTTTGTAGAGAAATGGAGGGACTAAATCAGCCTTATCTGTGTCCTGATAAATCTGTATGCAGAACAAAAAGCATCAGTTAGAACTGGGTATGGAGTAACTGACCAGCTCACGAATGAAAGAAGTGTGACAAGGCAGTGTTTTATCACATTCATTTCATGTGTATGCTGAATAAATGCATCATGCAAAGTTTTGAGCTAGATCAATAAATCAGATATTGGAATCAAAATCATCAGGAGAAAAATTAACCTGAGATATGCACGATACCTTTCTGATGACTGAAAGAGAGGAAGACTTAAACGTAGAAAGCAAATAAAGCTGCTTTCTACTCAGCATAAAAAATGTGATTGCCATCTAGCCTTATCAGTTCTTTCAGATAGTAAAGAACTATTGGCAATAACATATCTTATTTTCGCTGGGCTCAAAAATATATGTGGATGGTGATTGCAACCAAGAAATTAATACGTGTTTGCTCCTTCATGGAAGGAAAGCTATGGCAACTCTGTGTAAGACTTTAAAGAGTAAGGACATCCCATTTTCAGCAAATATCTATATTGTCAACACTATGTTTTTCCAATTAATAACACATAGCTGTGAGAAATGGACTATAAGTAATGCTGTGCACTAGAAACATAATGCTTTTTAACTGTGTTATTGGAGGAAACATTTAAAACTTTAGTGGACTTCAAAAAGATCAAATCTGTTAATGCTTAAGAAAACAAACTCAGACTGGATATTGGAAGGTGTGATAGGAAAGCTAAAAACTGAAATAATTTGGCCATGTAATTCAAAGACAGGGTTTACTAGGTAAAAAACATTGAAATTGGGAATGATCAAAGGTAGCAGGAGGAGGGCTGGCAGAAGGTAGGATGAGTAGATAGCATTACTAAAATGAGGAAAATGAATTTGCAAGAACTTTAGAGAAGCAGTTGATAGAGAGGTCATGTGTTCTAAAGCCCCTGAAATTATTGAAGTTGTTGTTGTATCTTTCGTTTTTCCCGGTTAGGGGTCGCCACAGCGGAACTCCAGTCTGCTAATGATTGGCAGTAGATTTTTATGTACCGAGTTGCCGGCCCTGACGCACAACCTTTGATGAAGGTACGCCCATTCACGCATGTCTCCACACAAAAGACACTTTAACTGAGAAGTGAACAGGACAACATCTTACTATGAGGCGACAACGCTACCACAGTACCACCACCGCAGTTGAATTGATAAATGAATAAACAACAACAGCCGCAATGGTTTGAAAAGCCCACTGTCTGCACCCTCAGAACAGAGTTGTTTATAATCATACAGTTAGATGGAAACCAAAAGAGATATTTAGAAATAAAGAAGTCTGACCCATGCCATTATAAAAGTGCATCCCAAGGCTGATGCTCCTAAGTTGTATGCGTCAGTGAGGTTCATGCATTCTATACTGATGACAGTCGATCTTTTTAACTACATATTAGAGAAAACCTTTGAGAATTCCAGATCATTAGAACATTATTATACATCAACCATCATCAGTGTAGACTAGCAATGCTTGTTTATGATTGAATAACTCAAGCCTAGCTGTCTAACCAGTTGCTGGTAGCCAAGGATTTGTAGGAATACAAAATTAGGCATGAATATTGCATGTAGCCCTCTGGTCCTCTGCAGACAGCTATTGAAACTGAATAGTTCCCTACACTTAGCACAGAACTGTCTATTCTGTACGGAGAGAGAGATATTTAAAGGTTTTGAATTTGTGAGTCATCTTATAGTTTATTCAAAATGACTTTTTACCAGCTATGGTGGTTACACAGCAGCTCTTTTATATAAATGTACAATGTTGTATCTTTCGGCTTTTCCCAGTTAGGGGTCGCCGCAGCGGAACTCCGGTCCGCTAATGATTGGCAGTAGATTTTTACGTACTGAGTTGCCAGCCCTGACGCACAACCTTCAACAAAGGTACGCCCAAGTAAACTTCAGAAAATATATACTATCGTTCATAAACTTCATAAATGCTACAAATGCTATTGGACTAACATTCTATATAAAAAGTAAGTCGGCAATAAAGTATACATGAAACAAAATATTATTAAATGTATCACAAATATACAAACTAATCATTGCAAAAAATTGTCTACTACAAGGTTAGCAAATGCAGAAGATATTACTAAGCTGACTGCTTCTAAAGAAACTTGTTGGTAGTATTGTCCCTCAAACATAAAAAAAGAAGTTTTAAAAAATGCATTGTAACAAGTCACAAAGTACAGCAGCCATTAGTAGTGCATAAACTAAATCTAGCAAAATGTTACGACATTTGTTCCACACCAATCAGTTGTCGGATGCACATCACTACATCGACAGCAGCTAATAAAATATTATCCGGCATAGTTTATAAATTCACAGAAGCTATTAAATACATGAACTTTTAATAGAGAATCTAATTACATGGTTCACTCTGCTTGCTAAATACATAGTCATAGCTTTTACCTTTGAATCCCATACACTCACAATGGGATGAAAAGGATAATTTTTCAAATCTTCAAGAATTTTAAGAAATTCAAGAGAAAATGGCCCACATGTTTGTATTCTGTGTGGATATATTGCACATAGAAAGCTCCCTGTGGAACACATTGTCTGAAAATGTTTCATGACATTGAATAATCTTTGTTATTCATAGTATCCGATTACTTCCTTGTCTGCTTTCATGAATCCTGTTTATCCCACCTTCTCCAGTGGAACTTGCTAGATAGCTGCACTGTAAATGCCCAGTCATCCCATTAATTTTGTGGAGGCAAGAGCTGGATATTAATAAACTCAGTGAGAGCCCAATGGCTCATTTGTTCCTGCTTGGGAAGCCCACTTAGCATATTCATTCCTTCAGCGGTGAAAGTTGGGGTGATTAGAGCAAGCTAAACAATGGGTTCTGATCAGTGGACAACACTTGGAGCTCCTTCTCATTGGCTTCCTTGATCTCTATAGTGCTGCCTAACCTTGTAAAGGTGTGTGTGCCATACACAGACCATGTCCTGGGTTAGCAAGTGTGGACATCATGCACTTTGCAGGTTATTGCTCTTAATAGGTGCCACCACAGTGGTGATACACATCTGTCTCCCATCCTTAGGATGGACAAGGCAGCAATGGTCACTCACTCCCATTTTACTAGCCTTAGTCATTTGGCACCCATGTACTAATGAAACATAGGTCACCTGGGACACAGCAAGAGCTTCCTTTCTTTGCACATCAATGCTGTGGGTACGTATCATATGTCTTTATCTTGCAACAATTTTAAAGCCTGTTTTATCTATTTGCCATTATTTGGGAAACATGTTTTTGCATTTTTTGTTTGTTTTTATATGTGTCTGTGGCATGCTCTTCTTTCATGTTTAGAGGGGAAAAATACCAAAGGCAAATGAACTGTGTGAAAAACTACAAAATGAAATAAGGACCGAAAATAAACATAAATACTGACAAGTAACAGTTCAGTGAGCTGATATTGTATCATACCTACAAAAGAGTGAATGTCTAGTAAGCAGCAAAACATACAGAATGTGAAAGAAAAGTAACCACTTTGCATGGATGTATAGTTCAATTAGAAATGCAAATGAGTGGAAGCAAGATCTAGCTATAACAAAAACTAAAACTTTGAGACAGATTACAAAAATAATATATGCACCAAATGTAATAGTGATGAGAAATATACTTAATGAGTTGTAAACATGTTTATGTCAGAAATAAATATAAATGGTATGAGGGTTACTTGAGGTCCAAGGTAAATGATTTTGAGATCCCTGAACTAAAATATTAGCAATGAAGGGATTGAATATACAGATATGCAGGTAAATATGTTTCATGTCACAGCAGAAAAATTGTCTTCTCTGCTGAAATATCCCAAAGCAGAGACACTTGGGCTACTACATATACTGGATATAACAATGAATATTGCCAGACAGGATATATCAATGAATATTACCAAACAGAATTACATTGGACATCATAATTCATGACTATAGAGTTGTTTAAGGGAACTAGAAGGTTGAAAAGTCTAACAGATAAATCATACATTGAGTAAGAAAAAGTAGCAGCGTAATTAAATAAAATGGAAAAGATGGTCTTATGTAGAAAAAAGTGATGCTCTGAGAAACGGGAAAGAAAAATATGTTGACAGATCTTGTTAGTAGCAGTTTGGATGATGGATGTATTATTTTCAGCTCACAAGACAGCGTATATTCAAGCTTGGGAATAAGGATGTTAATCAAAGATTCTTTTCTTTTTCACATGGTCATAAATGTATTATTTTGTCTGTTTTATACTTTGCTTGGTGTGTGACAGAGATGGGTTCTAATATGAAACCTAGGTATTTATGAATATGAGTTTACTGCTGTTCAGTTGAATATCTTACACTCACTTGAGTATTGTTTTAGTGAGTGACTTTTCATCATTTTTTATGGTTTATCAAAAACCATTACAGTCCCATTGTTCTCAGCAGTTGTGCCACTTGTATATGACTAGTGTATGCTCCTACTGGAGTTTTTCACTTCTTCCACTGATAGACAACATAGCAATTGAGATATGGGTGCAATGATTTGGTCTAAACATTTTGTGGCGATCCTTGTGTTGGGTTGACCGCATTTTGCAAATGGCCGTCAGTTTTTTTGCTGTAAAATTTTAAATAAAAGTTTTAAATTAATTCAAAATCTCTGTGATTAATGTAAAAGTAAAAAAGAAAATAGTCTGTACACTGACAGGCCTGAATAGTGTTTAATGGTGACTGGTGAAACTCAGCCAAGTAATGGGATATCGGTATGGCTGGGGAAGGGGCTAGTCCATTACCCTGACTAGGACTCCATTTGACAAAGATCCAGATTTACCTTTTGGTGTAAATGGGAAGAATTTTTACAGAGCCAATAACAGACTGCACAGCAAGCAAGTTGTAAAATGCAGTTTTCCTAGCCATCTCCTTCCTCTGACTATTTTCTAGAACTACAAGGATACTAATTTTACAGGTTGTGCCCACAAGAGGGCAAATTTATGCATTATGTCCCCACTCCTGTGGGGGTGCAAACTTGTGCATAAGCAAATTTTGCAAGTACTATGAGTTTTGATCCTCTGTTATTTGTTTGATGGTCTCCGGCAGTGATTTGAAAACTAAGTGGTGAAGAGGAATGGCATAGGTGTCATTTTCTACAATGAAATGCAGCTGGTGGGCATCAAGGATCAACATCCAAAGACAGAATGCTGCAGCATATTTCAAGATGAGAGATTTTTTTTTTTCAGGGAACCGTTCACCATGGGAAATCCACTGAGCTAGACTACGAGGAACATATTAATTTATCAGTGGTAATTTAACCATTTTTATGGTCATAGGGGGCCAAACCCTATGTTTTAAAAGAGTAGGCATAAGGCATGATCAAATCTTAAAAGGCACAGCAGTCTATATACACACACACACACATATATATATATATATATATATATATATATATATATATATATATATATATATATGGGTGTAGTTCAAATTATTGAAAACCCACTTACCTGAAAATCAAATAGACAAGACGACTTTGTCGGAAACTTAGTTTAACGAACACCCAGATCACCACAATTTTACCCTGGGAAATGAACCACTTGGTCACCAACACATACAAAACAAACAGAAGTAAATCAAACCCACCCAAGTGGGGGTCTTCACCCCCACCCCTCCTACTAAATATATCAACTCCAAGATAGCACTATAGTGGAGAAAAGGGCAAAGTTGACCATGTTTTCGAGCCCTTAAAGTGGAATCCAAAAAGAGAGAAAGCTCAGAAGTGCAAAATTCAAAACCTCAAATACTGGAGGTTTTGAATTTTGCACTTCTGAGGTTTCGCTGTGGTTATGGATTCAGGTAAGTGTGTGTGTGTTAAGGGTTTTGGGTAGGGGCTGTAGTGTGTGTCAGTGTGTTTTGTTGCTGTGATGTGTGTGAGGAGAATGTGGCTTGTGTAATGGTGTTTTGTGTGTGTTTGTATGTAGTGCAACCTCGGGGTTAGAGTAATTCAATAGGGGGAGAGCAGGGGGGCTTGCCCCGTATTTTTATGTAGTATAGAGCTTATGTTTGTTTGTGGGGAGGATGGTGTGTGTGTGTGTGTGTGTGTGTGTGTGTGTGTGTGTCTGTGTGTGTGTGTGTGTGTGTGTGCGTGCGTGTGTGTGTGTGTGTGTGTGTGTGTGTGTGTGTGTGTGTGTGTGTGTGTGTGTGTGTGTGGAGTAGAAGCGCAAAATTCAAAATCTCTGGATTGCAAGATTTTGAATTTCGCGGTTCTGAGTTTTTGTGGTTTTAATATTTCAACTTTATAGCTTGAAATAATGAATTTTGATATTTCACTATTTCGTGGATATAAATACACACACACACACACACACACACACACACACACACACACACACACACACACACACACACAAAACAAATCATCTTCTTCTTCTTTTTCTTTTGGCTGCTCCTGTTAAGAGTAGCCACAGCAGGTCATCTGTTATCATTTCTTCCTGTCCTCTGCATCTTGCTGTGTCACACCAGCCACCTGCATGTCCTCTCTCACAACATCAATAAACCTTATCTTAGGCCTTCCTCTTTTCCTCTTCCCTGGCAGCTCCATCCTTAACATCCTTCTCCCAATATTCCCAGCATCCCTCCTCAGCACATGTCCAAACTAGCACAGTCTCACCTCTCTGGCTTTGTCTCCAAACCATTCAGCCTGAGCTGACCCTCTAATATACTCATTTCTAAGCCTGTCCATCCTTGTCAGACCCAATGCAAATCGTAACATCTTTAACTCTGCCACCTCCAGCTCTGACTCCTGTCTTTTTGTCAGTGCCACTGTCTCCAACTCATATAACATATGCTGTAGCTGATCTCACTACCATCTTGTAGACCTTCCCTTTCACTTTTACTGGTACCTATCTGTCATAAATCACTCCTAACACTCTTCTCCACCCACTCCACCCTGCCGGCACTCTCTTGTTCACCTCTCTTCCACACTCATCATTACTCTGAACTGTATTTAACCAATAATAATAATAAAAAATTGCCTTTCTGCTCCCCCCACCCCAGCCTTCAGCATCTTCTGTCACCCCTGGCAACAAATATGGAGTTGCTAACACTGTAGACTTCAAAACAGTCTACAGAATCTATTTCCATTGCAAGTATTGTTTATGGCCTTCAGGGAAAGAGCGAATGGAAATATTGACTGGTGGGACATGGAATGTTTTCAAAAAATATAGTGTTCTGACAGGGAAGTGGTCTCTTAAACTACTAGGGGAGAACTGTAATAGTTGTGCATCTGTCAATAAATTTAGAAATGATTGCATCCACTAATGAGAAATCACTAGTCAGCATATTTAGGACAGTATGTTCTTTAACAGGTTTAAACTATTTTGTGGCACTGTGTATTTAATAATTATATCTTGTGGTGTCCATAGCCATTCAAGTTAAACTCAACCTTTAGACTTCATCTGCATATCAGGCAGAGTACCAGTCGTGTCACCTTCAAGGTAAACCCAGGTAATTGGATGGACAACCTTAAAGGCATCTACAAGGTGAACCTAGATCGTTAGACGGGCTGTCTCAAATTCTCCCTGCTATCTTGTATTGCCCTTCTTGAAGCAGGATGGAACTTTTAAAAATGGGTTATTGGCTAAGCTTGTAATTGTCTGCACCAGCACTTAGGTATAAAGCTATAAACCAGGAGAATGATGTTGCTGTTTTTTTTTTTTGGAGAACTGATAGTTATGGAGGATTTCTGTGAATAGGTTGGTAGCTCTTTCTGAGAATATGTAGACTACTCAGATTTATATATCTGCCTCCTTTTTAACATTCTGTTTATCATACTGGTAATAATTTAAATATGATAGGTAGACAAATATTCCTACCTTGCAGTCTATTTATATGGAACGTTGTTACATTGTCACACAGAGTTACTTCTTATTATCAGTTCACGGGTTCATAGGTGTGTACTAGGCTAATGGCCACTAGGGCCTTTTTAAGCCTAGTCATGCATCCCAAATCTCCGATATGTATAGTAATAATAATAATAATAATAATAATAATAGTAATATAATAATAATAATAACATTGTTGTCTTAATCAAAGTAGTGTATTTCCTTCTACTCTTTATCCAGTCCTGTTGTTTAGTGCAATGGTGGTAGGTAGTTTTTTATACATTGTGAAATACAGGAGACTTCATACAGTTATGACTTAGTAATGGCTAAAACATTTGAGTTTTCCTGTGTAGGGTATTCTTCTAGAGTGATGTATTTGTAATTAATACTATTAATACTTAAGAGACCCACTACATTGGATATATTCTGTTTTCACCAGTTGCACCTGAGATAATTTGAATGGTCTCCGAAATTGGCCAAAGGGAAGGACACCTGCCATGTATTCCTGAGGAAAGCAGGGGCACAGCTGAGTGTTATCTGCATAACTATGATACGATAAACTTCTCCTCTAAATCAGATCTTCTAGTAAGATCATAAACACACTAAATAAAAAAAATAAGGTTTACCCCTGTGTCACTCAGCATTCCATAGGGTAGGCACTGGAGGTTTTCAACTCTTAAACCACAGTCTGGGTATGAACAGAGAGGTAAGAGGCAAACCAGTCTAAGATTGAAGAGAGATAGCCAAACCAGTCTAAGATGATAGAAGAGAGATAATATGTGGTATATGGGAATGTACCACTCAGCTGTTTGACTACAACTACTAAGACTTCACAATGTTAGCTGATATAAGCTAGTTGTAGCAGGGTGATTCTTCATGTTTGGTATAAGTGGAGCTCATGGAGTGACAAATTCAGTGGGACTAAAGCACAGTGAATGTGGCTACGTCGAGATTCTTATAGCATATCATGTGTAACTGCAAGGAATCACACAAAAGACCAAGGAGGGCATTCAGTGCAGTAATGTTTTTGTGTTAACTTCCATGAGTAGATCTCAAAATAGGCACATCCAGTCATAGGCTTACAGTGATTTGAACAGTGATTCGAGTGCAACTTCACACTGTGCAGCAACAATGGCACTACATTGCATCGGCTTACATATGTAATGCCAGTTAGTCAATTGTGCAGCCGCAGTCCATCACTTTATTCTAATATATACATTAGCTCACAGTTGATGAAGAATAATCCTACCTTAAGACCCTCACCATGCAGCAGTTATGGGTGGTCTGTAAGAAGCATAATGCATGTACTACAGTACTAGATGCTGTATAATTTAAATATTAATTTAGTCCAGTGAATCTAAACATACAGTACTTCTACGATCATTATACTAGGCTTGATGCACAATAAATATGCATAAACAAAAAAACACAGTAGCAACATTTGATGTAGGAATATACATACCTAGGCAGCTCTGCAAGCACACAAGATACAGAGGGAAAGCACAGTCTGCAGTTTCATGATTGCAAATCATTGGAAATCATTGCAATTTACATTAAGAGGTAGGGTCACTGGTATGATTGGTGTAACCTGAACTAAA
The DNA here is from genome assembly GCF_019279795.1 of Protopterus annectens. NCBI lineage: Eukaryota > Metazoa > Chordata > Ceratodontiformes > Protopteridae > Protopterus > Protopterus annectens. Next base: position 1,078,934,797 of record NC_056739.1, read on the forward strand.
TGTTTACCTGGTCTCTCTAACATGGTGCAGAGACTTGAAACACTCTTACAGGGATATGTAAGCCATGATATTGCTTCAGATATGGTATGTACATTTTGCTTACCTCTGCTGAATTATACTATAATCATTTTATAAGTACCATAGTTTCTGACAACTAAAATTCCTCTGTTTCCCTATATAAAGTGCATTTGGGTATGTTGGAGCATATCCATGGGTCTTCAAGGAAGGTGTAAACTTACAGGGAACACTATCCACTAATCTACTAGGTCTTAGAAGGAACAATTACTGGCAATCCAGAGTGCATATGTTCTTAGGAGGTTACTAGGATAATGCCCTTAGAGCCCTTATAAGCCTAGTCATATTTATCCTAAATTGCCCCAATTTTCTGAGTTTAAGTTAGTGAAGTTCACAGAGGTAAGGGTCTATGGTAGTTAATACTCACTTCCTCTGTCCAGGAGAGACATTGGTACCACCTGAGGATTGAATTTGTGGTCACCCATCCATTTATCTAGGCTGCATTTGAAGAGGCTCAGGGAGGGGCTCTGTTTTACTGAACTGGAAGTTTGTTCCAGAGAAGTGGCAGTCTCTGGGAGATGTATTTCTCTCTCTCCAGCATAACCTGTTCATGTCAGAATCTAGGTTAAGATCCCTGAAGCAAGTGACCCTCCTGCAGTTTGATTTACAAATGTCTAGCATTTCCATCAGGGCCAGGTCAGTGACTGCCCAGTAAGCCAGGCACAGGTCACCCCTTTGCAACCTGTAGGAGACAGAATACAGTAACAGAGTTTTAAGTCTTTCTGCGTAAGACTTGTTTTGTGTACCCTGTAATTTCTTGGTGAGAAACCTTTGTGGTCTCTCCAGTTGTTGCAGGTGTCTGGTGAGGTACATGCCAAAGGGAGCATTGTACTCAATTATTAGTCTGATGAAGTCCAAGTATAATGGAATTATAACATCCTTAGATCTAGATGCAATGCCTTTACTTACGAGATGTGCCACACAGAAGGATTTCCTTACCACTGCTGACACATGATGGTCGAATTTCAGATTGCTATCAACCAGAGTACCCAGATTACATACCACAGGGTCTACACTTAGTAGGTACTGCCTATAATGTTATTAGCAGGGATGTCAGCTTTCCTAAAGGGAATAATAATGCATTTTTTGCATTTAGCTTTAATCCATGGTTTTGGCACCAATCATTTGTCTGCATTAACCCTCTCTGCAGATATTAACATTGTCGGAGAACTCAGTGATTGCTCCTAATTTGCAATCATCGGTGATTAAGAATGTGTAGTCAGGAAACACTGTTGGCACAAATTTCAGCCCCAAATTCAAAACTGACTCTAACAGGTCAGGTAAAACACAACCAGAAATATTAATAAACAAAGAAACAGTATCATTATATAATGTATCAACATTCAGTCCACAGTTATTGCCATCTACCATTTTTACAATGCTGTTTTGATTGTCTTCTAGATTATTAGAAATAGGCACAGTGAAAGTTCTTTAACTATGCATTTTAAAACTTGCCATCAAACTAATCTAATATTTTTAAAGGGTTCTGTTTTGGAACAGATCACTTTGAATGCAGGGGAACTGGTTTCTCTTAAAGATAAACAAATACGAGTTGTATATTTTAAAATATAACATGTTGGCACCAAGAAACTTAAATAATGAATGTAATTGGACGTATTTAATCAATTAACTGATTGATTTGTTTTGTGTGTCAAATGTTTTATTGGATCTATTATATATTCTGTAATTTTGTGTAAAGTATTTACTCCTTGAAGGCATTTTGTAGAGGTGCTAGAGGTGAATAAAGATTTTTATTTACTTCCAGCTGTGGCTGCTGCTTTTGGATTTTTGACCCTTCAGTGTTGTGGTTTTGATACTTTGGAGGATGACTAGAGGGGACAGGGGGTTGAAGTTTTCTCCAAATCTGTCAGCTAGAAGGTTGGCTGCTACCTCTGGTTGAGTATGGGTGGTGCCATTCACAACATGTTCAGTGCATAACTAGATATTCCTTTTTAGATTTTGGACATAGTTGAAGAATGCCTTGTGAGTTCTAGTTCAGTGAAAACTTGATTTCAGAAGTGGTGTGCAGAGCATTTCTGACTGTCATAGGGTTGGTGCTAAAAATGTTTAGTAATTAGAACCCCAGTGGACTTGAGTTCTGTAGCTGGAAACTTCTGATATGCAGTCAGAAATCTCTGCAAAGCAAAGGTATGTCAAGAAATTTTCAGAAAATATTATTGTCTAAATTGTACCAATAACATGTCTCCAATGTGTTTAATCTGTTTTCTAAAGTGAGTAACAATGAGTGAAGGGAATGTAATTCCAGCAGTTTGTTTCTTATAAACTAATTTTTAGACAGTACATAATGTAAATACTTGTGTTGTAACTGCATTACTGTTCCTGTCCTTATTATAACCTGTTACTTACCCCTTATACAATAGTGACTGGCACCACCTATTTCTTCATTAGCATATTCACCATGATATTACTCCAGCTACTACTATATCTCACCAGTTAATCATCCCTTTATTATATTCTGTATAATCATTATTCTATCTGCCTTGCAGACTCATTCTCCACCAAACTTTAGCAGTACAATTAAATCAACCAGCTTCCATAACCATTTATTTATCATATAGCCTCCAAATGCCTAGGACAGCTCCTGGACAAACTGACTTATACAGGTCAAACAGTAAACTTGTATATATGTATCCACTTGTAATTTTTATGATACAAACCTACCATAATGGAACCATCCTTCTACCTCTTCTGATAATAGCATAACTTTATATAACCAAAAAATGTACCTTTTTGGAACATATCACCCATCCTCTTTCCCATCCTCCCCGGTAACATTTTAATTTATACCTATACCCTCCCCAGTAACATTTTACTTTATACCTATACCCTCCCCAGTAACATTTTACTTTATACCTATACCCACCCCAGAAACATTTTACTTTATACCTATATCCTCCCCAGTAACATTTTACTTTATACCTATACCCTCCCCAGTAACATTTTACTTTATACCTATACCATCCCCAGTAACATTTTACTTTATACCTATACCCTCCCCAGTAACATTTTACTTTATACCTATACCATCCTCAGTAACATTTTACTTTATACCTATACCCTCCCCAGTAACATTTTACTTTATATCTATACTTTCCCCAATAACATTTTACTTTATACCTATACCCTCCCCAGTAACATTTGACTTTATATCTATACTTTCCCCAATAACATTTTACTTTATACCTATACCCTCCCCAGTAACATTTTACTTTATACCTATACCCTCCCCAGTAACATTTTACTTTATATCTATACTTTCCCCAATAACATTTTACTTTATACCTATACACTGCCCAGTAACATTTTACTTTATATCTATACTTTCCCCAATAACATTTTACTTTATACCTATACCCTCCCCAGTAACATTTTACTTTATATCTATACTTTCCCCAATAACATTTTACTTTATACCTATACCCTCCCCAGTAACATTTTACTTTATACCTATACCCTCCCCAGTAACATTTTACTTTATATCTATACTTTCCCCAATAACATTTTACTTTATACCTATACCCTCCCCAGTAACATTTTACTTTCTCCCTATACCCTCCCCAGTAACATTTTACTTTATACCTTATGTAGCATCAAATGCTCACAGGCTGCACACTACCAAACCCATTCTACAACAGATTAAGTAATAACAATATTCAAAAGCCACATTTTTTTTCTCAATGAAGCAGACATTGAGACATGCAGTGAAGCAACAAACATAACTACATTTTCTAAACATTTTCTGTTTCAGACCTTTTGTTGTTCATTTCTTCACATACACAAAGTTCAGCAGATAAGCTTTATTCTTACAAATCATATCATTCAGTACCAGAGCACATTTCAAAGTATTTTGTCATCTCTTTACCTAATACCCCTGTGGGATAATTCTGTTACATTGTCAGTAATAACTAAAATCTTTAAAGTACATTACATACCTCCTTATCAAACGTACTGTATGTCACATATGGTACCCCTATAAATCTAACTTTCACACTGATTTTACTTTCAAGTGACATTGGACTTAACCCAGTACCTACCAAGCACGTTTGCGGATTAGGAACGGCATACGAATATTGTACATTAACACAGTAGCATTACTTGGGTCAGTTGTGAAGAATGATATGATTAAATAGAAGCAAAATCAAAAAGTGTTGGTTGCCCACGTATAACTAAAATATAATGGTGGTATTTGGTGCATCCTGCTGAGCACCATGGATAACAATAACAACAGGCGGCATTTTTCATATTGGTCATTTTTCTTAGAGTTTATTAAAAATAATCATTTTTCAACAATTAATATTATTTAAAAAGTTAGCTATTCCACTTAAACCACAAAATTTAAGCAACAGAAAAGCAAGCTAAATAATACAGCACACAGTCATTTCAGTGTCATGATAATTACAGAGTTACTACTACCACACCGATAGTTTAATTAGGCTTGTAGGCTATAGATAGACGTGACTGTGTAGAAATGTGACTGTGGTGTTACAGGTTTCGTTTTCAATGTGTATCTAGAACATGCTCATTTATACTCACCACTTTTCTGGCTCTGGCACTTTTGTAAGTGTAAGTCTCATATGTCAACTCCTTTGAATGACCAACCAAGATGTAAATAAGAACAGGCTAACTTTCTGAGTAAAAAAGATTTTTTTGGATCACCTAACGATTCAGAGGCAAGAACTTTGAACAGTGAACGTTTGGTGAGTAATTTTGCAGACAGATTAAACATCTTTGACCAAAAACTGTTTTGTTGTAAGAAATTGCAATTGGAAGTTGCTTACCTGCAGGAATGTGTTGAGAAAAAAGTAGTTCCTAAGGGCTTACGCCAGTGGCGTTATCCTGCAGGTTTGATTAGCAACTCTTTATTCCATCAAGAGTTGATAACCCTATTTGATAAACAGGGTTTTAAATTTTTGCTTTCACTAATTAACTTTTATGGATCAGAGATTATAGGCCTTAAAGAGGAACTTGAAGTTTTGGAGACTAGTTTAGTACAAGATAATGACTTTTTAAGATATAAATACGATTATCTGAGAATTTTTTCAAGTATTGAAGCATCTATTTCTAAACTTGTACTTAACAAAAAATGCAAAATGGATAGAGATCTTTTGGACTATGCAAATAACAAGGCCTATCCCCCTCCCCCTTTAGTGGGATACAACTTACTTAAGGGAGGTGAAGATGTTAATGCAGGTACTACGCCTGACATTAATACAAACCAAGAGCAAACATCTGTTCGTAGAAGTGAACGTATTAGGGGTCAAAATAATAATAATAGCAATAATCTTAGCAATGGACAAGGTCAGAATCAAAATCAAGAACATGCTGAAAGTGACCAGGGTTTTCCCAGGGGCAGGAACAGGCCGGTAAACAACAATACACGATCGAACAACAGGGGACAAGCACAGAGAAAGAGAAAAGGGAATCAACGGAGGAGATGACATTCCCTTCAGAGACAGAACCTGAGATTCTTATAAGTCAACAAGGTGACTTTAAGATATACAATTATACCGTACTAACTGTTGAACAATCCCTGATTGACTTTTTTTCTAAAGGACTCTCGTTCATTCCAGATAGAAGGGCTGAACTTGTTAAAACACTCATTGATTTCAAATTGTATGTTCGGAAGTTGAATCTGGCTGTTTCTTTAGGGAATACACCTGCACTTCTTAATTCTTTTAGAGTGTCAAGTGTTTTCAACCCACCTTTACATTGTGGGTTGAATACTTTTGAAAAGTTATGTGATATTGATTTAAGGGCTAGACTTAATAACAATATACAGTGTTGGAGCACGAGAAGTAATATATCTAAGCATGAGTTAGATTTTATTTCACTTCTTAATGAATGTAAGGTTAGAGTCATGAAACCAGACAAGGGAGGAGGTCTGGTTTTCATGGACGAATACCTTTATGAAAATAAGATGCTAAATCACTTACAGTCTGATACTTATTTGAGATCTAGTGTGAATGAAATTCATGCAGCCTATAAGAAAATTAGGGGTGTTTTGGATGATTTATTTTTAGAAGGTAGCATTGATTGTAATATTTTTCATTTTTTGCCTATGCCAGCACCAAAGATTCCCACCATTTTTGGCACACCTAAAATCCATAAAAATTTAAATGATCCCCCATTAAGGCCTATAGTGGATGGAAGAGGATCAATTACTTATGCTTGTGCCAAATACATCAATGGTATTCTCAAACCATACATCCAAGGGGAATCTCAGATTTGTAAAGATTCCTGGGATTTTATGGAGAACTTCAAAAAAATTGAGTTCAATTTGGATGTTGTGTTGTTAGTAGTAGATGTGAAAGATCTCTATACAGTCATTCCCTATCAATTAGGCATTGACTGGACAAGGAATTTTATGTTAGCAAAAATGCTACCAATACACAGATGTACATAGTTGAGACTCTATTAGAGTTGGTATTAACAAATAACTTTTTGGTGTTTAAGGACCAGTTTTTTCTCCAAAACACTGGGATTGCCATGGGGTCACCCTCTGGGTGCAGTTTTGCTAACAGCGTCATGGCGTTTTGGGAACGTAACTGGTTGTTCAATAATGAATTGTATCAACAACATGTCACTTGGTATACTAGATACCAAGATGACATGTGTTTCATTTGGAAGGGTCCTCAAAACCTGATTCCAGACTTTATAGATAGTATCTCTAGAATGACTGATTTTCTAGAGTTTAGTTATTCTGTAGGAGTAGATGAAATGAACTTTTTAGATGTAAAAATCTGTAAAGATAAAGTTAATAACAAATTTAAATCCTTAATTTGCAGAAAGCCAACTTACTCAAATAGTTATCTTCATTTTACCAGCTGTCACCCCTTCCATCAAAAAAGAAGTGTAGTTAAAGGACAATTTGTTAGGGCTGCCAGAATGATCTCAGATGAGACTGATTTCATTAAGGAGTGTGACAACATTGGAAAAATGTTTTTAAGCCGAGGTTATCCTGATAGTATAATAAAAGGGATGATGCAGGAAGTACAGGCTAAAAGGAATAATGGACATTTCTTGCCTCTGTTGGGTGGTGGCATGATGGGTAGATCAAGTAAGGATACCACTAACACGAGTTCATCTGTATTCTCTAGTATTAATTTTTTGTTCGCATATAGTGTGGACTATAAAATTATTAGGGAAATAGTAGTTAAGAATTGGAGTATTATTTCAGAGGATAGAGCTTTGGTTAAAGTCTTAGGCACACATCCAAAATTTACATACAGAAGGGGTATTAATCTTAAAAATCTTGTTGAAACAACTACCCGTAAATCTAAAGATAAAATAGTGGGAATGCAAAAATGTGGCATGTGCCCTCAATGCAAATTTATTCACCCTGGTAATAAAATTGATGTTAATAGGAAAAATTATGTTATTAATGGTAATTACAACTGTGACACAAAGGGAGTTGTATACGTGGCTCTATGTGAGAAATGTCCTTCCTTCTGTATAGGCAAAACTGAGAGGAAAATAAGGAAAAGAGTTTATGAACATCTTTATGCCATAGGTAGGAAGGATTTGACAAATGCACTTGCCAGGCACATCTTAGAGTTCCCTGACCACTGTTTTGTATTCAGTGTTGTTCATCAGATTAAAAATGACATAAGGACAGGCCCCTGGCAGTTGCGTTTAGAAGAGCAAGAACTATTTTGGCAGATTAGAACATGTGCACATCTCCCCCCAGGGTTGAATGATTAGGCTTCTATCAAGTGCATTCTGAAATTAAAAGCTCTTCTTAGATAAAAACTTTTAAGTTGAAGGGTTTATTCCACTTCTTACAAATATCTGTATTAATGTATAGTGAGATGTCCCCTCTTTTAAATAGTAGTGTTTGTTAGTTAAAACCTCGAAGCAGTTGTACCATATTTATTTGATTGTAATCCATTTGTTTTATGTTAGTTAATATGGTCTATTTTATGATTAGTTTTTTAGGAAATTAATATGTTATATATATATATATATATATATATAGGTTTTTGCATCCGAAAGAATGTTAGTGAAATGGTGTGATTTTTATATAATTTACCTTTTCCTCTTTGAGAGTGGTTATAATGTAGTATTTTGTATATATTTTTCATATATTTTCATATATTTTTATTGATTTATTACTGTGATTGGATAATTAATTAATTACTAAATAAGGTGCGTTGTTCATATAAATAGAGAGCTGCGGTAATTGTTTTATGTCTGATGAAGGCTGAGCATCTGCTTGGCTGAAAGCGCTTACAGTAAATAAATTGTCCGTGCCATTTTTTACCAGCCTGTTTCCGCTTTTTTGTTGTTTTATTAAGTTTCAAGTATTGTCTGATTATTTGAACACTATGTAAATAAGAACAGTTGAACACGGGAAGCTGTGCATATCTCTACATTCAACACTCTTAAAATATACATTTCCAAATCTGTTCCAAATCTCTGCTGCTTGAAAACAAAATGTCGCTGCTGTTGATTTACTAATTCTGTTATCGTTGTAGTCCTAAATGTTGTAGATTAGTGCTTCTGAACTAAGGACAGATTTCATGTGAATGACCAAGATCCAATGCTAGAAGAAGGCCAAACAAAAAAGGAGAAATATTCAAACTCCCCAGAGGTATTTTAGTTTATAATAATGACGAATGTAGCTAAGAGTTCCCAGTTTTTATATAAAGAAGGTCAACTTATAAGCATGTTATATCTGACAGTTTACCACTCCAGCTGGGATTATGTTGGAAAATATCAGTGAAAATGTACATTAAGTTCAAACAATAAGGCCAAAAAATAAATGACAACAAGAAGTTTGTTTAACCAATAATAAGGCACTGCATGGGCATATAAAGAGAAGGATCAATAGTGAAAACTTTATGCAGTGCTGGCTGAAAAGCAAAGGATATGTCTGTGCAAGTGGTTGCATGGTGTTATTGCAATAAAATGCCACTAAGGTCCATATGAAAGAAATAGGAACATACCAGGTCCATATAGTAATACATTTAGGAACATACCAGGTCCATATGACAATACATTTCTTTCAGCTTATATACTTTATGACCATAATGGAAAAGACTATGCATTGTGGGTGCCAGTTACCTAACCCTGTGTCACTTTGTCATTGGTCTGAACCATTTGTAACCTTAGTTAGGAGTGGTAGACAGTGATGCAGCTGCTACATGAGAAGGGATGATACAGCAAAGCCCCCCCCCCCCCCCACAAGACATTAAAAGGCTAAAATATAGCTTTGGTGGCTTATAATCACCCTTTGTAAGCCTACGCCCTTTTTTCTGTTTAAAAAAAAATTTGTCTTTCTGATTTGCTTTCAGGATGAACTGAAGTTGAAGTGTGGTTATATCAAATAATGCCAAAACCAGTACCCCTAGAAGCTGTAGCAGCTACAAAACTATGTAAACTTTTTGTTCCTTATATTCATGGCAGGATTTACTGAGACACCTCACCAGCTAAAATAGTGACATCTGTGAAAGATCATTTTTGAGTTACAGGAATATTTAGACTGATCATGAGTCAGCACATTCAAAAGGAGTTGAGTTTAGTCATGCTAGAATTCTGCATCTGGGAAAAGAAAAGTTTAAACATCTTTACAGTATTAATGGGAAGCTAACTGGAAAATGTAAAAAGTATAAGGATTTTATTATTTTATTATTTATTTAACATTTGTTTGCCAGGATAGTCCGACTTGACAACAAGTGTCCGTTTTCAGCAGAGTCCTGAGGAGAAAAACTCCATAAGTTTACAGCGAGAAGAAAAATTTACAAAAACAGACATTACAGAGTAGTAGCATACAGATTGTAGACTTTACAGCCATTAGTATGCAATAAGAGGATATTCCCCCTTTTGGTTGAAAATACAAGTGTGCAAAATATACAATGAGAGTAGATAAGAACCTGGTAGAGCATTGCAAGATATTTCACAATTGAATAAGAGCATATAAATGTTTACGTTTCCATATATACATTCAAGCAAATATACATGTAAGAGCATATACACACATATATACATATACTATATATATATATATATATATATATATATATATGTATATATATATATATATATATATATACATATACACACACACACACACACACACACACACACACACACACACACACACACAAACACACACACAAACACATACATATATACACACACACACACACACACACACACACGCATATAAATAGACACACATGTACATACACTCATATATAGGTTATTGGTCACACATGGATAGGTATAGTTAGCTGGTGTTTGTTTTGTCCAGGACAGATGGGGTGTAGAAACAGTGAGTGGGCGGGGCTTCAGGGGGTCAATTACAGTTGCAGAGATGGTTGGTGAAGAGGTATGTTTTAAGTAGACTTTTGAAGGAGGGTGTGGTGTTTTGTAGTCTGAGGTCAGGGGGAAGGTTGTTCCATATTTTTGCTATTTCATGGGCAAATAGTGATTCTCCGGAGTTGTTTCTGCAGATGATGGTTTCGATTATGGCTTTGTTAGAGGACCAAAGTTGTCGATTTGAATTGTAGAAGTTCAGCATGCCAGTCAGGTCAGGGGTTTTCTCGGGATAGTACAGAATTAGATGAGCTAGGCTGAGTTGATGGTACCTTAATAGGTTTCAGAAATTCAAGCCAGTGCAAGGCTTGTAGGGAAAGGCAGTGGCGGGATCGTGATTTGGCATTGGTAGCAAATCTAGCGATTTTGTTGTAACAGATGAAAGTTTATTAAGGTCAGTTTTGTAAAGATTAGTTAGAATTGGGGATGCATAAAGTAGAGTAGATAGGAGGTGGGTCCTGGCTATTGCAATTCGAGATTCAGTGGTTAGATAACTTTTACAGTGACAGAGGGAACCTAGCTTTTTGTGGACCTTAGTGATGGTTGTTATGTGCTTTATGAATCTGAGTTGCTGGTCAGTGGTAACTCCTAGGAGCTTAGCCGCAGTGACGGGGGTGATTTGGGTTTTGTTGGCAGAGAGTATAGAGAAGGTAAGGCTGCTCATTTTAGTAGAGTGGAATAGCATTAGTTGTGTCTTCTTGGGATTTAGTATGAGTTGGGAGTTGTTAAGCCAGTTCCCTATTTCAGAGAAGACTTCCTGGGCTTTTTGTTGGAGAAGTTGGATGTTGGGTGCAGAGCATATGAGATTTTGTGTCATCAGCATATTCTACTATGTTGGCTTGAGAGGTAACTGAGTGGAGTTGGTTTGTGAAGATATTAAAAAGAAGGGGTCCTAGGATTGATCCTTGCGGCATGCCTAAGGAGGTTGGGAGTGGGGGAATAGAGAGTTATGCCATTTGCCGGATTGTTGGTTATCTAAATAGCTTTTAAACCAGAGTAGGGTGGGGGTTGTTAAGGTTGAGGTCAGAGAGACAAGACAGTAGTTTATTATGAGAGACTGCGTTGAATGCATTGAATAAATCTAGGAATGTAGCTGAGACAAATTTACCTAGACTCCTGTGGGAGTTTATAGTATTGGTGAATTTGAGTCGGGCAGTGGTGGTGCTGTGGGATGGGCAAAATCAGTGTTGGGTTAAGGAGAGAAGGATGGTGAGGAGATAGGAGAGGAACTGATGATGAATACATCTTTCTGGGATCTTAGAGAGGAGTGAGAGAATTGCAATTGGTCGATAGTTGGAAAGGACTAGGGAGGGGCCACCTTTGTAGAGTGGTATGATATATGAGGTTTTCCACAGGGATGTAACTGTGTGTTCAGTGATGGATCTATTTATTAGAAGTGAAATGGGATAGGTTATAGCTGCAGATGCAATTTGGAGGTATTCGGCAGGAAGGTTATCGGCTGCAAGGGTTGTTGGTTTGAGTTTGGCTAGGAGGTTTTGGTTAGTAGAGGTAGGAACAGACTTACGTGTAAAAGGTATGACATTGATTTGGGCCTGAGGTGGTTGTGGGGTGCTGGAGGAAGTGATGTTATTTAAGAGTTTGAGTACTGAGGAGGTGAAATATTTATTAAAGTTGGAGACTATGTCCAGGTCTGTACCTGCTATATTGGGGCAGGAGTGGTGGTTCTTCTGGGCTGTAGGATGTTATTTATTGCTTCCCAGAATTTTTGTGGTTTGGTACTGTATTTGTTTTGTTGAGTGATATAATAATTTTGTTTAATAAACTTAACCTGCTTTTTTGCTTTGTTCCAGAGCTCATGAAAGGTTTGCCTAGCTGCAGGTGATCTGGTGAGGCACCAGGTTTTCCAGGCTTTATCTCTGGCTCTAAGTAGGGCTTTTGTGGTATTCTGGAGCTAAGGGGTGAGGTTGCTACGTATCCTAATAGTTTTTAAGGGGGCTAGTTGGTTGAGGATATTTAGGAATGTGGAGTTGTAATCAACTGCTTTGTCTAATAAAAGGGTTTTGATGGGAGACCAGTTGCAATGTTGCAAGGCTCTTATAAAGTGGTCTCTAGGAAAATGTCTGTTAGAGCGGGTTTGTAGAAGGGAGGGAGAGTTAATTATTTTAAGTTTGTGCCTGAGGATAAAAGTGGGGCTGTGGTCACTCAGAGAGTTTGGTAGGGTGCCACATTGATGGGCAGTATTTGGTTGATTTGTGAGAATCCAGACAAGTATAGATTCTCTTTTTGAGGCCTTATCAAGGCGTGTGGTAGTATCTATAAGTTGGGTGAAGTTGTATAGGTTAATGTGGTAGGTGGGGGTGGGAAAATGGCTGGAGTTCCACTTAATGTTTACATCACCTAGCACGACAGTTTCTTGAGGGAGGGAGTATGGATTCTAGGTTGGTTAGGTTGTCACCCGGGGGTTTATAGATACCCAGTAGGTTGAGGTGCTTATGTTGGTGAAGGGAGAGTTTTGCAAATAGATTCTCTGCATTGTTGAAGTTGGGGGAATCCTTTTGGAGAAGTTGGAGTTGCAGGTTCATTTTCTGAAGTAGAGCTAAGCCTCCACCTCTTTTATGTAGCTGGTCTGCCTGAGAATGTTATACCCAGGTGGGTGTGATGGAATTATCTTTAATATGTGGTTTAAGCCATGTCTCCATGATGAGAATAATATCAGGGTTATATAAGGAGATGGCAGCATGAAAGTCTTGTATTTTATTCATGATACTGTGGGTATTCATATTTAGTATCTGTAAGTCGGTGGGTTTGTGCTTAGCTGCATAGTGATGGGTGCATGGCTTATTAGCAGGGGTTGCTGGCCTGGGGTTGGGGTGAATGTCTCCTCCTAGTAGTAGCTGGGTAGTTATACAAGTGATAGTTTTTAGGTATTGGACGATTAGGTAGTGAAATTGTAGACTTAGTTGCTTTTTACATAGGAGGGGCGTGGTATATGGGAGTTGGGTGTATATAGTGGGGTATATGCTTGCATGTGTGGGGGTGATAGTAATGTTGTGGGTTAGGGTTGGGGATTTGGGGTGGATACTGTGAGTGATTGTGAGGAGATAAGAGGTACTGATGGTGTCTATGGAGAGACAGGTAACTGCGGAGGTTAATCCCAGGAGGGTATAGTGGAGATGAGACTGAGGGTAATGAGACATTGTAGGAGTGAGGTTGTGGAGTTAGAAGAGGTATTTATGTTTGTTGAGGGTGTGAGTTGGGTGAGTAGGAGATATGATGTGTGGATATTGAACTGGTAGATGGGCTGGAGTGGTGGGGAGTGGAAGGGCGTGTGTAGATGGTGCTGATGGATGTAATTATTGGATAATGGGAAGATGAAGGGCGGGTCTTAGTAAAGGAGGTTACCTATAAGTTCAGAGTATGCAGGGGTGGGTTGGAAATGGGGGAAGGGTAGGGGAGTAGAGTGAGCCTGTAGGGCGAACGGAGCAGGATGAGCCAATCAAGGTATGTGCGATTCAAAAATACACTATCAGTTGCTCAAAAGTCACATCTATAATGTTTGTCCTTCTTTTGTTACTAATACTTTTTTTAAAGGAGTGAAAGTCCTTTTTAATTTTACCAGTTGGATGCCCTAAGAAATTACCTTCTCTGAGGGCTAAGAGAGAGAGTGAGTCAAGTATTGTTGAGTCAGAGACAGACTGGGAGGGTAGTGGGGATATATCGCATAGAAGAAGAAGAAATAAACAGGTAAATGTTTCTTTAGAGACTGGAAGGGCTAGAATTACAGTTTAGTGTGGAGTGTTTTACAGACTTTAAGTGTAGAAACCAGAATGTGTGTACTTGTGTGTGGGGGGAATCAAATGTCTGAGGGCTGAAATTAAGTCAGTTAATGTTGACTCAGAGACAGACTGGGAGGGTAGTGGGTATATATCACATACCATACAAAGATGGATACATGTTTCTTTAGAAACTGGAAGGGCTAGAATTTCAGTTTAGAGTGGAGTGATTTTACAGACTTGAAGGGATTTGGGTATTACAATAGAGAAAAAATACTGCAGAATTGTTATTCAGTAATTAAAACATATTATACAATGCCTCCCCCAAAACATGCACGCTGATTGGCCAGCGCAACCAGCGTGCCCGTTGTAAATCCCTAAATATACTAACGGAAAAAGGTCCGGTCACCCGGACTTTTTCCGTTAGTATAAAACACTGTCTCGCTATGTTAAAAGAGTTTAACATAGCGACACAGGTTTAAAAAAAGCAACAGAGATCTCCATTGCTTTTTTTAAAGCTGTCTCGCTATGTTAAACTCCTTTAACATAGCGACACAGTGTGTAAAAAGCAACGGAGATCTTGCGATCTCAGTTGCTTTTTAAAGCTGTCTCGCTATATTAAATGGGTTTAACTTAGCGAGACAGCTTTAAAATAAGCAACAGAGATATCCGTTGCTTATTTTAAAGCTGTCTCGCTATGTTAAACCCATTTAACATAGCAAAACAGTAAAAAGCAACGGAGATCTTGCGTTCTCCGTTTTTGCTCACTCTGATGTACTGCGCAGGCGCGCAGTACATCAGAACTGCCACAGAATACCAGACAGCTGTGGAAGGGCAGTAAACAGGCATTATACAATGCCATTATTTAAGAAAAGTAATTATTTCTTTTCTTAAATAATGTCATTGTATAATAGCAATAACCCACTTCTGGGTGTGGTAATGCTGGATTTACCCACGGTTGGCTTTGTTTGGTCCTCGGGCACGGGACCAAACCACGCCAACCGTGGGTAAATCCAGCATTACCCACACCCAGGCGTGGGTTATTGCTATATAGAGCAATTTCTTCTAAAGTTGATTGTTATGATCCCAATGTATAAATCTATTATAAGACCAATATTGGTGTATGGCACTGGGTTTTATATGTAGTCTACTTTAACTAATTGGAAAAAGTTGAAAAGTCCGTTACAAGGAGACTCAAGGGATTAAGAAATATTTAGAAAGACTAAAACTATTACATTTGTTCTCAGTATATTATTATAGGCCATTTAGAGAAGATAATTTTTAGGTGAGTAAATGTAAAAACAATGATGAAATCGGGAGTATACTCCGAAAAAAGGTTCTAACCCATAAGAAATGCACCACATGTAAACAATTTATGATTATAGTGGATAATCTGTAAACTAAATCAGGAAGAAGCTATTTTAACTACATAGCAGGAAGACAGTAGAATTCGGTGCATATTTAGTTCAACCAGGAACTTGCATATATTCCCATATGCCTCAAATACAAGAGGTTTAAGGAATCACACAGTGGAAATGCTAGCTTGGCTAGATTTTTCTTTTAGTTTTTACTAATTGGTTTGTCTGTGGGACCTTTTTACCCATTGTTTTCATTTGTTAGTTGGGATATTTTGCAGACACCCTTATGGTTATGGGTGTCAGCTGAGTACGGCAACCCTGTGTTTCTAAATGTTAGCCAAGCAGTGCATTTATGCTGTGCTGATGATGCCATAAGAAGGCTGAAACATGCATGTCCACAGCTAGTGGAATTTGGCTTTATTGGCCTGAATTTGTCAATAACAGATAAAAAAAGTCATGGGCATTCAGAACTGCCATATAGCTGAAACACCTGATGTTTTTAAAGGCTCATTTGCATATTTCCCATTTACCGCTAATACCAGAGGTTTAAGGAATGACACAGTAGAAATTCTAGCTTGGCTAGTTTTTTCTTTTAGTTTTTTTACTTCCAGGAACAAAATTTGGAAAGCTTTAAAAAAAAACTTGGATTTATGGTTTGGTGACAGTTTGGTCCAGGTCTATCCAGAGTATGGCTAATAATGATCCCATTTCAGATCCTTGGCCTACCCCTAACATTTTAACACTGTAACAGTGAACTAAAAGAGATGCTGCAGCAGCAAAATCTTATTTTTATAATTTAAAATTAAGTTCAAGTTCAGAATAAGAAGAAAAAAGATGGAATCCCATCTGCAGATGGTATCTTTTGGAAGTTTAAGGTATTTGGTTCAGCAGGATTGTTTAAATGTGAATGAAGCTGAAGTAGAAGCTATGGCAAATACATTGGAATATAGTACTATTGAAAGCAGTGCTATTGTCCAGATTAATGACTCTTTGGTAGTAAAGAATGAAACATTAGTGCCTTGGGAGATAAAGAAAAAAAAAACATTACGGGTAGTACAGTACAGCATGTTAAATACTGTGATGTGCCTTCTTAAGCATAATGTGCCTCATAATTACATGTTAGGAAGAAAATTAAATAAGGTGGAGAAAGTACATCAAATGAAAATAATTAAATTTAAGAAATTAAATATGATGTTTGCCAGTGTACTATTTAAGAATGATGCGCACACACACACACACACACACACACACACACACACACACACACACACACACACACACACACACGCACACACACACACACACACACACACACACACACACACACACACACACACACACACACACACACACACACACACACACACACACACACACACACACACACACACACACACACACACACACAAAATGGAGCTGAGTGGAATAAAAGACAACCTATTAGAATTTAAATCGGATTCTTGGGACTACAGATGTCATTTTTTAAAGTACTGAAAGCTTTCTATAGATATAACTTTTCTGAATACCATGGATTTCATCAAACTATGAGACAGCTTTAATAGCACACAAAGACAAGGCTTGTTGTGAAATTTCACAATTTTAAAGATCGTAAAACAATTTTATTCATCTGTACTGTGTAAAGAGGAAGTAAAGGTGCGTGACATGCAGGTGGTAGTGCATGACAGTCTTCCTGAAGATATCATAGGATCATAGAAAGTTACTAGGCTAATGGCCTAGGGCCCTTACAAAGGTAACCAAGTTCTATCCTTATTTCCATGATCAGCACCAGTTGCCCCCTATCCAAGTTGAATACAGGTGGAACCCGGGGGTGAATTTATGGTTACCCATCCAATCGTCTAGATTACGTCTGAAGACGGCCAATGAGGTGCTCTGTTTGATATGAAGTGGGAGTCCATGCCAAAGGTGTGATAACCTCTGGGAAACAAATCTGTCCCTCCAGCAGGTTCTATTAATGTCACTTACCAGGTTAAGGTCTTTAGAGCGAGTAACCTATGTACCATTTGACTTGCGGATATGCAGCATTTCTAATAAAGCAGGGTCAAAGATTGCCTTATATGCAAGGCATAGATCGCCTCTGAGTAATCTGTATAGCAGAATAAAGTGACAGTGATTTCAGATGATCCACATAGGGCAGATGCTGAAGACTTTGAATTTTTCTTGTGAGGAACCTTTGTGGTCTCTCTAGTTGCTGCAGGTGCTTGCAAAAGTACATAACAAAAGGGGCATTTTACTCAATTATTGGCCTGATGAGGGAAGAATACAGGGAGGTTATAACTTCTTTTTTTCTGGAGACAATGCCCTTACTTCCGTGGAGACATGGTGATCAAGGGTAAGGTTGCTGTCAACCTGTGCGCCCAGATCTGTCTCCACTGAGTGCATACTAAGGGTCTTGTTATTGATGAGGTAGTTAGAGGAACATCGCACTTACTGAAAGGGATGATAATACATTGTTTGCATTGAGTTTAAAGCCATGATTTTGGCACCAATCATTTGTTTGTGTAAGACCCTCTTGTGGGATGTTGACATCGTTTGGAGATTCTATGACCGTTGCCAGTTTGCAGTGATCAGCAAACTTTGACAGCCACAGAACTTTAGTTTTAGCTTGTACTTTGGAAAAATAGATTCCAAACAGTAGAGGTCCCAGGACTGATCCCTGTGGAAAACCACTGGTTACAGGTTTGCTGTTGGAGGTGGATTCCCCTGTTTTGACTATATGGATTTTATCAGTGAGCCAGTTAGCAACCCATCTAAAGATATAAGGGTTCTGGGTGAGTTTGTCAATGATGCCTGAGTGGAGGATAATGTCAAAAGCCTTGGCTAAGTCTAGGTAGGCTGTATGCACAGATTTCCCCTCATCCAGGGCCTTGATCACTGTCTCAAAGAAGTCCACCAGGTTTAACAGGCATGATCTCCCTTTGACAAATCCAAACTGAGTAGGGTCAAGTGTTTGGAGATTACCTATATTTTTGTTGATAAGGACCATGGTGATTTGCTCCATGGCCTTGCAGGTAAGGCTAGTCAGGCTAATAGGGCTATAGTTCCTGGATTCATCGAAAGCACCATCTTTGTGCAAGGGGATAACAGTGGCCATTTTCTATTCAGCAGGGATGAAGCCAGAGCTTGGAATACGATTGAAAAGAGTACCCAGTGGTTTTGCTAATTCTTGTTTGAGCCCATATAGGACGCAACCTGGGATGTTATCATTTCCCATAAATGCTGTGTTTTTGGCCTTTGAGAGAGCATTTATGATCTGCTCTTTAGAGATATAATGTAGAGGACAGGTGGCAGGGATATCATGGGGTATATGTGGTGGGGACAGGAAAGTGAAGTTTTCATGGAACCTGTCAGCTAGCAGGTTAGCTATGTCCATAGGCTTAGTATATGTGGTATCATTAACTACCAGTTCGCCGCAAATCTGGGCCTTTCCTTTTAGGTTATGGATGTAATTAAAGAACGCCTTATGGTTGTCCTTAATTGAGGAAACTAATTTGGATTCGTAGTTTGCTTTGGATGATGTCACAAGAAGTCTTATTTGCTTGTTTAAACTGAGGAGGGAGTGTTTCCAGTTTAGAGCTCACTCCCTCTTACTCTTAGATATCAATTTCTTCCTCTTATTGTAAAGCCTGTTCATGGCAGTTGTCCTCCAGGCAGGTTTGCTCTTCCTTGATTAGCTTGTTTTGGTCCTATCAGGTACGGACGAGACAGTGCAATTATACAGGTGTTTGTATAAAGCACTGGTGTAGAACTTGGCATAGTTGCCAGTTCCATCTGAGGGGGGAGGTGCAGTAAAGCTGTTTATACCATCTTGTGCTTACCAGATCCAAGAAGTTGGCACCCCTTGTGGGAGTGTCAATCAGCTGGTCCAGTGCTTTGGATTTAACAAAGTCAAGAAACCTTTGGGCAAGTAAGTTAGACCACGAGTAATCTACCCAGTCAATTTTAAGGGTAGTTAAAGTCACACAGAATCAGGGTGTTTGATGTATCTTGATAGGCTCAAGTAGATCCAAATAGACTGAGTGGGTGTCCTGATTCATGGAGGGGGTCCTGTAGCTGGCAATGACTTGAATAGGTGTCCTTCCAACAGTTAATTGCACCTGAAGTATCTCCAGGGGATCATACTGTTTAACCAATCTGGAGGTGAATTTATCTTTAATGAATATCGATATACCACCCCCTTTAGTTTTCACGGCTTCAGTTTGTGGTCTTAATGTGTTGAAGGAAAGGGAGCCCAGTATGGTTTGTGTGCTTTCCACAGCCTTGAACCAGGTCTCTGTGACTACACAAATGTCTAAGTCTTCCAAGATGAGGACTGCATCCAGTGAGTGCAGTTTCATGTTAAGACTCCTAGCATTTAACAGCATAACCTTAAGGTTGTTTTTAGATGGAGTTTTTACATCGGGAATTTTGCCCTTGAGATACTGCCTAAAAAGGCACTATGGGGGTGGCAAGAGCCTTAACCAGTAGCAGAAATCCCAGGGGTGACAGATGAAGACCATCTCTAGCAAAGTATCCAGGTCTGTCAATCATGTCATCCCAGGTTGACAGATACTGTATCCCCTTAGAATGACACCAGAAACTAAGCCAGTTATTGAAGTCAGTCATTTTCTGTTTGTATTGAAGCATCATCCTCGGTGAGGGTAAAATGTTGCTAAAGGCTAGGGATATACCTGCCTGAAACACACAGTCCTAGAGGTCAGTCATGTCTGTCTTCATATAGTCCAGAGAGGTACATCTCAAGTCATTCACACCAACATGGACTATGAAAGAGCATCTGCCATATGCACAGATGAGAGGAATTTTGTGGCAAAACATATAACAAATCCAATGATATTTCCTGCAGGAATGAAGATTGCATTATTAGATGTTCTGCTAATATTTAATACCTCTGACCAAAGTGGCTATATTAAGAATCCTTCCCTTAATTCTTCCTTCTAGACAGTAGGATAACTTGCATAGATGCTGATAGTCTCATACATTTGCTTTATAAATATTTCTTATGTATTTCATTTGGTTACCATTTTTATATTGCTGCTTCTTCTGTTTTTTACTTTTACCTTATTTTTTACTTTCTAATACTAATTTTGAAAGCCAAGATAATGTCATGTCTTTAATCATCTAGAGAAGGAAAGAGCAAAGGCAATTAAGTATAAAAAGTACATTTGAAGAAGTATGTTAAGATGGCTGTTTATAAAACACTTTAAATGTCAATGAGATATACTTTATTTCATTTGTCAACAGAGTAATAAAGTCTTTACCTACATGTTGTAGAGAAAAAATATTTACAAGAAATGTATTTAAAAGAAAATCAGATTTGTTCAATGAAAGCAAAATATCAATGATCTTAATCATTTTTCTAATAAGAAATTAAGAATATTATTTGTGTGTAAACGGACTGAACACATTAGCATCTTAGATAGTTATTTGGCCACTAAGAGAAGGGCTTTGCTGAAATGAACGTCAGTTGAAAATATTAACTATGATGTTGTTGTTGTTGTTTGTCTTTTGGCTTTTCCGAGTTAGGGGTCGCCACAGCGGAACTCCGGTCTGCTAATGATTGGCAGTTGGTTTTTATGGTGTTGAGTTGCCAGCCCAATGCCCAACCTTCAACGAAGGCACGCCCATTCAACACATGTCTTTCGAATACCCACTTGACCGTGGGGATGACATGCAGACTCAACACAGAAGGCGCTCCCAACCCAAGCCGAGAATCGACGGGAGAACCTCTTGTTGTGAGGCAACAATGCTACTGCTGCACCACCGTGGAAGTACAATATATTAACTATGTATAAAACCAAACTATGCCTGCAACCATGTGCAGAAAAAGCTTTACTTAACAATCCAAAAGTGCTTTCACGTCAACCAGATGCTTTTTCAAGTGACTCAAACATAAATATAAAAAATTCCATTTAAATAACCTGAACAAGTCATGTGATCATGACTAATGAAACAATTTCCTCATAAGTAATTTTGGTTTAAAGGAATACTGCTCATTCAGACCAGGCATGCTAGTTGCATTTAACCTAGTGATCCAGTTGTATTCACAATTCTCTGTAATGGCCTTAATATCACCACCTCTCAACTTATACAAGCTACTTGTAACATCATGAACCAAAAAGTAAGCTCATTTCCCATTAATGCAAGATATTTCAATAGGTCATTCCTGTCATTTTGCTTTCTAATATGTGTTCAAACATTTGGTATTTAAACTTCAGACTTGACCACGTAAAACAAATTACATTTATGACAAATTGCTACATAAGTCAAAATTGAGGTATTGCAATCAGTATGGTGGAAAACATTATATCTCTTACCAATAAATGGATGCATAAAATAACAACAAAGAAAGGCGAATACTGGGAAAAACAACAAATCCACTTTAATATAACCTGTAAAGCGCTTTTCATTTAGTACGTAGACTAAACTTCTTCAGACAAAATGCATTCACAGTTCTTCATTTAAATAGTCACACCCTTGTAATGCTAATTAGTCCTTATAAAAGGTATAGAACATATACAACAAACAGTTCAGATTAAAAATTCCTTATATAAAAATAAGTATGAAGACATATGTCAAACAGTAAATGTATAAGCAGAAGCTCCTTATTTCATTTAGACACTAAAAATTGTTTTATGTAGATATATATGTGTATAAACCAGACGACTTAAATGTATGGAAGAATAAATGTAATGGTAACCTATAACCCTAGTCTCTATGACTAGCGGTGTCATTAAATTAAAGTTTGGTTACCCAACCATACATGTGTGTAACAAATGTATGTGTCAGTTCTAGTAACCATCCTATTACCATTGACAGGGAAATCACACTCCCTAACTAATGTTTACATATTATAATACTGCCATGATGTGCACCTGAATAAGTATATACATTTAATCGAATGTATAGTGTACTACAAAATATATATTGACAATCTAAAAAGCAAATGCTACCTAGTTCGATCACTCATCAAGACATATGCAATAAATACAATAATGTTAAAACCACTACTCAAACATGATGACGTTAATCAAACCTTAGTACCTAAAGTACTAAGGTTGACATGATATGTAGCACAAACATTTCAATTAGGTTAATTTTAAACTCCATTAATTGTCCTACGTTAAAAGAAATTTCATCTCAACAGGTTCTTTAGTTTCAGTACACATGCTATTGAACAGGCCTCATTTAGGCCAGGTGAATGGTGTGAATTCAACCTAAGTTGCCACAACAATTCAAGTTCTTCCAGCAATAAAGAATAGGGACCACCCCAGAGATCGGTCTTAATCGAGTCTATAACTCGAAATTTAAACATGTGTCCTGGGAAATCCATACAATGTCTAGCAAGAGGACTTTCCTGTTTACCTTTACTGATGTAATAAGTGTAGTCATACACCCTTTCTGTAAGTCTACGATCGGTCTTGCCGACATAATATGCTGGGCAACTGTGACACTGTGCTAGGTAGACTAACAATTTGGAATTACAATTGTATTTTTCCTTAGTGTAATAATGTCTACCCCTTACTGTGAATTTGATACCAGTGTCTATGTGCTTACATTGGTTGCATGCTTTACATTTGTATGTTCCTGGAAATTTTTACCTCTAGTATTGT
Source organism: Protopterus annectens (assembly GCF_019279795.1). Lineage (NCBI taxonomy): Eukaryota > Metazoa > Chordata > Ceratodontiformes > Protopteridae > Protopterus > Protopterus annectens. The sequence goes on from NC_056739.1 coordinate 1,078,957,930, forward strand.
TGTTCTCTATCAGAGATTTTAAATTTTGTCCTTTTCTAAATGTTATGACAGGGTAGTCACCTATTTTTCTAAGTAATTCCCTGTTACTAGTTAAAAGTTCCCAGTTTTTGAACAAAATGTTCCTAATAGCTTGAGCCTCAATGTTGAAGGTGAAAGTGAAGCTTAATTTATAAACTGCACCTAGTGGGTTACCTCCTATCACTGTTGAATTGCTTCCTACTACAACAGTCTCAAAATTTGAGTTAGTTGTAGGGGAAACTCTTTCGTTATGGTGATCCATTAATATAGGTTTAAACATACCTAGCTGGCATTTATAGTTGACTTCACTTATATGTTCTTCTAGTAACTCACTGGGATAGCCTATTTCAAGAACATTGTTTTTAATGTCGCACATTCAATCTCAAAGTTCTCCTGTTCTGTAGTCATCCTCGCTGCTCGTACCAGCAGACCTTTCACCACTGATTTCTTTTGGTGAAATGGGTGTGCACTGGTATAATAAAGGAAGCAGTTAGAGTATGTCTTTTTCCTAAATATGCGTGCTCTGTATTGATGTGTGTAATCTTTTGACAATTCGACATCTAAGTGATAGTGTCCTTGTTGAATTGGCTAGTAAACTTTAAAAAATTAGTAGAGTTGTTCAATCTATCCATAAGGTCTCGTGCTAGTATTGAGTCTCCCTTGATGATGATAAATATATCATCTAAAAAGTGGGTATAATTATACAGGTGTTAACTTACTTCAATGTTATCCAGGATCACTTTATGCTCCCAATAAGCCAACACTAAATTTGCAAAGCTTGCTCCGCAGGGAGACCCCATCTCCACACCTATTTTTTGTAAGTATAAATTGTTATTAAACATGATGAAATTATTTGCTAACACTATCCCAAGTAATTCTTCCACTAGCCTCATTTCATTGTCATCTGCTCCCTTAGATCTAATGTGGTCTATCACCCATTTGATTCCCGTGTCGTGAGGTATCACCATATATAGGTCACATACATCAATTGTCATAAAGTAGTATTCTCCTTCAAAGGTTAAGTTGGTGATATTATTCAAAAAAGACCAAGAATCTTTGCAGATCTGTGGTTCCGGTATGACATACTTTTTCAATATATTGTCTATGACCTTCACACAGGGGTACGTAATGGATTGTCTAGCATCCACAAGAGCACGCATGGGGGTTTGTCTAGATTTTTATGGATTTTGGGGACGCCGAATAGTACTGGCATTTTAGGGGAGGCCATAGTTAAATAATTGAATAAATGCAAGTCAATTAAAGAATCTATAAATCATTTATATAGGTTCTCATTCTGTTGTAAGCTATGTTCACTTCATTTAAGCTTACTACTATGTGTGCTTCCCCTTCTAAAACTCTATACATACATGTATTGTAGTCCTCAACCTCCATCAAAACTAATCCTCCCCCTTTGTCTGGTTTCATCAACTGGACTGGGAGATGTTGAAAATTCATCAAGGAATCCCTTTGTTCTTTAGTTAGATTCATAGGGTTATTGTATTTTTGTTTAGATGGAAAATCACTTAAGGCTCTAAAGTCCATCTCACAAATTCTCTCAAAGAGTAGAAAAGTGGGGTGGATTGGTGGATTATATGTGCTAGGAACTCTTAACTGTTCGGTTTCTCAATTCAAGTCATTCCCCATTAGAGTACACAAATTCAATTTCCTTATATATCTATTATCTATATCTATAAATAGATGTAGCAATAGAACCATCCAGATGCTTCACAATATGTCCATCAAGAAAATTAATAGTTGTATCAAAATGCACATATGGAAATTCTAGAAAATTGGTCATCTCATGAAAAAATGTCCCCAACAAAAAAATATATCCTCCACAAAATGACATTTTATCAGATCAACATACTGATGATTATTAAATAAAAAGTTACGCTTCCATTCAACCAATACCATATTACCATAGCTATTTGCACAGGAAGTGCCCATAGCCGCTCCATTGATCTATTGATAAAAATATTTCTCAAATAAAATAACATTATTTTTTAGACTCAACATTAATAATGTGCATGGCATATTAATCTTCACATTAGAAAAATCCCTTCTGTGTGATAAAAAAATTACTGTCATTATCAACATCATATCTATTGGGTATAATGGTGAAAAGAGACTTAATATCAGTGGTGACAAATAAAACAAATGTCTGCACTATTCCTGGTATGCCATTTGGATATAATCTGTAAATAATGTCTGGTGTCCCTAAGCACAGTTCCTACTTTGTCTAATAAGGAACACAACTGTTTCTTAAAATATACAGATAAAGTTTTGTGACCCAGCCTGAGTCAAGCACAATAGGTCATAATGGTAGATCAATACTGGCTTGTTTATCATAGGAAAACCATGTGTGATGTCCCCATTCTGGGCCAATAATCAAGGAGCCTGAATCCTCACCACTGACACTGGAGAGGGATGTTCACTTGAAACACAAATGGATATACTCAGTATCTCCAGATGCAGCAGACCTCTCTGCATCAAGCACAATTTCTCTTAAGAGCACACAGGGCACACACTCAGCCCAGGGTCTGGGTGTCTCTATCTGTCTCCCTCCAGGTCCCCAATAAGACTCCCCACTGGCACAGCTGTAGGGTTAGGTCCACAGCCAAGTCCTCCCGCACCCTCTCTGTGAAACCAGTGCTTGTGTCTCTGCTCCAAGTAGCTGACACACATACTCTTTGAGATATAATTTTCACACACATACACCTGGAAAAGGCTGGCACAGATTTACTAGTTATACCACCTTCTTTTTAGCTGACTCAAGCTAGTTTTTCAAGTGTCCCTTGAGAATTTTTACTTGAGAGGAATGAGCCTCTCTGGGAATATATTATCCCATACCCTGTCTCGAGATCTGACTTACCTTGGCATTGCTAACCACACTACAGTGCTGCACTGCCATATCATATGTATGCAACCCTAGACTCTACCATAGTAACTTGACATTTCACTGGCAGGCTCATTGTAGCCATAGACCGCCTCAGACTCCTCCTGCCTCCTACTGCAAATACTTATCACATGGGTGTACCTATCATGGTAAGGTTTCATCATGTTAACATGGTAAAATTTGTGCCCCTGACTCCTGCCTAGCAATTCTACAATGTAGTTATCATCACTGACCTTCCTTACCACTTTGAAGGGTCTCTCCCAAGCATGGTGTTATACAGGAATGAAAACTATCACCTGCTGTTCCACAGCATACTCTCTGGCTCGAGCATTCCTGTCATACCAGACCTTTTACTGCTGTTGAGCTCCTGACAGATTCACCTGGTTCAAGCCCATGAGCTCCCTAAACTTTGTCCTGATGTTTAGGACATATGCCACAACAGACTCCTTGTGTGATTCACACTCACCATCCCACTCATCATGAATCACATCTAAAGGCCCCATCACCCTATGCTTTACAGCAACTCAAAGGGTGAAAAAACTGTGTATTCCTGGGTTACCTCTCTGTAAGCAAACAGCAAATGGGGCAGATATTTGTCCCACTCTTTCTTAAACTTGTCTACAAATGCCTGTTGCATAGTCTTTACTGTAGAGTTTAATATCTCCACAACACCATTACACTGGGGATGGTACAGGGTGGCCTTTAGGTGCTTCACCCCCCAGTGCTTCTACAGAGAAGCAAGCAGGTCTGACATGAAATTGGTACCTCTGACAGTCAGTATTTCTCTTGGGAAATTTACCCTGCTGAAAATCTGTATTAAAGCATTCTCCTTCAATGAAGGACAGAGACATTGCCTCAGGGTATCTGGTAGCATAATCAACTACCGCTAGGATATATTTCTTCCCTGTAGAACATAGGGTACTCAGGCCCCACAATATCCACAGATACCCTCTGAAACGGCTCCTCAGTTACAGGCAAAGTTATCAAAGGAGTTTTAGGTTCAAAGATTCATAGGTGTGTACTAGCCTAGGGGCCCTGGAGCCTTTACAAGCCTAGTCCAGAGTATTACCATAGCATTGTGGCACCCGACCTTAGTTCCTAGTGCCTCTGTTTAGTAGAGCTACTGGAGTGATCCTGGGGGTGAATTTTCTATTTCCCATCCACTCATCAAAATTTCTCTTGAAGATGGCCAGTGAGGTGCTCTGCTTGACATGTATGGGAAGTCTATTCCATAGCATGGGCAGTCTCTGGGTTATGAGCTTGTCCCTCCAGCATGTTCTGTTGATTGTGGTAATGAGGTTGAGGTCTCTGGAGCACGTGGTGTGGAGGGAATTGGGATTTATTTAGATGTAGCATTTCTAACAGAGCTGGGTCAGACATGGCTTTGTAAGTCAAGCAAAGATCACCTCTAAGTAGGTGATATGAGCCAGAGAATAGTTGGAGTTTTTTGAGTCTGTCCATATAGGACAAGTGTTTAAGGCCTAGGAACCTCTTTGTGAGGTACCTTTGCTGCCTCTCCAGTTGTTGCAGGTGTCTAGTGAGGTACATGCCAAATGGGGCATTGTACTCGATGATTGGCCTAATGAGGGAAGAGTAGAGGGAGACAATGACCTCTTTCTTCCTGGATGCAAAACCCTTAGTAATGACATGCGTCACATAGGACATTCTGACCGCAGTGGCAATGTGATCAAAAGAGAGGTTGCTGTCAACCTGTGTTCCTAGATCTCTTATAATGCCTTCTGTGTTCAGTGGACTACCATCGATGTGGTAATTCATGGGAACTGGGTTTTTCCCCAAGGGGGATAATGACACATTTTTTGGCATTGAGCTTAAGGCCATAGTTCTGTTACCAGTCGTTGGTCTCATTGAGACCTTTCTGTAGGATGTCAACATCACTTGGGGAGTTGATAAAGCGTCCAACTTGCAATTGTCTGTGAACTTTGTCAGCCAGAGTCCTTTTGTGCTAGCCTGGACTTCAGAAAAGTAGATACCAAACAGGAGAGGACCCAGGACCAAACTCTGTGGGACTCCACTCGTGACTGGTTGGCAGTCTGACTTGGAGTCAACTACTTTCACACTGTGGGTCCTATCTGTGAGCCAGTTTGCAACCCACCTAGTGATATAGGGGTTGATGCCTAGCTTAGTGAGTTTTTCTATGATTCCTGAGTCGGGAATGGTATCAAAGGCCTTGGCCAGATCAAGGTAGGCTGTATGAACTACCTTGCCTTCATCCACAGCTCTGGTGACTGACTCAGAGAAGTTGACCAAGTTGAGCAGGCATGATCTACCCTTCACAAAACCAAACTGTGCAGGATCCAGCGTTTGGAGATTCCCTATATCCTTGCTTATTAGGTCCATGATGATGTATTCCATAGCTTTAGATATCAGACTTGTCAGGCTAATGGGGCGATAGTTCCTGGGGTCTGTAGTCACTCCTCCCTTGTGGAGAGGGATGACTGTAGCAGTGCACCATTCAGTAGGGACAAAGCCTGAGGTGAGGCTGTGATTGAACAGGGCACACAGGTGAGGTGCCAGTTCATGCTGTAGTTCATGTAGAACATAGCTTGGGGTATTGTTAGGTCTCATAGAAGCTGTATTCTTGGCCTTGGCCTTGGCCTTGGACAGTGCTGTTTTAACCTGTGCAGCAGTAATACTGGGTACCTGGCAATCTACTGGTATTGTGATTGGTCCTTTGGGGGGTAAAGTTGGCACTGAATCTGTCGGCCAGTATATTGGCAATATAGGTTGGCTCGGTATAACAGGTACCATTGTGCAGTAGCTCAGAGCAAATCTGGATATTGCTGTGGAAATTCTTTACATAACTATATAAGGCTTTGTGGTTGTATTTACTATCTGCTGCAACTCTGTTTTCATACCTAGCTTGAGAGGATTTGATGAGGGATCTCAACCTTTTAGTGAGGCTGATAAGGGTGTTTTTCCAGTCTTGGGACTTCACCTTATTCCACATCAGTTTCCTTCTCCTGTTGTAGAGTTTGTTTATGACAGGGGACCACCAGATTGGCTTACTTTTTTTTGAAGAGAGCATCTTGGTTCTACTGAGTATGGTGAGATCCATGCATTTGTGTACGTGTTCGTACAGTGCATTGGTATATGATTTGGCAGTCATGCAACTATTTTCCATTTGCATGGGTGCTGTGAAGTTAGCCGCCTCTGTTTTTAGGTGACCAAAGTTAGCTTTAGAGAAGTTTTTCATGGTGGTTACCTTTGTGGGGGGATGGGAGGTATGTGGATTTCCAAGGTGATTAGTTTGTTGTCAGATCTAACCAGGGAGGAGTTGAATATTGATGTAGAGCAACGGTTGCCCATGTAAGTAATGACCAGGTCAAGGATGTTGCTACCTCTAGTGGGGATAAGAATAAGCTGCTGCAGGGTATTAGAATTAATGACCTTGTCTCCTGCCTTGCCTACTTTTTGCCACTGCTCACAGGTCCTACAGTACACTGTTACATCCCTTGCTATCCCAGGCCAATAAAAGTTCTGCATAATACGTCTCTTGGTACGCTTTATGCCCATATGACCTGCAAAAGAAATGTCATGCTGTGGCTATTAGTGCCAGATGGTAGGCTCTAGATACTACCAACAACTGTATTACCTCAACCTCTAGCCCTCCCTCAGGGGTCCACTGTCTATAAAGTAACCCTTTGTTCCAGTATACAGACTCCCCTGTTCCTTGAGAATCCGGTGCCTCCCTTGTACCTCCCTCAAGGCTCTTAGTATAGGATCTGAGAGCTGAGCCTGTTTCAGCTCTAATTTTGTGACTCTTCCCAGCTCCCCTTCACAGGAAGTCTGGTATCCTCTGACAGCAGTACGTCACTGTCAGCCTGGATACTAACACTCGACTCTCCCCTTGCAGTCACTCTGTCCAAGGGAACATCAGTATGTACCAGCAGCTGTGGCTCAAGTTCAGTATCACTGCTATACAAGTTTTCCCTCCCTGACATAGCCACACCACCAGCCCTGACTTTAGGTGTGGTGTCTGTCTGGGTCTCCCCCAGACCCGCATGTCTGTATCTAAGCTTCACTGCTTGTAACTGCATGCACACAAGGGACTGCATTATCAACACCATTCCCTATCAGGGCATCTGCAGGGATATCCTCAAACTTACCTACTTGCTTGCTTCCTTTTCCACACTCCCAGTCAAGGTGAACAGTGGCCCAAAGCATTTGGAATTGGGGGCCCTCTTAAAGCTCTGACTGGAGTGGACTCTCCAAGCAAGTACTGCTCCTGTTTAACCACTGAAAACTTTACAATGGTTATGTCAGAGGCTGTATCTCTCTTAGCAGTGGCCTATTTTCCATCTACTAAGATAGGATATAACCTCTTGTGATAGTTTGACAACCCTGTTATCTCCAGACAACTTACCACTGGCATACTGTTATTCCCACTTGTTGGCTCCCCCATCTTTTGTTCCCCACCTTGCATCTGTGGACATCTTTATGATACATGGCCCTACTGGTTACATTTAAAACATTTAACCCTCGATCCTCGATCCATGTACCTGAACTTGTGACTTTTCCTGTTACTGGTGGGACTTGATTGGGGTGGTTTAAGCTGCTCACAATGGGTTCTTATATCTGTGTGCAGCACTGGGTATCGCCTTTCCCATGCAGTGATGCCCTGCTTGCTAAGTAGAGACCTTCTTTCTTCCCCAGCTCATCTGCTGAGTAACATTCTTGGTCTGCCAACCAGATTCTCATGTCCTCAGGAAAAGTGCTAAGGGCTTGTTCCCTCACCAAAAGGTCTTCCAGCCCTTCAAAAGTAGTGACCTGACACTCACGCACTCACCCACCTATGAAAATAAGTACTTATCTCAGCAATATAATTACACACACTTTCATCTGCCTTGAGTCTATACTCACAAAACTTTTTTTCTGTAAGCTTCAGGTGTTAACTTAAAACATTAAAGTAAATATGTCTTTACTTTTACATAGTTTAAACACTCAGTTTCAGACAATTTAGAAACAGCAGTTACAGCTTTACCATGGAGTAAGGAATTGTACCCGGAGTCCGTGGTTAACATTATACTGTTTACATACTCTTTCAAAGATATGAATAAAACTAGCAAAATTATCACACTCTGTAAATTGTGGAAGAAATTTAATAATCTTTGTTGCTTCTGGAGTTCAGTTACCCTTTCCCTATTACCTCCATGATCTTGGCGAAGACTCAGCATCTCCCTCTCATGTTAATGATGATTCTAATTTTCTTCAGCCTTCAAATGCCGCAATCTCTCATTTTCCTCAACTTCCAAATACTGCAGTCTCTCTGTTGATTCTAATTCCATATGTTTGGCCTCCAGTTTATGTCTCTTTAACTCCAGACAGATTTTTAATTCCTCTGAGGAAAAGGTGAACTATCCTGTTTATGAGAGCTGCAAATTCCCATCACCAGACTGGTTGTCCTCCTGGTTGCTGGTCTGAGCTGTAACTAAGGCTGAAATAATTTCCTCTTTAGTCAGGTTGGCATGCACCAGTCCTTTGGCTTCTTGCACCTTGACCAACGGGTTATTTGTCAGCTTGCCAAAATCCTCTGCTGACATCTTTCCCTGCTTTGCCTGACTAAAATAAACTAACAAAAAATAAGTAAAAACTGTTGTGGTATGAAACTTTGAATATTTACCATCTGGCTGCTGAACGAATGCATACCTTTACTGAAAGCTGCTTACAAGCTACAGAAGTTTAATATCCCACTACTGCCACCAATATGTGATATCCCCACTCTGGGCCAGTAATCAAGAAGCCTAAATCCTCACCACTGGCACTGGAGAGGGATGTTCACTTGGAACACAAATGGATGCACTCAGTATTTCCAGATTCAGACCTCTGCATCAAGCACAATTTCCCTTAAGAGCACACACACACAGCCTGGGGTCTGGGTGTCTTTATCTGCAGCCATCCAGGTCCCCAATAAAACTCCCCACTGGAACAGCTGTAGGACTAGATCCTCAGCTGAGTGTCCAAGCCAAGTTCTCCAGCACCCTCTCTGTGAAACCAGTGCTTCATGCCCCAGCTACAAGCAGCTGACACACACACTTTGAGATTTAATTTTCTCTTACACACACACACACACACACACACACACACACACACACACACACACACACACACACACACACACACACATACACACCTGAGAAAGGCTGGCACAGATCTACTAGCTATGCCACCTTCTGCCCAGACTATGAGGTAGTTTCACTGCCACCAATCAGTTACTATTAGGTTCTTAAAAGGGTATCCAATTATACTGAGTGAAGTTAATATTAATACAAATGGTAATGTTGACCAAACAGCAAGACTTTCAGGAGTGGCCAGAGTTATTAACAAATAAATAAGTGAAAATACATCAAAACTTAAATATTTTTCTAAATGGACCAGCCACAGTGAGATGGTTAAATGTATTTAGTAATAATAAAAAAATATGAAAATATTAAATATCTATTTACAATAAACACCAAAGTTTCATCCATGGGAAATATTACAAATAACAATGCTGGAAAGATTCACACAGTTACAGAAAAACAATACTTAACTATTCTCAGTATGTTTTTCTAACTGATTTAGTAAATTACTATCCCTGGTCAGTTACTAGAGCAAGGCAAGAAGAAGTAGGTGAGTAGTCTTTCTCCTCTGCCAGGTTCCAAGAACAGACTGCTCAGTCTGACTGAGAGACTTCTCAATATAATATCTAAATATTATTTAGAGTTGATTACACAATTACATCACATCTGGTTATCTGGCTCTGTTTCCACACTCACCAACACTAGAAACTGCCAGGATTGTAGCACCTGTGTGTTACCATACACATAGAGCTTTGCTCAGATCTGCTGCAGCTCCTGGAAGTCATAAAACAATAAAGCACTTCTCTTCTTCCTACAGGAGCTAATAGACCATAATTATTACACACTGCATTTCTGGCTTCATTTAATTTTATTTATTTCCTATTTTTAAGTTTGAGATTAACCTCTTCTAACCAATATCCTCTATTAAAACATATACATTTAAGTCAGTTACAATAATATATGTGCATTTGTTTTCCTTCCAGCAGGGCACACTGTTGATACATTTTAACACAAGCAACTTTACAAATACAGTTTTAAATACAAGCATCTATACATATCAGTTTGATATACAAATTATGTATAATTCTTTACTAAATTCCAGCTAGCTGTGCTGGCATATGTTACACATCCACTGCCCCACTTCTCCTGGCATAGCTGGCAGTATCTATTATCATCACACGATGTATCAAAGATATGCATTTGGAACATTTTTCCCTGGGCCTCCACTGAAAATGGGCTCTGTCCTAGTCAGATTTTCCAGGTAAATAAATGTTAAATAAATAAAATAAATTAAATTAAATTAAATCAAGGGTACTCTGGGGTGTGAAGCATGAAAATATTCAAACATATATTGTGTTAATAATGTATTCATGTATAAATCATAAATATTTGTTTTAACCTTCAAAATAATGATAACAACATGATATATAAACATGTTTTAGGTGGCCTCATCATTCAGTAAAGTATACATTTTATCCAAGTACTTCTGCTTATCTATAGCAACAATACCTCTTCCTTCATCAGCAGACTCAAACCAGTTGACCATTACCTTTCAGTTCCCTTACAGTAATAGATTCAGCTGCTGTTAAATTGTGGAAGTCTTAGTTTTTACATAAAGCACATGTGGAATAACTTTCATGTAAGTCTGACTCACATTTCTTTAAAAAAGCTTCAACAAACAAAGGATTCACAGGTAGGAATGAATAGGTCTCTTCAGGGAAATATCAGCTTGCATGTTCTTAAAAATGCTTCTCAAGGTTAATTTTCTACTAAAAAGCAAAAACAAAGGAGAAAAAGTGCCTAAAACACTCAAAATATCAGTGAAAATCCAAAAAGGCACTTAAGAAGGAGCAGACCGACTACAGGTTAAAACACTTTATTAAAACACATAAATGCCTTAATGAGTTGACCACATTTTCATCTTTAGGACAGACTTCATCAGATGTAAAATTCAAACAGGGATACACCACTTAAATAACAAAAAGCCACATCACAACCACCAATAATGTTTAGACTCCAATAAATCACTTAATTATAAAATGTTAATCCTAAAGTTACATCATAAGGACAGAAGCACATAGCAAACTACCTAAAAACACAATCTAATATTCAGTTAAAAATAATGTGAATATAACATGAAAAACTATAAAAATTCATTGTACAAGCTCTTTGGTATAAGAATTAAATCCCCATCTAGTGGCAGGACTAAAAATAAAATTTATAAAAGGCATAAAGTATAATAAATGTAAAACACCAGAAAATTACTTGTGTAAAAATAACATAAAAATGTAAAGTTATAAAATGGAGGGATAAAACTCATTATATACAATACTAAAAATATAAAATATAAAATCTATTTGAACATGAAACAGCTTCCTATGAAGTCCTATAAATATATTGAAAGGGAATAATACCAAAGGCAATGTGGACTACCACTAAAATCATAATCTAGTGGCCCTCAATTTTAATACTGGTGCGAGGGAGATGTGTTCATTAAGCCCAGGGAATTTATTAGCTTCAAAAACAATCTGCCAATAAACTTTCCTGTATTCAATTTTGGTTTCCCAGGGCCCCCTCTAATGTCTATCAGTACTTCTTCAAGTACAAAAAATAAAAGCATAGCTCCATCACATACTATTGTGGGTTTATATAATGCATTTTTCACGTTTTTGTTCTTAAAATTATAATAGTGTTCATATATTCATTTATTGAGTTTGAACTCAGTTTTACCAATATAAAATGCATCACATGCCACGCACTGGGCTATATAAACCACTCCTAAAGTGTTACAATTTGAGTAAGTCTTTCCTATAATATATTTGTTTCTACTTCTAATATAAACCCCCTCACTATGAATGATATAGGGGCACAAAGAACATGCTCCACATTTAAAGGTACCAACCCTTTTAATCTTTCCTTTGTTTTTGTGGCCATTAGTATGGTCCAATAAATCCCTTATACTTCACCCTTTCTTAAATATACAAGTAAAGGGCTTACCCGAAATAGTATCCAAGTCAGATAAACTGGCAAATGTTTTCAATTCCTTTTCAATAATATTTTTAATCACATTAGCATCACCACTGAAGTTTGTAACAAAGCTCCTTTATACTTCTTCTTATTCTCATGTGAATTCAATCTTTCACTAAAAGGCTTTAAAATAACAGAATCATTCCCTAAAAAAGGGAACAGATCTCCTACCCTCCATCACTTCCTTCCTTATGTCCTTAATAAGCTTTGTGGGGTAGCCCCTCTCCTTAAACATATCCTTCAATAATTCACACTCATTGTACAAATCCAAATCATTGGATGTCATCCTACTCCCTCTAAAAACTGACTCTTGATGATACCTGTCCTCTAATAAAAGGGGTATGTACTTGTAAAATATAAAAAAATAATTTGAATAAGCATCCTTCCTATAAACTGTTAATTTAAACCCCTCTATCATATTATGTATAGTAACAACCAAATGATTCATCTTGTTGTAACTAATATTATGGGTGAACTTCAAGAAATCAGTAGTATTGGAAATATATTCCATAAATTCACTTAATTTAGCTTCCGTGTCAACCCAAAATAAACAGACATCATCAATGTATCTTTCGTGCAAGCTCCAACAATCAACATACTTAGAATTGAACACAAATTTGTGTTCCCAAACTGAAAGTATAATATTAGCATAAATGGGGCACGGCTTGCCCCATAGCTACCCCACTAATCTTGTGGATGAACACACCTTTGAAATATGTATAATTGTTCTTTAATACCATCTCAATTAGTTCTAATAACATACAAAACTTGTTATTGGAAAGTCCCCCTCTATCAACTAATGCTTCCTTGAACCACTCTATTCCCTTATCATGGGAAATGATAGTGAACAAATCAACTATATCAATGGTGATGAAAATTATCTTTTCACTAAATAATTTAGGTTTCACACATTTTAAAAAAATCCCATGAATCTTTTAAAATGTCACTTTCGTTCATCCACATCTTCTTTAGCTTATGATCTAAAAACATAGCTAGTGGGGCTGTTATGGACCGTTCTGCAGAAACAATGGGTCTGAGAGGTGGGTCCATAACATCCTTATGTACTTTAGGTATGCCAAAAATTGAGGGAGCACTCAAAAAATTCTAACTAAAAAGTCTAACATCAGTAATGAAATCATTAATGTCACCACTGGCAGTAGAAATAAAGTTATGACCTCTGTTAAACACACTATATTGTGTTGTAGAAAGTGGTACAGAGGAAATATTAAACACTAAACTGCTTGTATGTCATTCATGAACATACTCTGAGTCGTGATCAAAGTTTGTGTTAGTTCCCGTGTTTGTCTCCCTCCCTGGTTCCTCTTGCGATTCTTGCCCTGACTTACTGATTGTCACCACACAAAAATTTGTTAGCTCTGGTAATTTTGGAAAAGCCTGACAATGTTATGCATCCAAAACAGGTCAATTAGAGCCTTGCTGTTCAGTGACTGTAGTATAAACTGCAGCAGCCTCCAAAATAGCAGCATCAGAACACATGATATCATCAAGTCAATTCATGTGCTGTTATTAAACCAGAAAAATAGGTGTGGACCTCTTGGGTTTTCAATCCTGAGTGATGCCTGCCTGGAGGGAAGGAATAACCAATTTTACAAAGCCTTTCACTCTTGATCCTAAACGATGAACAGAATTGGTTATTCCTTCCCTCCGGGCAGGCATCACTCAGGATCGAAAACCCAAGAGGTCCACACCTATTTTTCTGGTTTTATTACACTTTTTCTGGACCTCACAGAGGCCCAGGGTTTAAATAGGTGATTTCTCAAAAAGGGGCGATGAACAACTCCAAGTTTAAGGATTTAACCAAACAAAACAGCTCTTTTTAGAACTACCGCATCTGCCCGAAAGGGCATTCTAAACACAAAACAGCTCTTCTCAGAGCTCATACAGATCTGTAACAGCTCTATATAGAGCTCCATCTGCCCACAGGGCTAAAACAGCTCTTTCTAGAGCTAGCTCCACCACCGACTACACGTGGAAATCTGTTCACCGTTTAGGATCAAGAGTGAAAGGCTTTGTAAAATGTGCTGTTATTAAAAGAAACAGTAGCATGTTCAGATGGGCAGGACATATATGTTGGTTTCTAAAATCACGAATATCCCATTGAAGTTTACATGAATTGGTGTTTTTTAAGCAACCCTCAAGCACAGCTATCTTTTCAAGTATATTGTGATATTCTCTGGAAACAGACTGAAACCACATTATTGATGATACTGTGATCCAGAATGTGAATATAATCCAAGAGGTAAGTCTCAACATTTGTAAAACATTCATTCATCAGCCTCATATAATCAAAAGCCCAAACATAAATTGAAATCTTGCCATATACGTATATATATATATACTATAGGAATAGTAGTGTTGTCTCTTATCAGATTCATCATTGTGAACTTATTCATTTATTTTATGGAAAGACATGATGTGCTTGGTCTGGGTTTCCTAACTGAAGGAGGCTGCATGTCATTGAGATCAGCTTGGTGAAATCCAACTCCCAGTCATTGTTTTGCATAGGAAATCAATCCAAGTGTGGCTTCTGAATATGTTCATTGGCACTGATTCCTTTATTTCTGTGAGATTTCACCCTTCTTCATGTCTGTGCAGCCATGTTGTTATTATACGAAAGTTTAGATCAGGGTAATATGAACAGTTGTTATCAACATGGGGGTGCAGGGGGACATGCCTTCTTGCAATAATGCTTTACACTTGCGAATTTTCACAATAACAAGCCTTTTATTATCAGGCTGAATTTCTGGGAGTTGTGCTTGGTGAGTTGGCTGTTTGCTGATTTGCAGTCAATAGTCATAGCAGAAGTATTTGATCTATGGAGAGTCAAGTACCCACTGAGTTTATAATTTTCATATATCTCATAGATGATGATATTTATTTTACTAAATCTGACTATGCTGAATCACAAAGCACTGACACTGATTTACAGAAAATATATTTCATCGAAACCTAATGCTACAGTCTCATACAAAACTTTGGTGGAGCAATTGTACTTCAAAAAGCTTTTTTTTTTTCGCAAGGAGCAAGCCTCCCTGCCCCCTGACCTTGTGGGCCGTTTTACATCTCCACACTCCCTCTAACTTAAATTTACTAACTCAGTGGTCACAAAACCTTAGAGACCTTTCACACAGTCTGCCCAAAACACTCCAAAATACACACACACACACACACACACACACACACACACACACACACACACACACACACACACGCACACACACGCACACACACGCACACACACACACACACACACACACACTCATCCTATTCCCCAAATCACATAAAAGCAACATGTACACTGCTCTCAACTATTCACACAAATCCAAATACTCTGCCATTGTCTGTAATGCACTCACCTCCTAATGTATAAATCTGTACATACACTACACACTCCTATCCTTGTTTCCACCAAGCACATAATCATTTATTGCATGAAACACTCTTGTTGTTATGTACACTGAGCAAGAGGCTACGCCAAGCACTCCTACAACTCATTCAAAATGCTAAAAAAACAGCCAATAAAAACCTCTCTCTATCACTCACCAAAAGTCTTATCTGACAATTGTCACTCAAACCCCAAAGCATCCAGAAATGCACCCACACCCTCAATATACAGTTTCACTTCTCTAAAGGAGTCTACATAGAGGGAGCCCAGTGCCTGTACAGTGATGATACCATGTACATGCACACTGTCACTGTGTACACCTGATGAGTATGTGCATTGGACAAAAGAGCACATTAGAAGGATAGCTGCCAATAAGATGGCCATTGATGAGATGTTCCAGGATATTTTGCACTACCCTTTAACATAATACCTTCAGAGCAATATTTGCAAAAGCAAAGGCTTTTCGAATAGAAAAACTCCAGCTTTAAGACAGATATAAATTATATGGAAATTCATTAGAAGAAACAGAAAAACTATTAACTATACAAAATCTGAGAAAATTTGTAAGGAAGAAATCCAGATAATGAAGGATTTAGGGAAACAGTTATACTTTATAGAAACATAAAATTAGAAAGTTTAGTATAGCTATATTTCTATTTTTTTAATATGGAATGAAAAACCCATGGTACAACAATGAGGAACATGAAGACTAACATTTACATAATGCAAATAACAAACATAGAGTAGAAATACTGAATCCAAGAAGGCTTTAACAATATATAATTATATTAATAAATGTTATAAATATATGTTAATATTAATATCTAATATTAGGCTCTGACAGAATGCATGAGAAGTAGGCAAATCAGTAAACTTGTTTGACAACAGTGCTTCCATGAAACAATGTTTTTTTCCAGAAGGGGGCAAAACTTTAAAATCGAATACCATAAATTACTAGTTGGCTTTAGCAAATATTTGCATGCCCAGCTGCAAGTACTGTCTTTTTTATATATAGTTTCAATCTTGTATAGGCTAATAAAAGAACTGTGAAAAATTTCCAAGAAAATAATCTCCAGAATAAAGAGGATGCAAAGTTAGGTTTATCCATATCTGTAAGAGTTGCACCACTTATTTGTAAAGTATAATCCTAATATTTATCAATAATAGGAATTTTATAATTTCTTTTATATGTTTTGGATAAATAGGATCTCCCTAGGTCATCATTCATTTCAACATTATTTAAGAAATTGGTAATAATGGATATTTTTCTTTAGCCTTATCTGGCACTGTGTCAACTCTAGAAATCATGAACTGTCAATTTGTCTGTACTTTAATCCAATGATATATGTTTAGATCATATTTACCCATTAAGAAATGTCTTAATTTCTTTGGTCCCTTTTAATATTTGACTCCAAGAGTTCAGATATCTATTTTTAAACTAAATTTTTTTTGAAATTCAGATTATCTATATAATCTGGTGTGAAAGCTATTGGGGAAAGTATAAAGCATCTTCTTATATATATGGATAGCTATGTACAGTATTTCTAAATGATTTTAATATATCGTTAATGTGATTAGATTTTGTTGGATTATTAGTGAGTGTGGTGAAGTATTTCTTTAATAACCATTTCTTGTTATTTTTTAAAATATGTAATCATCATTTAACTGAATAACTATATGCAGTGTTTTCACCAGTTAGCCAAATAATCAAAATGTTATCATAGTACAACTGTTTTAATGACAGATGCTATCATATATGATTCCAAGTCAGGAAAACGTATTACACCATTTTTCCAGTCTCTCATATGATATCCCAAAGCTATTCTGGGTTTATTGGGATGCCACCAAAATGTTAAGCATATATTAATAAACTGTTTAATCTATTCAATAGATAGAGGTAAAGTGGTTGCCTGTATAATATATTGTATTTAGGATAAACATTTAATTAAGACTAACCTGTCTTCTGTGATAAAGCTTATTCTACCTGCTTATCAGCTTACTAATATTGACATATTATGATTTATTATTTCTTTACAGTTACTTGCCAAGTAAAATAAATATTTGACCTGTTTGTTTTTCCCATTTAAATTCACAATTGCCTTCCAGCAAATGTGTTTCTTTAATAAATAGTATGGTATAAGTCTTGTTCTGATTGAACTCTAGACAAGATATCAAGTCAATATATTTCAATGATTTTTTATTTATTAATGAGGAGTCAGCATTATCAATTGTCAATAATATATCAATAGCAAACAGAGTTTTTGAAACATATTGTTAATTAATTCTAAACCCACAATTTCATCAGTTTTAATTTGCTAGTTGATCAATGGCCAAGACATATAATAAAGAGGATAAGGGACAATCTTGTTTTGTGCCCTTCCTAATCTTTCCTAATTGGAAAAGGGTCTATATTAGAACATCAAAGTTCCAAAACTTCGAATGTTCTAATATCGACCCCTATTCAGTGAAAGCTGAAAATCGAACATACAGAACAGCAGATTTTTTCCTAGGGAAAACATTTGCTGTTCCAAAACACATACACACAACACAAGCACACCAAACAAACAGCAATCCACACACATACACCTAAAATCTTACACCAAACCCTACACTAAACTATACACACATCACAACTATCCACTTACCTTAACCCAAACCCTTACCCTAAGGTCTGTCACTATCACACACTCACCTCACCCGCGCCCTAACCCTAACTCACCTATCCCACCCTAACCCTCACGTCCACATAATCACACACTTACCTGACCCATGCCCTAACCCTAACTAACCTAACCCGCACTCAATTGCACACTTACCTGAACCCAACCCGTAACTTTCCACCACAGCGCTGAAAATACTAAAGCAGCAGATACGGACAACCTAATTCTTTCCCTAGGAAAACATTTGGTTTTCTGTTGCTTCAATATTTTCAGCTTTCACTGAATAGGGGTCGATATTAGAACAGTCGAAGTTTTGAAACTTTGATGTTCTAATATAGACCCTATAAAATAAAAGAACCTAATGTAAGATATGAAAAGGGATTTTTATAAAGCAGATTAATAAGACATATGAAATTAACTAATGCAACTTTATCTTGTTTTAGTAAGTAAAAAATGAATGCATACTTTCATGAGGGATGAATGTTTAATATAAGTTTAACTTCTAAGATTACTTTTAATTAGAAAGAGAAACATTATGAAGTAGTAGTTTATATAACTAATTCAGAATGTTGCCATTATCCAGGGCTTTAGTTTATTTCAGGATTTGTATTTTTTTTATTTATGTCATAGAAATAGAACCCTATTTTCTTTACTTGTTCTGTACATTCTTATTCCAAAAAGTCTCAATTACTTCTCCATCTGTTATGAACAAAAATCAATACTTCCAATAATGCTATGATATTATTTGAAATAATCTAATATTTCCTGTACATCAGTAGCTTTTCGATTACCTCCAGGAATAGAAATACTATTGATATGGTTAGAACTTGTGACATTTTTAGATCTAAGGACTAATTTATACAGTCCTTTATGGGTTTAGAATAAAACAGTAATTTGGCTTTTTCTAGACTAATGGACACCATATATTGTAAGATTTTTGGATATTCTGCATTCATTTTTTTCATTTCTTGTATTCTTTATTTCTCTTCTGAGTACTTAATTTGTTATCCTTTTCATTTATAATAACAATAAATCCTCATATTATCTTTTTTATTGAGATACCAAGAAGAAACTTTCCCATACAAAGAGCCTTTCAACCTGTCCTATAAAATGACATTTGAAGCTATTCCATTATTATCAAAACTCAACAATTGCTGAACTTCATTTAGAAATCATTCTTTAAAATCATTTAACCATATTATTTATACTGGAATTCTCTTGATGAAAGCCAACTTTCTTTTTGTAATATAACTGTGTATGTAATTTCATTGAGGTCTGGTAAAGGGCATAGTATCATCTTAACCTTCTCTAACTTAGAAACCAAAACACTTAGAATATAAACCCAATTAATTCTAGATATTGTTCCAAACCTATATAAACAATGGGTGTAAAACAAATAATATGATTCAGAATAATTATTAGTAGCATTAAGGTTAATTAAATCAGTACATTTTAATAAAGCCTTAGCTGAAGTAGATATTATTAAGTGCACTGGAGTTCTAGATATTGTTCCAAACCTATATGAACAATGAGTGTAAAACAAATAATATGATTCAGAATAATTATTAGTAGCACTAAGGTTAATTAAATCAGTAAATTTTAATAAAGCCTTAGCTGAAGTAGATATTATTAAGTGCACTGGAGTCCTTTTTGTTATGTATGGAGTTGAAATCACCTGACATTAGAATATTACTCTTAATATTTCATATATTTCCAAGTATTTCTTTAAAAACCTAGCTCCCATTCAAAGAATTCAGTATATGATTGCTAAGGTAAATATCCTTCTTTGAAATTTATTACTAACCATGCATATTAGGCCTTTATCATCACTGTAAAATTCAGTAATCTTAGGCATTATAATAGAATTGTTCCAAAGAATAACAGTAACATTATTCTTTTCTTTAAAGCTGGAGCTGACTGATACCATATAGTCCTTTGTGTTTAATTTATCAAGGTCATCTTTTAGCAATTTTTGTCAAAAAATGAGCTTTATGCAATTTTAAATATTTAAACAAACTACTCATTTTATTGTTACTGTTAATGTTGTTAACTTCCAATAACACATATCTCAAGACATTGTATTAATAACTCTTTTGTATATATGTGTATATATATATATATATATATATATATATATATATATATATATAGATAGATACATACACACACACACACACACACACACACACACACACACACACACACACACACACACACACACACACACACACACACACACACACACACACACACACACACACACACACACACACACACACACACACACAAACACACAGTGAAAGAGAAAGATGGGATGAATGGTTGAACTTTTTCATGCTTGACATTAAAATCATTGATCAAAACACATTGAACTTTCAGTTATTGTGACAGCATAGCAAAGCAACACACTGCACATTGAAAAAGAAAAAAAGCTTCCTTTCTTTATGTTCTACCCATAACCCTACCATACATTCAGCTCAGATTCATCTGAAAAGTGACACTGTTAAGGAAAGAGCTTTTATTAAGGGAAGCTGCATGTTAGCATTAGCACACATTACTGAAGTCTTTTCCTCATTAAACCACTTTCCCATGTAAATAAAATCTTCAATGACTTCAAAACAGGAAATCAACACCAACAAGCATGCAGGCACATATATACTTACTTCAACAGCAGTTTAACCACCACGGTCAAAACCCCGAATGTACTCATTTTAAAACATATGTAAAAAAAAGACACATGTCTGATAATAGAAGAGCTGTAAAATGCATATATTCCCACAGCTAAACAACCCTACTAGCCAATCAACTGATAGGTTAGCAAAAAGGCATTGCTGAATCTATTAACACCCTAATAGATTGATCTATCTATCCATCCAGCTATCTGTCTATCATATAAACACACAATACTCCTCAGACTACACACTGTTTTGTAGCTATATTACTGAATTATGTGCACATGCAGTTAGATTATCATTAATATAATCAAAAAAGGATGAGTGGAGTAAACAAAAGCAAAAAAGGATGAAACAAGTAATATTTAAAGTTAATTTGCTTTATTCTAATAAGTTCAATTTTCTGGAAGTTACCTTAATAATACACTTTTAACAGGTAAATGAAAGACATAGTGAATATTTGCATAAATATTGATTATCTTTCTTTTAATTTCTTTGTTTTTGATTTATCTTCTATCCATTCTTTTCAGCTTGTCTAGTTAATGAAGTAATATTCCAGTCCATGTCCTCCATACGCTCAAGTTTTTTTTTTTTTAAGGAAACAGTCTTCAAGCAGTCAAATGATTTTTGTCCTTCTGAGAGAAATATATTTATTTTTACAGGATAAAATTGCATGTGTTTTTATGACAGCTTTCTTCAAATCTTTTACCATAAGAGTGCATGCATTAGATTTAGTAACAAATTTTAAAGAATAAGCATTGCCAAATCTGATAATGTCATCACCAATTTTAATATGTAAACTTGACAACGCAGATCTTAAGACAAAGTTGTTGTCTTGGCAGAAAACAAATCTAACAATTAGTGACCTGAAAGAAAGATTTCCTTGTCAATGGGGATGTCAGAGACCTGTGTGCTCTCTCAGTTCCAAAGGACAAAGCCTCAGGTAAATGTAATACTTGTGACAGCCAAGAAGTTAAAAAGTTTACCATGTTCTCCCCTTCATGCTTTTTTGGTTGCTCACAAATTCTAATATTGTTCCTAAATCATCAGTTTGTCAAGAAGCATGTTGTTCTGCTTTAGAAGAAATTATATTTGACTTTCTCCTTCTGATAACTTACCTTTCATGTTCTGTTCATGGGCTATGTGTCTTCTGTTGTTTGACCATATAACTGATTAATTCAATGTTTCCTACAGTTTTCTTTAATGTGTCCATCTTCATATTATGTCTATCAAATTTTAAAGAAATATCTTGCATATTATTGAGTACAGATTGTAACTCTTGCTCAACTGACATGCCTTGAGTGGTAATTTTGTAGTGACTCATCCTGTACAATTTCCTTAGCTATTCTTTTGCTTGATGATTTGAGAAGAATTTCTTAGAAATATAAGACATTTTTGGATAGACTTCCTCAGGGTTTTCTGAGTATTTCTTTTACTTTGGTAGTTCTAAAAGTATTTTTGGTGATAAAGTCCTGTCAAAGATGATTTAAGAACTGCAGAACAGATTTCCAGAGCTGTAAGCTTCCTCGTGGAGTAAGGTATGTGCTGCATTTGCATTTTGGACCTGAACAATCAAATCTGAGCCTGTTTTTGTTATGGGAATTCTCCTTGTTGCTGCTTGTATGGAGTGTAGATCATTAAAGGTGTTTGTCTTTCTGTCTATGATATAAAACCTTGTTTTGGCACTGAAGTTTTCAGTGATTCAATGAACATGTAAGAACTTAGAAGATAGAAGAAATAAAAGAAATACAATGAGCACTCTGAGAGCAATTGGTGTATATTGCATGAACATTTATAAATGGGTTGAATAGTGTAAAATAATACATCATTTTTGTTACCAATGAGAATGAAAATGAAAAAAGAAAGACTGTTATTATCAGAAAAGTAACTGGAACTATCAGCATCAGCTAAAGTCTTTGATATCTTCTGTGTCTTGAGAAATCCAGCAGCAAAAAAAAAAACCTTACATGCAGTTAGTAATCTTTTTTATTGTAAACCTAATGTGGTAGTACAAATATTTAAGGTTCACCTGAAAGGAATTTCACTCAAAGTCTGAGTGAGATAAGAAAATTGGAGTGTAATTATAGTGAGATACAACATTAAATGTTGAAGGTCAGTATTCTGTGTGGTGCATATGTTCACTGCATTTAAAGAAGTTTGTTTACAAAAAATAATTCAACATTTGAAATGCTTTAACTATTGATTTAGCAGTAGAAGTAGTAGGTAAAAATGGATACTATTTCCAAGTAAGACAAGTTATAGTGGTTTGTAAGAGATGAACACCAAAGCCAAAACATGTAAAGATCAAGTACATAAAAGTAAAGGAGATAACAAAGTGGTACTTTGGAGAAACAAATATATGTAAATGCAAATTCAAGCAAAAAAATGGGGAACATAACTGGGCATGTAACGAGCTGTGAGGAGTAAGATAAAGAAGCATTTTAAGAATCCAAGTTTTGAAAGAATAAGAATTAGAATTAGAATGTTACTTAGTACAATGTTTACATTAAGAAAGTTAACACAAATATTGCAGGAAAGGTATTTTCTTCTTATGCTGTGAAAACTCTAAATATGAAGACAGTAAATCTGTCCCTGGAGAAAATGAAATTGGTAGGGAAGCCTATGTTGTAGGAACTCTGTATTTAGTACTGTCAGCAGTGACACCATAATAAGCAAACTGAAATTCAGAGAATTATGCAATACAGGTTTTCAAGCAGAATTAATTATATTGAAAAAAATTATAAAAGATAAGAAGTGCATCTAGCATATGTGAAAATTACTTCCAAACAATGATAAAAGTTGAAAGTATTAATGTTGTTGTTTGTCTTTTTTGGCTTTTCCTGGTTAGGGGTCGCCACAGCAGAACTCCGGTCCACTAATGATTGGCAATAGATTTTGAAGGTGCTGAGTTGCCAGCCCGACGGTGAGCCTTCAACGAAGGCATGCTTATTTACACATGTCTTTTGAATGCCACTTGACCATGGGGAGGACATGCAGACTCCACACAGAAGGCACTCCAGCCGAGAATTGAACAAGAGAACCTCTTGCTGTGAGGCAACAATGCTACCGCTGTACCATCCGAGTCTTTATTTGTTAACTGGATAGGCCTCTTCAGCAATGAGCCATAGCGCATGGTCAAGAACAAATACAAAATATCTATACAAAATATGGCAAAGCCTCTCAGTCAGCATATTTTTGTGATGTAGTAGGAGGAAATCAGAGTGCCCACAGAAAACCTACATAGAATTTGGGAGAACATGCAAAATTTAACACAGACAGTAAACAGAATTTTCAAAGGTACTAGAGCCACTATTCATGCTTCAACAGATGCCAAGCTTAAATTATTCCGATCAATATCAATTATTTTTACAATGCATACTAGGGTAAATAGGAAATAGACTGATGAAGGAAAAAATAGTAGCTGCTATGAAATATTAAAAATGAGCTGTTATCTTGGCATCTATACTGAAACCTGATGAAAATGCTGCATTATATTGAAATTATAAAATGTTTGGTAAAAAGGGATCTTCTAGGAAAGAATGACCCATACTTTGGAAGATCTTTTTCCATTGTTGGCATGGGGCAGAATTTGATGTGAAAATGATGCAAGCCATAGTTATCAATAAACAGTTTTGGATGATTGGGCTAGAATATCCAAAATTAGACACTCCTGTAGGGATGTCTGCATGCTTTTTACACTTTGGGACGCTTATTGCATGTACTGTATTTCACAGATGACAACGCGTACTGCATGAGACAAATATCACAATAACATAGTTATTAGACGACATCAGGGAAACATTTATGGATCTTAGAAAGCTTTGAGAAAAGGGTGGCCACAGTGGTGCAGTGGTTAGCATTGCTGCCTCACAGCAAGAGGTTCTCCGGTTCGATCCTCGGCTGGGGTGCCTTCTGTGCGGAGTCTGCATGTCCTCCCTGTGGTCACGTGGGTTTCCTCCGGGTGCTCCAGTTTCCTCCCACATCCCAAAGACATGCTGCAGGTGGATTGGACACTCTAAATTGGCCCTAGGTGTGCGTGTGAGTGTGCCTTCTGTGGAAGGTTAGCTGGCAACTCGACACTGTAAAACTCCACTGCCATTCAATGTGCGGACAAGGTGATCCGCTGTGGCAACCCCTAACCGGGAAAAGCTGAAAGAAGAAAGCTTTGAGAAAGATGTAAATCTTTATCCTTTTGTAAAACATTTTATTTTTCATTAAACAGAAGTACAATTCTTAGATATGTAGCTCTATGGCACTGATGGATGAAGCCCTGACTGCAAACAAGAAAGGCCAAGATTAATTAGAAACCTTGGCAGTGGAGCAGGCAGTGTGGGAGGATGGGAATAAGCAGCCTGTGTAAGGATCCTAGAGGGAAGAGGCAGCCTAATGACTGGCTTATAGTGAAGGTAGGGTGTGCAGTATTTAATTAATGGGCTCAGGTGGCTGCATTTATCAAGATGTCCATAGCACAGCACAGTAGCCACATCTGGTATGTGCACAAGAGCATGTGAGCACCACTGGGAAAGAAATGTGTGATTTAATAGACAGAAGAGACTGACATGTAGGCCAAGAAGAAATGTAGCTATAATTCATGAATGCCTGGATAATGACCCATCCACTACTTGTCTTTGCTCCTATATGGATAATTAGATGGAAGGCATTTGATAGCTGATAGACAAGAGTGGCAACAAGGTATAGAAAAGTACCTGGGACGTAGTAAATGCAAGTGGTTTACATCCTGCAAAGATTAAAATAGAAGCCATCATGAAGGCTTGGTCTCCTGCAAATGTTATTGAGATGATATAATGTTTAGGTTTACTTTATTATAACAAGTCCTTAGCAAATATAAAATCCAAGCTAAACTTTATGCATCATTTATGTAAAACCTATAGACACAGAGAAAAGTAAAATTACTGCTGTAGCCTGCCCATTAGCTTGTTCACTACTCAGCTGATAGAGAGAAGACCATTTTGTGAACCTTCACCTTATGGATTATGAGCTGTACTTTCAGATAGACTTCACAATGGTAGCAAGAAATCATTTGATTTTATGGCTCATACTTTCTCACATGCTGAGAAAATGTATTTAGAATTTGGCAAAGAAGAATTAATCATAACTTTTAGAATTCTAGTAGAAAATACTATCTTGGCTCTACCCAGAAAACAGGCCACTAGCCTACTGAGACTAACCCAGTCAATAAAAGATAGATAAATAAATACAAATACCAAGATTTTATATATATTTGCATGATTTTGTTTTTATCATATGCTCAGAATACAGCATCTTGATTTCTTTGTTTAATGAAAGGAAGTCTGTTCCACAAATGGGTTCCCAAGACTGGACACTGCCATTGAGAAGAAATGAGAATAAGACCGTCTATAGTTCACAAAATTGTTCTGTTAATGCCATTGCAATGAGATGCTTACTCATTCCAGAAATGATTACAGATTTTGGGATCACTGATCATGTACTGGTGTTAGATTTCATGGTCAGTGTGCCAGTGCATACAGAACAAATTAAATGATGGACTGCTGAAGGTGTAATTTTTGTCACAAATTTGTCAGTATGTTTTGAAAGGTTGGCCTATAATAAATAAGGCAAGGTTTATGCAATATTATTATAAAGGAGCCCACAGTGATATCTCATTAACTTTGAACATTTTATTTCCTGTATGTAACAACTTATATTTTTCTGCAGGTGCTGATATCTTATATTGTGATATACATCTTCTCTGGCATGTGTATAATCTTCATTTATTTATCTGTGAGCTCAAATGTGTATAACTCCTTTGTTACTTGTCTACTCATCTGGGTCCATGATGCAGCTAAAAACTGTCAGTAGAACAGTCCACCTACCCTCTCAAACAAGCAAAAATATATGCATTAATTAGACACACACACAAACACACACACACACACACACATATATATATATGTGTGTGTGTGTGTGTGTGTGTGTGTGTGTGTGTGTGTGTATGTATATATATATATATATATATATATATATATATATATATATTATATATATATATATATATATATATATATATATATATATATATATATATATATATATATATATAAAATTAGCAGAAATGGGTGTGTGCTGCAGTGAGCTAATCTTACAGTTCTTCTTCAGTATTAATGTTATATCAAGCATGATTCTTAAAACTCAGAAAGAAATGCTTCGAATGTCTTACCATATATATTTTTGAAGGACATTAATGACTCGTTTCATTTGATTCTAGGATGAAGCCTATTCCATACATTTTCAATGCATTATGTTATGTACCTGTCACTTATTTATTGCTGGCATTTTATTTTTAGTATTATGTTCTCCATTCTAGTGTTAACTCTTCTAACAATGTGTTCTAGACACAGAATTTCAAATTCAACTGGATCAGATGTTGCCTTAACGACCAGTAAAATGTCACCATAAGTAATCCATATGAAAAAGAATATAATTAAAGTTCCTAAATCCTTTTTGAAAAATAAAAGTTTTCCAACTCAGTGATTTTTCTGATAAGAAATCATTGGGACTTTTCAAGTTGGTTTCATGTGGAATGTTGGGTGATTACAGAAAGCTGTGCTGTATTTTATAATATAATAGGGTGTACTATTGAAGTACAAAGTGGTGCAGAGATCTTTACAAAGTGTCTAAGCAGACAGTTTAAAGATGGGCAACAAAATATGGTTCTCTGACTTTGGTTGATACAAATTCGTCAACATTTAAGTTGATGTCTACTATTTCTTATAACAGAAATTATATATATTTTTTAGATTAAAGATGATTCTATCATGATCTTTGTTAATTATGGAATATGTAACCATTTGGAGGAATATAAATATTCCTGATTTGTCAGTGTGTTACCTAAGACATTGCATAGTTGCACTTCTTGCTTTTTTCCAAATTGCTTTCACTAACATAGACAATTGCTATTGAAAAGATTGCATGAATGATGGCCTAGTATTGTTCTTAAGGTGGAAGCAAAAATAATGATGTGTTATGATTGTTCAAGCAAGGAATAAATCAATATTGAATGCAAAAGCTGAAGTATAACCAGCATATGGACTTTGCAAACCCATTCCTTGGAAAACTGTTTTTACTTTTGATAGATGTCCTTTCAAAGTGAGTGGGCATATGCATAATGGATTCCTACATTTCTCACTCAGCTTGTGAAACTCTAAGATAAAGTTTTAGTATATATGATATTTCAGAAGTACTAGCAATTTGCAAACTTTATAACATACTATTCTAACCCACTGGCACAAATGAAAATATTCTATTAGTCAAGAAAATGATTGCTTTATCACAATTTCTATTACTTCAGAATAAAACGGTTTGTGATTTATTTTATAACCAATAAAACCACAAATTAATTAAGATGTGGTGCTACCAAAAGGATATCTGTTTATGATAAATATAATATAGAATACAATATTTTAAAGTCTAAATTCACTTATGATAAGATAAATCAACTTAAAATAAGACTTTTTCAACAACTGAAATTTATATTAATGTCCAAAAATGCTATTCCAAATTCTTACACTGTAATAAAATATAACCATAGCATCACGTTATTACTCATCATTATGGTTGGCATATGTCTCTAACATACATAATTCTACAGTGTGGTGCAAAATTTTGCAATTAAATCATAAAGTTATTAATTTTAAGAGGCTCTAATTATTCTACTAAATGCATAGATTTCATTAAAGAACAAAAAAGCTGCCTACTTCCCAGAGTTCTCAGTAATCTGCAATGTCTCCAATTCAAAAATGCATACATTCCACATATTTTGGAAATGCTCAAATACATACGTTTGGGTAAACTTATAACATAACTTGAGAGAAAATGGAATTGAATATGATACCATTAACCACAAGTTTGCAATTCTTTATATTCCTGCACAAAATTTAAAAGCAAACACTCTAAGAATATCTATACTAATTTTCATGTTACTAAAACTGGATGGGTCTGAAAGAGGTGTCCTATGACATCTTTAGTAATATGGCAAGTACACCCGAGCTTTCAAATTATTTCGTGGTTCAAAAAAAAATATTTAAGTTCAAAAGAATATTGGAGGAAAGTATTCCGGATACTTATACACTTAAACTCAGATTCCGTAATAGTTTATAAGATGTTGTTTCTTATAATAATTGGCTTAAGGCATAGAGATATCCATGATGGAAGAAAACCTTAATGAAGGCTATTTCATTGTAGATTTGTGGTTTAATGTAATATATAAATTAGCCACTAACTGGAGTTGTTCATCATTCCTATTGGTGCAGTAGCCCTTAGGCTATATGGGTTGTTTCCCACCATGGAAATAACAACCATACAGCTTGAAAAAGTTCTGCACCCCCCACTCCTTCACTCTGACTATTGATTGGCTATTCCCATGGAGGAAAATCAGCAGTCAGAGTGAAACTTTCTTCCATACTTTCTTGCCGTCTCGAGAAGCATCTCTTTGACATCTCAAGAGTGAAAAATTCTGTACTACTTGGGTAAACTTTGAATTTTGTAGGACAGAATAGTTTACAGAGGAACAGGCGGGAAATTGTCTGTCAGTTTAATACTTAGGCTTGCCACATGATGACCTACATGCCATTTAGATTCATTCAGTGTGTGCGCAAATGCTTGAACAGTACTGAGAGGGAAATTCCATTTTACTTTTTTATATTTTTATAACGTAAGGGACTGGGGAAATTAGCATGATTGTATGTGTGCTGCTTGTGAATACTCCATGATAACATACCTTTCAACGGACTCACTCCAGTAATGCGTACAGGTTTTGGTGCCACTTCCCGTGGTTTCACCATGGATACTCACTTAAGTTCAGCTGTCTTCTCTCCTGCAGTACCTAGAAAGGAAAAACTCACTTAACAAAGAGTCCTTGCCATTGTCATAGACACAGTCTATGTCTTAGGCAATAGTGGGTGAACCTGCAGTGGCTATTGGTTGCCCTCAGATCACTCACTTTCCTCTATGTCTTTCTCTGTCGTAGTCCTTTTGTCCAGCATGAACATGGGTTCAGCCATGTTCTCTTTGGCTGTTCAGTTGCCCATTATACATATGAGAGAATAATCTTAAATGGATCTGGTAGACACTCTGGGAGATTCTTCATGGGGTAACCAGAGTAAGAGACCATTAGACCAGTCAGACATCCCTCCTTCAAGTCGGTCCTCTTCTGCTGGAAGAACTACTATTAAGAGAAAACAAAAAGATAAACATTGTACTTCTGATGAAGTTATTACTATTAAAGATGAGTTCCTTACTTTAGCTAGACATGCTTTACAAGCAGTAAATCCTGTCATGAAGAAGCCTTTACAGATGGGCATTTCCTGTTAAATTATTCCTGAGGAAACAGGATCTGATGATTCTGATTTTGACAGAGATAGAGGTGCTTCTACAGATTCCCAAACCCAGTTATCTGATTGTGATGAAAAGTTTAATTCTTATCCTCCCATGGAGGAAGTTTCATTTAGTCAGACCATTGCCAGGATGAATGAGGCATTTTTATGGGAACAAATAGATGTTCCCCCTGAATTGATGAGGTATTATATGTCACAAATGTATATTCCTCATTCCACTCCAATCCCTCCTATATTGCTATCCCAGAGGATGTTTTTAATGCTGCCTGTAGTCATCCTGATACCTAGCCCATTAGTCCCTTAAAATCAGATAAGCTGCATAGGCTACCTCAGGCTAATACCTTTATCGTCTTTCACCATAGGTCTGACCCTGCTTCCATTTGCATCTCATAATGGCAACAGACTGGTGCTTATTACCAGTCCTTCTCCTGGTGATTAGAAGAGTAAAATATTAGACTGTATAGGTAAGAGAATGTTTTCTTCTTCCACTTTAGGCATCAGAATTCTGCATTACCAGGCGTACATGTAGAAATTTATGCTATGTCATATGGACAGTCTGAGGGAATTACCTTCCACTCTTCCTTCAGAAGAAAGCTCTTTCCTGAGCCAAACTGTTCCTACCCTTTCTGCAGTATCTAAACATGTTTTAAAGAGTGAGTATGACTGTGCAAGTATTATGTCAAGGACCACTGCTATAGTGCTAAGAGGGTTTGCATGTGGGTACATAAACAAATGGTTGTTGATGAGGTAAAGGCTGACATCTTGGATTCAGCATTAGATAAGGAAGTATTGTTTGTATATTCTGTTACCTGGGTTCTCAAACAATATGATAAAAGAGGAAAATTAACTCAGATAGTTTCAAGATAGTTCATGTATCCCAGTACAAATCTTATAGACCCCTCTTACACTAAAAAGTCAAATAAAGAAAACCAGTCTTCTTCTGGCAATCAAAATGCATAAAAAAGAGATGGCCAGAGGGTAGGAACAATAAAAAAATGGTATTTTCAGAAAAAGGAGCAGACCAACAGTACAGAATGACTGCCAGCATTACTTGCCTTCTTCCCTCTACTCCAGCGTATACCTCTTAAAATCTGTCCCAAAAACTGGCTTTCAACATTCCCGTTTGGCAAAAGATTGTTTTGGACTCCTGTGTGTCAAAAGGGTTCAGGAGAGCTACAGATGGCACTGATTACAAAAACAGCCTTACAGTAGAATACCTTCCCACCATCAAAAACCAAACAGAATTTTTTTCTCAGATTCTTCAGGCTTTACACACCCAGGGAGTCATAGAATCAGTACATTTAATTTAATGGGGCAATGGCTTCTATTCCAGAATGTTTCTAGTACCAAGGAAAGAGGCCTCTTGGAGACCAGTACTAGATCTTTCATTTCTAAATATGCATGTGAAAGTTCTGACATTCAAAATGTTACCTTAAAGTACCTGTTACCTCTCATTTCACATGAGTTACTTGGTAACTCTAGACCTAAAAGATGTTTAATATCATATCACCATAGCCATAGGTTTCAGGAGATTTCTAAGGTTCTCTGTTTCTGGTTCATATTATCAGTTCTCTGCCTTACCCTTTGGTTTATTTAGAGCACCAACGATATTAACAAAATGTCTAGTCCCAATCATAGCTTATTGCAGACTGAATAGCTTTCACATTATTTCCTTGTTTAGTTGACTTACTTATCTTTGTAAAGTCTTTATCCAAATGGCAAGAGGCATTAACATGGTTTATGTCTCTTTTGACCAATCTAGTATTTTGGATAAATATTCCAAAGTCATCCTTGACTCCATCTCACAGGATTTTATTACCGGGATACCTTATAGATTTGCCTCTTCAAAAGGCCTTTTTAACATAAATTAAGATAGATCTTTATCTGGATTTTCCCTTACCTTCTCCAGTCAGTCTTAGACCTCCCCAAGAGAATTCCTAAGGATCCCAGGGTTCATGACTTCTATGATTCTCATGATACCTCTTGCCAGATTACATATGAGAAAGATAAAGTGGTTTATAAAAAAGAAACTCACAGATCCAGTATCTGCATTCTCTGGAGTGTCAAATTCCATTTTGGGGCTTTATGAAAAGGGAACTGCTTGGGTGCAGACAACAAATTCAACTAGACCATGTCTTCCCTTCTCTCCTAAGACCCTAATCCAGTCTTGTCACCAAAGACACATCAAATTTTGCTTCAGGGGAAGTTTGCAGAGGGTAAAATTTCAAGACCTATTGAGTCCTTTAGACAGACCAAAGCACATCAATTTAAAAGACAAGTTGGCCGTGATGCATCCCATGAAGTCTTTCCATCACCTTCTGTCCCCAGGACCTCACAGAGTGATTGCTGACAATAACACAATTGTGGTATATAAACTAGAAGGGAGGTACAGAGTTATATCCCCTATGCAAGTGGCAATGACAGCATGGGAGTTAGTTCTTCAGTATGCCTTAACCCTCCAAGCATCTTACATTCCCTCAGAACATGACATAGTGACAGATAAGCTGAGCAGGACCAGGACAGGCCCTCATGAATGGAAACTGAATGCAGGGGTCTCCCAGAAACTGATCCAGCTGTGGGAACACCTGAAATAGATCTGCATGCCTCCCTTCAAAACAGACTGTGAGACAAGTTTTGCTCCAGTGCTCCCTGCAAGCAAGTATGGAAAACAGATGCATTTTCATTCCCTTGGAAGGGAATGTTCCTTTATATGTTTCCACCCTTTCAATTTTAATACCTTTTAGGCACTTCTTCACAAGGACATTCAGCAGGTCATAAAGGAGGCAAGAAAGCCTGCTACTAGAAAATCCTATGTTGGTAAGTGGAGGAGATTTCCTAGTTGGTGTCTAAACAATAATCAGAGTCTCATTGTGGATTTTCTACCACTGGTACTCATATATTTGTGAGTTAATTTCCTCTGGCCTTGTGTTTTCCTCTGCTAAGGTTCATCTTGCAGTCATTTCTGCATGTCTGCCCATGAATTATCCTCTTTCTTCTCTGTTTGTTGTCAAACAGTTCCTGAAAGGAGTTTTACACCTGAGACCTCCTCATAAACATGTTGCTGCTCCTTGGGATCTCAACTACGTGCTGGAAAAAATTGACTGTGTCACTGTCTGAATCTGTTCATCAATTTGGTTTAAGGTTCTTGACTTAGAAAACTGCTCTGACATCTGCAGGAAGAGTATCTAAGTTGCAAGCTTTCATGATAGGTGAACCATATCTGATTTTCCATAGGGATAGTGTAGCTTTAAGAATAAAAAACACTCACTCATGCCCAGCGTGGTTTCAGAGTTTACTTAGAGTCAGGCCATTAATCTCCTAGTTCATAGGTTGGTACTAGGCTATCGGTCCTAGGGCCTATACAAGCCTAGCCATAACAATTCCCTGGCTATTTCTTCCCACACTATTTACCTCCTGGGCCTTTCCTACCCAGAACCTAAAAAACAGGGAGAACAGATTCTGCATACTCTGGATGTACCTAGGTAGCTCAAGTACAGAACTAACCCTTTAGAAAAGTTGATCCGTTTATTTATTTATTTCTTTGTTTGTTTCCAGGTGGCTGTCCTCATCTGTTGTTTTTTTGTTATTTCCACTATGGCAAATCTATTCCAAGCAGTTTAAAGACATATTCCACTAGAGCCTTGCCTTTGATGGTGTACTAGAAAGGAGTGGACTCTAGAAGCATCCTAGAGGCAGCTACATGGTCCACCGTACATAGTTTTACAAGTACTAACTGGATTTCTTTTCTTGGTCCATGTCAAACTTTGCTAGGACCATTTTTAGGGGTTCCTGGATCCATATCCATCCTCCTCATAAGATGAATAGACTTGGTATTCAACCCATATAACTTAAGGCTACTGCAGCAGTGGGAATGATAAATGTAGTATAGTTGTGTAAATTGCACTATCCCATAACAGCAGATTTTCAAATTATTCACTACTGCAGTAGCTACACCCTCTCTCTGCTTCCCTGCTCTTGTATATAGTTGCAGTTGGGATATAAAGTAAGGTTGTGCTTGCTTTCTACTTTACATGTTTTTCTTCCCCTTTATATGTGAGAGATGCACTTATATAGCCAAACTGGAAGCAAAGCTCTCTTCACCCAAGACTGGACTAGACAGTCAAGAGGAGAGGGTAAACACTTGCACCACACCATACTCATCACATAGTCCCTCAAAACCTACACCAACAAAACACACACATAGAAACTAAGAGTAATGCTACTCAATGCCAGAAGTATAAACCTCAAGATGCAAACTCTCCTTAGCATGGAGAACATCGATATCTGTGCAGTAACAGAAACCTGGTTCAAGGCTCCCGAGAGCACCCCAGCACTACCAGGTTATACCACATACCATGCTTTTACCACAAAAGGAGGGGAGTATCAATATTAAGATACCCACACCTCCAGGTTGGTGGCACAGAGCATCAGAGACTATCCATGTGCAACTAACTGTGGGTAAAACTGCCTTCCAGTTTATAGCCTGCTACAGACCACCCTCCCAAACACAGGAACCCCACTTGGCCTTCCTGAGAATACTGGAAAATATGAAGGTCTCTCCAAACACCATTATATTGGGCGACTTCAACTACCCAAACATAGACTGGGAGCATTACTCTAGCTCCAACACCCTAGCCCAAAGGTTCCTAGAATTTATAAACTCAAATGCTATGGAACAACTTGTTACCACTCCCACAAGAGGGGAAAACATACTGGACCTGATCATCACCAACATGGGGACACTATGCTCCAGACCAGAAGTGTATCCCTCACTTGTAAGATCAGACCATAAACTAATCTCACTGGATATTCACATCCTGACCCCACCCCCTGCCCAGAAAACCACAGTGAAAAACTTCTCTAAAGAAAATTTCACACGCCTCAAAATCGAGGTGAAATCCTTCAAAGCCCCCGGGCCTGTGGAAAATACAGCCCAGACCGCAGAATCCTTTATAAACACATTCTATGAACACCTTCAGGAATGCATGGATCATGCAATCCCAAATAAAACCAAGACCCAATCCTCCAAAGGCAGATGTCCTGTCTGGTGGACCCCAGCCATAAACAAACTATACAATAGAAGGAGGAAGCTACTACATGATAGAGCAAAATCCCAAAAAGGGAAGACATCTCTGATCAGTATTAGCAAAAACTACGGGCACTCATAAAATCGTCTAAGGCCAGCAAAATTGCACAGGACACTAAGGATAATCACAAGGCTTTCTTTAGTTATGTTAGGAACCTGGGTGGGAATTCCCAGATATGCTCAGAATTAGTCCAAAATGACAAAAAATACACCGAGCCCACAGACATTGCCAACATCCTAACTGACAGGTTCAGTGCAAACTTCTCCCCCCTCTCCCCACCAAAAGGGCAAATATCTATCCCAACAGAGTGCTGCCCCCCTGACATCTCAGATGCTCAGGTAAGAGCCGCCCTCTCCAAAGCAAAAAACACAGTTGCGTCCTACATGAACTCCAAGAAGAGCTAAACCCAAACATAAAACTACTGTTCAATCTTAGCCTTACTACAGGATATGTACCCAAAGAGTGGCGTACAGCAACAGTGGTCCCTCTCCACAAAGGTGGTGCCTCAACGGATCCTGGAAACTATCGCCCCATAAGCTTGACTAGCGTGGTCTGCAAATCTATGGAAAGGATCATCATGGACCTCATAAATAAAGATATTGGGGACCTACAGACACTGGATCCTACCCAGTTCGGCTTTGTTAAGGGCAGATACTGCCTCTTAAACCTGGTCGATTTCTTTGAAACAGTCACCAAGGCCATTGATGAAGGGAAGGTGGTCCACACAGCCTACCTGGACCTCGCAAAAGCCTTCGATACAATACCCCACTCGGGCATTATAGATAAGCTCACCAGCTTAAATATAAACCCCTATGTCACTAGATGGGTTGCAAACTGGCTCAAGGACAGAACCTACATGGTTAGAATTGCTGGTGCCATGTCAGACTCCAAACCAGTTACAAGTGGCATCCCACAAGGCTCAGTCCTGGGACCTCTCTTGTTCGGTATATATTTCTCGGCGGTACAGGCCAACATGGAAGGACTGTGGCTGACCAAGTTCGCAGATGACTGCAAACTGGGCGCCATAATCAACTCTCCAGCCGACGCAAGCATCCTCCAAAAGGGCCTCATAGAAACAGACAACTGGTGCCAGAGCCATGGCCTCAAGCTAAACGCCAAAAAGTGTATAGTCATCCCTTTGGCAAAAACAAATTACCACATAGGTGGTAATCCATTAAGTACAGAAGAAGTCATTAGGGACCTGGGGACCCAAGTTGATAGCAATCTCTCATTTGAAAACCACGTGGCCAAAGTGGTTAGAAAACATTTTATATAGCCCACCTAATCATGAAGGGATTCACATCTAGATCAGGGAGGTCATTTACTCATCCCTCATCAGGCCCAAAATTGAGTACAATGCCCTTTTGGGATGTAAGACACCTGCAGCAACTGGAAAGACCCCAAAAGTACCTCACCAAGAGGATCAAAGGGCTCAAACAGATGCCATATGCTGCCCGGTTAAAGAAACTCCAGCCTCTACTCAGTGGCATACCGCCTGCTCAGAGGCGATCTGAGCCATGTCCAACCCGGAATTAATGGACATGCTGCACCTCAGAAAATCCAAATCCCATCGAGCAGACTTGAACCTCAGCACTGAAATAAATAGGACATGCTGGAGGGACAGATTCATAACCCAGAGGCTCCCTTCACTCTGGAATAAAATCCCAGTCCAGGTTAGGCAGAGTCCCACATTGACTCTCTTCAAGAGGAGTCTTGATGAGTGGATGGGAGATCATAGGTTTAATCACTTCTGTGTCACTGTTAGACAGAGGCACAGTATACTAACCTCAAAAAAAGGCATAGTAAAATTAATTTAAAATGGGTGGCCAAACACACTCTGGCTAGGCTTATAAATGCCCTAGGGCAGATAGCCTAGTATGAACCTATGAACCTATAAAACACACACCTACATTCACGGAGGCTGTCAATAAAAATCTGCCTAAGCAACAGGGACCTACAAAGCAGAAACGCAAGCAACCTCCACCCCCCAACACAACCCAAATGACACATAGCCCACAAAGTTAGTGTGCCACTCAACCACAGCCCATAAGGCATAACAACATACCCAACACTCTAGTCATAGGTGACTCTATAGTTAGGCATACTGATGTTCCACTCACCAGGCTAAACAAGGAGAAAGTACTGTCAGCTGCCTGTCAGGTGCCAGGATCCACCACATAAAGCATGCACTCAGGTCACTCTACAAGAAGTACAAATATGACTGTCATTGTCCATGTTGGTGTGAATGACCTGAGACATACTTCCCTGGACTACATGAAAAGAGACATGGAGGAGCTGTCTGATCTTGTAGCCAGTCAGGTATGACCCTAGCCCTAGTAGCATCCTGCCATCACCCAGAATGATACCACAGTACAAGGACACAATTATTGACTTCAACAATTGGCTAAGCTACTGGTGTCATTCTAAGGGGATCCAATATCTGTCTGCCTGGGATGACATGATCGATAGACCATGATGATTTGCCAGAGATGGCCTGCACCTGTCGCCCTTGGGATTCCGGATACTGGCTAAGGTTCTTGCCACCCCTTTAGTGCCTTCTTTAGGCAAGATTCAAATGACAAACTTACCACTGTAACACGTACAAGCAAGCAAAATCTGAGGGTAATGCTACTCAATGCTAGAAGTCTAAACCTCAAAATGCACTCACTCGAGGCACTCCTTAAAATTGAGAACATCGACGTCTGTGCAGTGACAGAGACCTGGTTCAAGACTCCAGAAAGCACCCCTGCATTACCAGGCTACAATTCATACCACACCTTTTGGTCACCTAACCTAGACTGAAACACTAAAGGCAGAGGCATGTCCATATTCATTAAGGATATCCACACCTCTTGGCTAGTTGCTCAGCATAATGCATCCAGGATTATCCAAATGCAACTAACTCTGGGCAAGACCGCAATCCAAATTGTAGCTTGCTGCAGATCCCCCACCATGCCCCAGGATTCCAACTCCTCATTTCTTGATGCACTGAAAAATATTAGGGTACAACCTAACACCTGAATAATGGGCAATTTCAACTACCCAAAAATTAACTGGGAAAAACTACTCATGTTTCAACTCTTTTGCTCAACGTTTTCTGGAATTCATAAATTCCAATGCCTTGGATCAACTTATCCACACCCCCACCAGGGGCAGCAATATCCAATATTACCAACATGGGCAACTGGTATTTCACACCAGAGGTCAATTCCTCATTGGTCAGATCCGACCACAAGCTAATCACCCTAGACATCCACATCCCGCCCCAACCCCATTAGGGAAACCACCGTAAAAATTTCTCCAAAGCCAACTTCACGCTTCTTAAAACAGAAGTGGCAAACTTCACGACACCCATGCAGACAGACAATAGAGGTACGACTGCTGAATCTTACACAAATGCACTTTATAAGCACTTACACGAGTGCATGGATCGTGCAATGCCTAAAAGAACCAAGATGCTATCCTCCAAACAAAGGAAGCCAATCTGGTGGTCCCCTGCCATAAACAAACTCTACAACAGAAGAAACTGTTGCAAAAAAGAGTAAAATCCCATGATTGGAGGAACTCCCTGGTCAGCCTCAGTAAAAAGATGAGATCCCTCATAAAATCCTCCAAAGCTAGTTACAAAAACAAAATCGCCACTGATTTTAAAGACAACCACAAAGCATTCTATAGCTATGTCAAGAATATCAATGGCAAGACTCAGATCTGCTCTGAGTTACAGCACAATGCCACTAAATATACAGAACCAACGGATATTGCCAACATCTTGGCAGATAGGTTCAGTGCTAACTTTAACCCCCTCTCACCCCCTAAAGGGCCCATCTCTGTACTGGAAGAATGCAAAGTTCCTATAATCATGGCTGCACAGGTAAAAACCACATTCTCCAAAGCCAAGAACACAGCATCCATGGGACCTGAGAACATCCCAGGCTGCGTTCTACACGAACTACTGAACAAACTGGCACCCCACCTAAGTACCATGTTCAATCATAGCCTCACCTCAGACTTTGTGCCCACTGAATGGCACACAGTGACGGTTATCCCACTCCACAAAGGGGGAGCCACCACGGACCCCGGGAACTACCGCCCCATTAGCCTGATGAGCCTAGTCTGCAAGGCTATGGAACATATCATCATGGAACTTGTAAACAATGACATTGGTAATCTCCAAACTCTGGACCCTACCCAGTTTGGGTTTGTAAAAGGCAGATCATGTCTCCTAAACCTGATAGACTTCTTTGAAGCGGTCACCAAAGCCGTAGATGAAGGTAAGGTGGTTCACACAGCCTATCTAGATCTCGCCAAGGCTTTCAACACCATCCCCCACTCTGGAATTATAAATAAACTCACTAAACTAGGTATAAATCCCTATGTCACAAGATGGGTTGCCAACTGACAGAACCCACACTGTGAAAGTAGCAGACTCCAAATCCAACTTCAGACCAGTGACAAGTGGGGTACCTCAGGGTTCAGTCCTAGGTCCTTTCCTGTTTGGTATCTACTTCTCAGAAGTACAGGATAACACAGAAGGTCTTTAGCTAATGAAGTTCTCAGATGACTGCAAACTAGTAGCCATGATCGAAACTCCTAACGATGTGGACATCCTACAAAAGGGCCTCACTGAGACAGATGCCTGGTGTCAAAGCCATGACCTCAAGCTCAATGCCAAAAAGTGCACTGCCATCCCTTTTGGTAAAAACTCTGTACCCATGAACTACCACATAGGTGGTAGTCTACTTAACACTGAAAGTGTGATAAGAGACCTTGGGATACAGGTGGACAGTAGTCTCTCCTTTGATAATCACGTCACCACAGTAGTCAGGAAATCCTTCTACATGGCACATCTCATCACAAAAGGATCCTCATCCAGGAAAAAACAGGTCATTGTTTCCCTCTACTCGTCACTCATTAGACCCATTATAGAGTACAATGCCCCTTTTCGTATGTACCTCACAAGACATCTACAATAACTAGAAAGGCCGCAGAAATATCTCACAAAGAGGATTACTGGCCTCAAAAGATGCCCTATGCAGACCGTCTCAAAAAACTCCAGCTTTACTCTATCACATATCGCCTACTCAGAGGCGATCTCTGGCTAACATACAAAGATATGTCAAACCCAAAGCTGTTGGACATGCTCCACTTAACGAAATCCCAGTCCCTCCGAGCTACACGCTCTAGGGACCTAAACCTTGTCACCACAATAAACCGAACATGCTGGAGGGATAGATTCCTGTCCCAGAGACTTCCCATACTCTGGAACAAACTAATATCTATATCAAACAAAGATCCTCATTAGCACTCTTCAAAAAAAATCTTGATGATTGGATGGGAAATTCACCCCGGAGATCACTTCTGTGGCTCTGCTCAACAGGGGCACAGGAAAATAATTTTCTTGGGTGGCGAAAGCCAGGGTACCTTTTTGGCTAGGCTTATATAGGCCCTAGGGCCAATAGCCTAGTACCTACCTATGAACTTATGTTGTTTTGTTAATATTCATTTGCTATTTCAGGATTTTAGGCTCTTCTCTCATTTTATGGTCAAGAAAGATTCACTGTGGTTGCTGATTTCCCTCCACAGGATTAGCCAATCAGCAGTCAGAGGAAAGGAGTTGAAGAGGGGAACCAGAACTTTTTGAAGCTGGACTCTTGTTATCCCCAGGGCTGGAAACAATCCATATAGCCTACGGGTCACTGCAGCAGTGAGAAATTTGTTGTGGATAAGTGCAGCTTAAACATCTGTGCTTTAACTGAACTGTAGAAAGTCACTACATAAAAGTTCTAACAGTTATAATGTTATTTTACATACATTTGTTCTGTTTATGTATATTATATATATATATATATATATATATATATATATATATATATATATATATATATATATATATATATGTTCCCCTTCACAAGATTGAATGGATGGAAGCTCGAAATTCATAATCTCGAGACCAGAATCTCGAACTTCCATTCACTACAAATTGTGAATGGGAGCCTTAGGTTTAAAAACATAAAAAGTTAACTTACTTTATTGAGGGGGGCCAGGTCCCTCTGTACCCTAGTAGTTTAAATGTGAATGTTCCATGACCACACTATAGTGGAGGAATGGAAAATCTTCCATTTTGTGCTTACGCGTATAGTGCGGAATGGGAGATTTCCCTTTCCTTCACTATAGTGCGATCTCAGAGTAGGTATATTTAAGTAGGGGGGTGTGGGGGGTGCAGGGGAGCAAAGCCCCCCATTGAAAACATTTGAAAGGTGTTCATTTTTTTTTTTACCCTTTCATATGTATGAGTTTCTCTAAATTCGAGATTCTGGTTTCAAGTTTATGACTTTCGAGTTTAGAGAAATTCAATCATATGAAGGGGAACTATATATATATATATATATATATATATATATAAATCTATATCTATGAATATATCTATCTCTCTCTCTCTCTATATATATATATATATATATATATATATATATATACATACATATAGCTATAGATATATATTTATATGTGTGTGTGTGTGTGTGTGTGTGTGTGTGTATATATATATATATATATATATATATATATATATATATATATATATATATATATATATATATATATATATATATATATATATATATATAGATTTATGGGTCTACATGAAAAGTCCAAAATTCCACATTACTGAATCCAACAAGACTGATATAACATTGCCAAAATCTCACAAGAGGACTCGGAACACTGATAAGGAACTCCAGGAAAGTCATCACTTGTCCAGCATGACAAAAAACACAGACTGAAGCAAATCAAACCCACCAATGTGGGGGGCTTTGCCATCGCCACACACACCCCTAACTAAATATGCCAATTCCAAGATCGCACTACAGTGAGGAAAGGGCAAAGGTCAGCATGGTGGCCAAGTGGTTCTTTTCCCACAGTAAAATTCTGGTGTTCCGAGTGTTTGTTCATGTAAGTTTTTGGCAATTCCTGAATGAATGAACCGTTGAATAAAACCCAACAAAATTCAATGAAAATCCAACTCTGGTCGCCTGAATGTCCCAATAAAGTGACAGTGGTGCTTAGAAATAACAGCTTTTTATTGCATACAAGAAGTACATTAAGCACTTTCACCCAGCATATGTGGGCTTCCTCAGAACAATTGCTAATGAAAACTTCTGTTTAAATTCAAATTTTGGTGCCAAAAGCCCCAATTAAGTTGTCCTTAAAGACATATAATTCATGTATATACCATATACAAGAACCATTAAAAACTGTTAAAAAATATATGAATTGTGTATTTAAACAATGTATATATATATAAACTATGTATAATATATTGAAATACATATAAGCACTTGCATAAAAATACTAAAATTATACAAACTTATATACTCACATAATAACACTTAAACACTTATTAAAAATGTGATTGAATGTAATATAGTGTTAAAGGATAAAAAATGTTTAATAATCTACAAATAAATCTGAATCAATAGTTCATGGTACCTACAACCACTAATATGCAGGTGTTGTGCATAAACTATATATGATTAATAAAAATGCAGTTTGCTGACTATTATAAAGTATGTCTACATTCCAATCCTAATTTAAAATCTTAACCTGATGTTGGTAAATCAGGTCATAACATTCATAACCAACAACTAATTTGTTGATAGTCACCATTGTTTTAAGACTAAAAGTGTCTTAATGGAAATGTGGTCATTAAGACCTGGTAAAGATGAGGCATCCATGAAGAGTTGCCACCACACATCCTTATAACCTAGGGTGGCTTTAAAATCACCCCCCTTATATCTATTTTAATGATTTCTAAAATTGCAAACTTAAGTGTATGAGACTCCCCATGTTTTTCTATATGCATATACAGTGCATTGTTAGAATCCTTCCTTCTAATACTGTATAGATGATCGTATATACGTTTCCTGAGACACCTCTCCATTTTTCCTATGTAAAATCCTGCACAGGCAGTACACTTAACCATGTAAACCACCAATTTTGAGTTGCAATTGTCCTGTTTGAACCTAACTGTAGTGTTTGTAACATTATTC
Organism: Protopterus annectens; assembly: GCF_019279795.1. Classification (NCBI taxonomy): domain Eukaryota; kingdom Metazoa; phylum Chordata; order Ceratodontiformes; family Protopteridae; genus Protopterus; species Protopterus annectens. Next base: position 1,079,001,198 of record NC_056739.1, read on the forward strand.
AATGTGATAACATCCTTTTCCAATATAAATGGGCATTGATTGCAACTCCCACATTTGATGGTATGCCTATTAGAAATGGTGGTGCTCCAACCCCTTTTCATGGTTTTTTGTTCTAAAAAGTTCTTAATATTCTGACCCATTTTGTACACAAATGTCGGCTTACTACCTACTATTTCCATCAAGTCCTGGTCCACCAATATTATATTCCAAAACTCGGTTAATATACTTTTAATCTTCAAATCTTGTCGGCAGTATTCAAGTACGCACGAGCGCTGATAATTGTTGATTCCTACATCTGCACTTCGTCCCTGAATGGAACCTGTGTTCTCTCTATAATGTGCACCTAACAGTGGTGGATATTTTAACCCCCATTCCTTTGCAATATATTGTCTGACATTTTCCATCATGTCCACCCTGTATCCCCTCTCCTTGAATAAACCTGTTATGTAATTCAACTCCTCATTCATATCCGTGAACTTAGATGTCATGCGGGCTGCTTGAATGCATTGCCCTTTAAATATGTTGTACATAAGTTTTCTAGGATGAAGACTGGGGTATTCAAGATAATCATTGGAAAAAGTGCTTTTTTGATGTATGCGGGATTTTAATCCCTTGTCTTCACTTGAAATAAAAGTGTCTAAGTAGGCAATCCCTTCATTACTTACGAAGTATGTGAATTTAAGAAATTCACTACTTGTGTTCAAAAAGGTAATGCACTTTTCTAAATCAACCGGGGTTCCATCCCAGAGGCTGTATATATCATCCAAAAATCTGGAATAGTGTCTGATGTACTGGGGATAAAGACTGGGAAAGAGAACTGATTCTTCCCAGTCTAACATCACCAAATTGGCAAAGGTGGGGGCAGCATTTACCACCAGTACATCAGACACTATTCCAGCATTAATCAAAAAAAAAACCCACTAAAATATGTAATCAAATCAAATTACATATAATTTGAAGTTGATTTCATGTTTAATATGTTCTTACCTTAAAAAGATATGGGTATATATATATATATATATATATATATATATATATATATATATATATATATATATATATGTGTGGGTGTGTGTGGATCTTAATTTGTTGGTGAGTTTCCAGTAAGTGTTTATGGCTGAGTTTACAATATTTCAGTCGCACATATAATCATCCGTTTTAATGTTGAATATGTGTGTAGCTGGAATATTGTGTTCTTCTAATTCCAGGTAAGTAGGGGTGTGTGTGTGAGAGGATATGTGGACATTACAAGACTGAGGTTTATTGAGGCAGTTCTCAGTGCAGTTTATTAGCACTAGTACTGAATTGTTTTTGTAGGGAAAACACTCCCCTCTTCAAGTTGACTCACTCATGAAGTTGTTATATTTAAGTTTGGGAATGTTGGGGACATGTACCCCTACATAAAACACTTATTTTGATATTAATTTGTGTAGTAGTATGTTTAGGTGATGTTGATATTTATTTTATTAGTATTTAGAATGATGGATGGGGAGCCTGTTCCATAGATAGGGTAGTCTCTGGGACACACACCTATCTCTCCAGCAGGTCCTATTTATATCACAGGGAAGGTTTAAGTCTTTAGAATGGGTAATTCTGGTGCTGTTTGTTTTGTTGATATTCTCATACTAAATGATAGTAATACAAAGAGTTTTAGCATTAGAATGAAGGAGTGTATATGTATTTCTGTTGTAGTCGGCAAAATTCAAGTTACAGTAGGGAAGGGTTTATGCCTTTACCCCAGTGTTGTGCAACCTCAGTGTGGGTATATATAATTAGCAGTGGGCATGGGGCTTCAGGAGGGCTTGCAAAAACATCAGTTTTAAATGTAGTTAGATTTTTGTCAATATTTTATGTTTAGGTATTTTTGAGTTTAGACATTTTTGACAATATTTTTGCTGTCGATGTATATAGTTAGGTAAAAATCCTAATTACTACGTTATCAAATCTAGTCCCAGCAGTGATGCATTTTGTGACAAATTTCATGTTACCTACAGAAAAAAAAATCTACAAAATCATTGGTGAATCACTTTTTACTCCTTTGTTTAAAAAAATGCCCCAGAAAATATGCAACTGTGGAATTGTAGACTCTTATTTACAGTTCTTAAAAAAATGAAATTTGGTTTTCATTAAATGAAGTCTGGGAATTTTAGATGTGATTTTAAATGTAATAATTTTCCATTGCATCTAGATATATATGTATGTATATGTATATGTATATAAAATTAAAGCAGGTTTTGTGTGTAGAATACTCAATAATTAAGTAATTAGTAAATAATTAATTAAATAAGTTGGTAGCATCTGAAGCTGTAAATATGTGAAGAAATGCAGGTTGTGGTGAATAAATGCTTCAGTCTTTGTTTCTTGTTTGTTTCTTTTGGCTTTTCCCAGTTAGGGGTCGCCACAGCAGAACTCCAGTCCGCTAATGATTGGCAGTAGATTTTGACATGCTGGCTTGCCGGGCCTAACGCACAACGAAGGAACACCCATTCACACATGTCACCACACAGAAGACGCTCTAACTGAGAATCGAACGGGCAACGTCTAACTGTGAGGCGACAACGCTAAAAGGCCAAATTCCATAAAAGTCCCATTTTTCCGATTTGCAGACAGTGTAAATTTGAAATTTATCAGTATTTTTCCTATTAAAAAATGAAAAAAATTGGAGTTCCTTCTTCTCAAATATCATTGCTGTGCCTTTCTCTCTGCATGTATCGCATGTTTCTTTACATCTCCATCTGTTTCATCCTAAAGTACCTGTAACAACAGATCATTTCTAGGTTTGCTTCCCTCTCTGCAATGGAAGAAAAGAGCCCAGGCTTTGAATCTGACATTTATATCATCATTATTCCTTCTCTTTACAACTGAATGACTCTTTACTTTGAAGGGGTGATTAAGCTATACCTCACCAATCTACTTCCTTAACTTGAAGATTCTGATCATGTTTCATGATCTTGTTTCAGGCTTACTTTATAGTAAATTGCATGGATTAGTAAGAAACTCTAAACTTCATTTTTACAAATAGCTATGCAAATTCAAAACATATGTCCAAATCTGTCAAAGGGCCAAACAGAATTAGTGCAAATGACAATATGAATAAACTTAAAACTGGTAGAATAAAATTGTCCACATTCATTACAACCTTCTCCAGTGTTAACCTATAATGACGGCTGATTATTTGCTAGATTTTGATACTATACATGAGTAATATACAAAAAGACAAGAGATAGTGATATTAGAGGTGGGCAGATGCACAAATAGTGTCATTGACCATTAGCATAGCTTTGAAAGCAAACATTTTTATAGTAGTGTGATTTTAAAGAGTGCTCTTGTGAGATGAAAGTAGAGAAAATCTTAGATGAAATAGTAATACAACAATCTCTCTACTTATATGATGTATATTGCCTTAGTGTGCGCTTTCACTGTAGTAATATGTACAATGTGTAATAAGAAAGATGGCAATATTCCCCTTACATGTATCTACATACCGGAATATAAATATTTCATTCTAACTCCCCTAAATATATATATATATATATATATATATATATATATATATATATATATATATATATATATATATATATATATATATATATATATATATATATATATATATATATATATATATGTTAAATGTATCAGTTTTATTAGTTGGTACAATGCTGGCTGAATATTTCCACTACTTTTTAACTATTACTGTGACTTTCTCACGATGCTTGCATACTATGACAAGCTATTGCAAAACACGTTTTCCAAAATTATATGGATACATAGAAATATGTATTCTCTGTCCCCTTCCAAATGATCTTGCAAGATGGCTTTTCTTCTACTCTTCCACAAGACTCCTGAGCATAGGAGGTAAGAAATGTACTGTGTTGATAAGGTTTGAATTAATGTATGTACAGATGAAACAGTTTGCATCGTTAAGTAAAAGTCATATTTCTATAAAGCATACAGTGCATCCATGCTTGGGCTTTACTGACACTGTGGTCTATGCAGGAAAGTAGTGTTTATTCAAAGTGAGCAGAAAAGCAAATGCACATGCCTTCACACATTCTAAGGACCATTATAATGTCTTATATAACCCTATGCCAGGGTATTTTGCTTACCAATAGAGTATTAAAGACTTATTACTTGCAAGAAAATAATTACACACACACACACACACACACACACACACACACACACACACACAGACACACATACACACACACACACACACACACACACACACACATACAGAAAATAACTAAATGTCAGCATTACAGACAATGACAAAGAAAAGATTTTAAAACAATTGCCATATGTCTTACCCAAACTCAAGCCTATTTTCCTTGTAAAAACATGACCTCTTAGCATTTTATTAATGTAAAATTTAACACACTTGTCTTAAAATGACAAAGACCTCTTCAGAGTAAACTTTTACTGAACACCTGTATCTAAGTAAATCCATTGCTCAGATTACGTCACAAGATAAATGTAACAGATTAAGTATATTGATTTAAATAAAAAGCTAATTATAATATGCATAATGGTTAAAAATCTAAACTTTGTACACATGACCAATTATAATTTTGTAATAGCTTTGCCTTTAAAAAACATGTTAAATTTGTAGTATCATTCTGTCCTGGACTTTTGTCAGCTTAAAGTCTTAGCTGCCGCAAAGTCTCTTTTGATTCAGTTTTATTCTTGTAATTACTCCCTGTTATATCCAGTGTTACTTCTTCCAAAACATGAAGATAAAACATTTTCCATAAACAACATAAGGTGTTTAAATAAACCATTTTTTATGTTTTCACTTCACCCTTTAAATATGATAGCTATTTTAGAAAGTCAGGCTTGCTTCTTTCCTTCCTCCTATTCAGACTGAAGCATCTTAATCAGTCACTCATAAACTTGCCTCAAATATTCCACATTACTTACATCACAAATAGATGGAGGCCACATGGCTACAAAAGTTGTACATTACTCAGGCCACAAATAAACGAGGCCATAGACCTGTAAAGGTTATACAGTACTCCAATCTAAATAAATGGAGCCATAGATACACAAAGGTTGTGTACTAATCAGGTCAGAAATAAAGGAGGCCATAAGACTACAAAGATTGCTAAACAAACCAAAAACCAGTCCACATTTATTATCAGTCTCACCCCCAAGATATGGAATTAGTAATCTCTTATGGCCAGGCAATTTTCTGATCTTAAACTTTCTCAATCAGTGATGAATGCTCAACTAAAAGAGATAAATGCATCTAAGGGATTCTCTTACCCCCTTCAGATATAAACAGATCTATATTATATTCCTTTCACCTATAAGCCTAATTAAGGAATATCTAATGTGTCATCATATCTCTAAACCAATATTTCTATAATAATTGACTTGTTAAAATATTTTCCTGTCACATTGAAGATAAATATTCACAGTATCTCTTCTTCAACATTACTTTCTAAATCTAGCATGCATATATATGTCTATTTCTATTTACCTTTATCCTGATTAAACATTGCTCCTACAAGAGTATTGACTGTCTTCCTGTTTTTTTGTTTAATTTGTTTTGAATTGTTCATTTAATTGTTCAAACTGTTCGATTATATTTTACTAATTTTCACTCATTGATATCTTGTTATGTAGCATAAATTGTACTGATTGTATCTTATTATACTTGGCCCTGTTTGTCCTTATCAGTTACTGAAATGGATTCAAAAGGAGTAGTTTAGAATCCTGCTCAATATGTATATGTAAAATAAAAAATATATAATAAATAAAATAGTCCAAGTTCCAGTTATATAAAACAGTGCTCCTGTAGTAATTTAGAGTAGATTAAGCCTGTCAGTTGAAAAAAATGGAGGCCGAGAGACTCCGTAATATAGACTGGTCAGAGGAATACATGTGGAATTCAAAAGCATGATGGGAAACTCTGAGCTAAAGGTAGAGAAGACTGATGAAAGGGGTCAGATTAAGACTGACACTTGTAGAAAACAAATAAGGGAACAGTAAGCCTGGAGACATCGAAGACAGATAAGAGAGGTAAGAAGTAAGGTTTGAAGAACTGTAATAGTAATTATATCCTGAATTAGTAGGCATTACAGCTTAATTTTGCTATTAGAAGAAGTTGTACAATGAAGATGATGATAGGGTGGCCACACACCTGTTATGTGAACCTTTGAAAGGTTAAAAGTCATGGAAGTTTTACAGATCTCCAGAGTGATGGTTTCAGGTGGAAGGGCCGAGTGTGAATGCACCACAATTTAAATGTTTAAAATAAAAAGCATCATCTAGGTCTAGCTATCTGAAGTTTTGTGTAGACTTTATAAAGAAAATCATATTAATCAGTGTTGGACACTGAGCTGCAAGGAATAATCCATGGCTGTGGACAGATAGCCATTGTAAATGTATTCTATAATGCCTATACACTGCCAGCTCTACACACAGGAAATACTAATGCTTCTATGCATTCAGCAGTTAATATAATGTTTATTAACAGCACTTAATGGTAAAACAGTAGAATGTTTTGAGAAATGTAATGAATTCCAGCTAAAAATGATATTGAACGTTTATTGCTGTAAGCCTCCTCCACACTTCTGCATTTTTAAGCCAAGACTAAATTTTGCAAAATGCGATAATTAGGGAACACTGTGATATATCATATACTGGTTAGTGCTGTGTGCCATGATCAGTGTGTTGCTTCTGTTAGCACCCCAAGACTTTGTATGTTACTTTATTGCAAGACTGCTAAATACTACCTTCAACATCAGGTGACTTAAGGTAATGAGAAAGGTGAATTTTCTTTTTTTTTCTCTTAACTTTTCTCCTTCACCTGAGTTTATACAACCCGAAAATTAGTATATTTAGAAGGATTTATTCACTTTTGTCAATTTACCTGTTGGTCAATTATAACTATATCCTTGTATTTTAGTCAGCCTATGGGTTAAATGACACAGAGAAGTGTGTTTGTGCAACATCACAGAACGGTGTGGATATGGAAGTTTCCCCTTATCCCCACTGTCATGCAATTTCCAAGTTAGTGTATATCTCTCTCTACATTTATATACATATACATCAGTAGTACACTACATTTCAGTATTTATAAGAAAAGCCAAAGGTGTAAGGGGTGACAAATGGAAAGCAGATGGTACAGGACTGGCTGACAATCACATTGATCACTTGTCATTTGACCATTTAGGACTGGAAGTTTCTCAGGCAAAGCCTGTAGGTTGGGAGGAGTACAGGGGCTCCACCTCCTTACAAAAATGCTGTTTGAGAGTGTTGTGCAAACCATTTTGTTATGCATTGTACACTTACAATATAGTGACATTTAGATATTTTGATTACAGTATTTTACATCCTCACTGAGAGACAATTTTTTTCATTATAGATCCAGTAATTATGAAAAATGTGAATTGTGTTTAATATGTTTCCTTCATTTTGTTAATACTCATTAAATCTGCATGGATGTAGGACAGTCTTCATGGCAATTCCCTTCAAATCCATTGCTTTTAGTGTCATACTTGACATCATAACTGCAGGATGTGACATCAGAATCTACTCATGACTGTACACCATGGTATGACTAGCTCTGTAGCTTAACCTTTTAACGACAAGTAGAGCAGAAATAGACAAGCTCTTCAGCGTTCACAGTTTTATTTTAAAGAAGAGCATTTCAGTAAGAAATAAAGAAGAAAGAGCTTCTAGTATGAAATACAAACCTCATTTTTCAAATGTGTTTTTGGTAAACTGATTCTGAAAATGTCAGCTACACATTAATGTCCACGTCAGTTAAGCGTTTGCTCTTGAAGCAGTATTTGTTACTTTTCATTATGTCTATTTGCACAGCTGCATCTTGATCAGAACAAGGCTTCTGAATGGGCAAGAGTTTCTTTATTGAATATTAAATATTTTCCACTTCTGGTATAATTTATCCTATCAGTTTTCAAGCCCCTGAACTACATTGTCAAAACCAAAGAATGAAGTTATAAATGAGTGGACATGTTTCTTAGACTGACTCTTATTTCATTATTGGATCATCAACACTGAGTGCTCTGTTCTGTGCCCAGACATGTTTGGTACAGGCACTCAAATTACGGTAAGGATATCTTGGTTATCCTGTTTTCTGCACTATAAGCTGACTGCATATGAACATCTGCTCTTTATTTTAAATATTTAAACTGCAGTACATAAAATGGCATTCAAAATGTGATACTTCACTTCTGTTATCTAAACAATTCCGTTTTGCAGAATAAGTTTTTTTTCCTGGCTGATAAATAATTTCTATCTATGTTTACTGAGTTACAGCCTTGGAATTTCTAATTGCAAACAAAACACAATGATTGTCACTCAAGTAAAGGACATTTATGAGATGAGAGCTACAGATGTTATTGCCTTACCAAATTAAAGGTTGGTATGAATCTTTGTCATGAGGTTCATGTGTGAGCAACGATTCCCAAACACAGTGCCCTTTGCTGTTACAGTATGTGTATGTTGTTGCTTTTTCTTTTCTTTTTCCTTTTCTTATATACATCTTACGTGATCATATCAAAAATAAAATAACTAACTAACTAAATAAATAATGGTACTGTTATGTCCCTCCTGTGGGCCAGTAATCAAGGAGCCTCAATCCTCACCACTGACACCAGTGAGGGACGTTCTGTTGGAACAAAAATCAATACACAGAATTTCCAGATGCAACTCTCTGCATCAAGCATAATTTCAATTAAGAGCACATAGGGACCATACTCCCATCCTGGGGCTGGGTTTCCCTCGCTCTCACCAGGCCCCAAATAACACTCCACACTGATCACAGCTGTAGAGCTTGAGTCCTCAGCCGAGTGTTCCAAGCCAAGTCCTCCACTCTTAAGGACAATATATTATGATTCCTAGTCCTGGTTTTCATAGACATTTTGTCTCTGACTGCAGTCAGAACTGTAAGATACCATCTTTTTGGGATAAACCAGGTAATTTAATTTCAGACTATTTTTCAAAAAGTTAGGTGGACTGAAATTAACCTCTTCTGTTCCACTATCCTCTGTTATTTCAACAGTTACAATACAGTCTGGCATACAGGTGTATTTCTTTTCTGTTCAGCAGGACCCACTGTTGGTACATTTTTTAAAACAATCAACTTTACAAATACTTTTTCAACACAAGCACCTGTATAAATCAGTCTGATATGCAAATGACATATAATTCTTTACAAAACCCCAGCTAGCTATGCTGGAATATGTTACACATCCACTGCCCTACTTCTCCTGGCATAGCTGACAATACCTTACATCATCAGAGGTACTATTTACATTTTCCCATATTCAGTAGCAAATACATAAGGTCAAGAAGTGCAAGAGTGAAGCACTTGTCAGATGTGGCCATATTGTATACATTGTCATTATTCTGCTTATTGGGTTCACCTGTTGTACTCTAACTACAGTTGCAAAACAGAAATGCATTACAGTTAAAAGATCAAGTCTGTGAAGTTGCATTAACAATAATATCAGCCCTCAAACTGTATTACTAAGATTCAGGACAGTGCCTTTTCAAAACATGGCTACATTCCTAAGTCTATCTGTGGCAGTTTAACACTTTTTTTGTCAAAATAGTTTCCTTTCCTTATGAAAATGATGCTACCTTCCTACTTTCTAAATCCTCTACCCTCACACCTCTTACTCTCAGCATCATAACACAAGAAATCTGGGCAAAGCCAAAACTAATGGAGGAACAAAAGGCCCAAAATGGGGACAGATTTTAAATATTGCTTTTATAAACTTTGAAAATGTATAGAATAACACAATTTGTGTTAGCATGCATTTATTGAAGGATATGAAGTCTGAAACCCAAATGTCTATCATTTAATGACTTTATTGATTTCCCAGAATACCACAACTTATATGAGGAATAGGCCAAAATATAAGGCAAACATTTGTACATTCTGTGAAAATTTGGACAGTTGGAGTTCATTAATTCCAATGCCCTGGACCAGTTCGTTCTTACTCCCACTAAAGGTAGCAACATCCTTGACCTGGTCATTACTAACATGGATGACTGTTGCTCTACTCCAATAGTCAGCTCCTCCCTGGTTAGATCTGACCACAAACTAATTACCTTGGAAATCCACATCCCTCCCACCCCCCCAGCAAAGGTAACCACCATGAAAAACTTTTCCAGAGCTAACTGTGGGATCCTATAAACAGAGGTGGCTAACTTCATGGCATCCACACAAATGGAGAATAGTTGCATGACTGCAGAATCATACACCAATGCACTGTACGAACACACACACAAATGCATGGATCTCGCCATACCCAATAGAACCAAGACACTCTCCTCCAAAAAAAGGAAGCCAATCTGGTGGTCCCCTGCCATAAACAAACTCTACAACAGAAGGAGGAAACCGATGCGGAATAAGGTGAAGTCCCAAGACTGGAAAAACTCCCTTATCTGCCTCAACAAAAAGTTCCACGACAAACAGGTTCAAATTCCAAAAGCAAACTGCCACGTCTTGATAAATCAACACTAAAATTTATTGTGAGCACTTATGTCCACTTACAATGACATAAAAAACAAATTAATACAAAGCTTAAATAGCCTAAGGTTGATGACATCAAAATCAAAGCTTAAATTATTACATAATACACACCCCCCCCCAAAATAAAAAAAAATATATATATATATATATATATATATATATATATATATATATATATATATATATATTATACACACATGCTGCTTAAGAAATTTATATATAAGCATGTAGTTTATCATATAAACATGTAAGCATATCCCAAATTTTTCCGACTTTTACCTTACCAAGGATTTTAATTTTAGAATGGACTTGACAGAGCAAAAATCATTTAACCCAGGAAAAGAACAGGCATTAGTTTTTAATTGCCATAGCAACTCCTGCTTACTAATGCTATATTGATGCTCGTATATCCTCTGCTTAAAGTGCCACTTTGTCTTTTCTATATAAACAGCAGTGCATTGATGACACCTTGCTAAATATATGACCCCTTTTATGTTACAGTCATATTTCCCTGCCAATGTAACACAAAAGGGGTCATATATTTAGCAAGGTGTCAGCAATGCACCGCTTCTTATATTGGAAAGACAGAGAGGCACTTTAAGCAGAGGATATATGAGCATCAATATAGCATTAGTAAGCAGGATAAAACAAATGCCTTGCCCAAGCACATTTGGAACAAACTAGCCACTCTTTTCTTTATATGATTATTGAAAAAGTGGATGCTAACCATAGAGGTGGCCCTTGGGCATTAAGGCTTGAGGAGAGGGAGTTACTAGGGCAATTAAAAACTAATGCCTATTCTTTTCCTGGGTTAAATGATTTTTGTTCTGTCAAGTGCATTTTAAAATTAAAATCCTTGGTAAGGTAAAAGTGGAAACTTTTGGAATATGCTTACATGTTTATATGATAAACTACATGCTTATATATATATATATATATATATATATATATATATTTCTTAACCACCATGTGTGTATAATGTATATATATTATTTTTGGGTGGGGTGTATTATGTAATAACTTGACTTAGGCTTTGATTTTGTTGATTTTTATTACATAAAAAATGGGAGGAGGTATGATGTCATCAGCCTTAGACTATTTAAGCTTTGTAATAATTTGTTTTTAATGTCTGAAGAAGTTCCTTCATTGTAAGTGGAAAAAAGCGCTCACAATAAATTTTAATGTCGACTTATCAAGAAGTGGCAGTTTGCTTTTGGAATTTGAACCTGTTTGTCGTGGTTGTTTTATTTTCTGAGTTTGTTGCTCAACAAAAAGTTGAGATCCCTCATCAAATCCTCTAAAGCTAGGTATGAAAACAGAATTGCAGCAGATGGTAAAGGCAATCACAAGGCCTTCTATAGTTATGCAAATAATCTCCATGGCAATACCCAGATTTGCTCTGAGCTACTGCACAATGGTACCTCCTATACTGAGCCAACCGATATTGCCAGTATACTGTCCAACAGATTCAGTGGCAACGTTACCCCCCTCTCCCCCCAAAGGACTAATCACAATACCAGTAGATTGCCAGGCACCCAGTATTACTGCTGCACAGGTTAAAACAGCACTGTCCAAGGCCAAGAATACAGCTTATATGGGACCTGACAATATCCTTGGCTGTGTTCTACATGAAATACAGAGTGAACTGGCACCTCACCTGTGTGCCCTGTTCAATCACAGCCTCACCTCAGACTTTGTCCCTTACGAATGGCGCACTGCTACAGTCATCCCTCTCCACAAAGGAGGAGTGACTACAGACCCTGGGAACTATCGCTCCATTAGCCTGATGAGTCTGATATGCAAAGCTATGGAACACATCATTATGGACCTAATAAACAAGGATATAGAGAATCTCCAAACTCTGGATCCCACACAGTTTGGTTTTGTGAAGGGTAGATCATGCCTGCTTAACTTGGTTGATCTGGCAAAGGCTTTTGATACCATTCCCCACTCAGGAATCATAGAAAAACTCACTAAGCTTGGCATCAACCCGTATATCACTAGGTGGGTTGAAAACTGGCTCACAGATAGAACCCAGTGTGAAAGTAGCTGACTCCAAGTCAGACTGCCGATTAGTCATGAGTGGATTCCCACAGGGTTCGGTCCTGGGTCCTCCCCTGTTTGGTATCTACTTCTCTGAAGTCCAGGCCAACACGAAGGGACTCTGGCTGACAAAGTTCACAGATGATTGCAAGTTGGGAGCTATTATTAACTCCCCAAGTGATGTTATAAATTACCACATTGATGGTAGTCCACTGAAAACAGAAGACGTTATAATAGATCTGGGAACACAGGTTGGCAGTAACCTCTCTTTTGATCACCACATTGCCACTGTGGTCAGAAAGTCCTTCTATGTGGCACATCTCATTACTAAGGGTTTTGCACCCAGGAAGAAAGAGGTCATTGTCTCCCTCTAATCTTCCCTCATTAGGCCAGTCATCGAGTACAATGCCCCATTTGGCATGTACCTCACTAGACACCTGCAACAACTGGAGAGGCCACAAAAGTACCTCACAAAGAGGATCCTAGGCCTTAAACACTTGTCCTATATGGACAGACTCAAAAAACTCCAACTATTCTCTGTCTCATATCACCTACTTAGAGGTGATCTCTGCTTGACTTACAAAGCCATGTCTGACCCAGCTCTATTAGAAATGCTACATCTAAAGAAATCCCAGTCCCTCCACACCACATGTCCCAGGGAACTCAACCTCATTACCAGAATTAAAACATGCTGGAGAAACAGGTTCATAACCCAGAGACTGCCCGTGTTATGGAACAGACTTTCCATACATGTCAAGCAGACCACCGTGCTGACCCTCTTCAAGAGAAATCTTGATGAGTGGATGTGAAACCGAAAATTCACCCCAGGGATAACACTAGTGGCTCTACTCGACAGAGGCACAGGGAACTAAGGTCAGGTGGCACTATGCCAGGGTAATCCTATGGCTAGGCTTGTAAAGGCCCCAGGGCCATTAGCCTAGTACACACCTATGAACCTATGACAACTCTCAGTACACCTTCAGCTTCAGACATTTGTTCTCCCCTCTTTGGCTAACATTTAAAAATTAGCTTCATTACCTCAGTAATTACCAGATCTTTACAGATACCATTTTACTATTACCCAGGGCTGGAGTACTCAGAACACACTCTCCATATTAACTGAGTATGCTTTTAATCTTTATATAAAGGTCTATTTATAGATTTAACAAAGCTTTTGACAGTCAGCCACACTATTCTAGACTTGCTGGCTTCCATTCTTTTCACTTTTAAAGTCATTTAGTGGTTCAAATCTTCTGTCTTGGATCTTGTTGGGTCAAAGTTGGCTCCTCTTTGTGATTTACTGCCACGCTATGCTTAAGTGTTTCCAAGGCACTATTCCTGGCCCCTTATTCCTTTTCTTTATTAATTCTCTCCCTTCTGAGCTTCACTCTTTCAGTGTTATACTGTACAAAGATGACCTGGTTATCTTCCAATCCTTTGCTTCATTTCACAAGCTAAATTCTGAACTCCTTCACATAGCTCTGTAATTTAGAGCTACTTCTGAAGTGGAATTCCTTCTAAGCAATATGTTTCTATCTCCACATGATAAAACACTTTAAATTAGTGTCTTCCTTCCTATACTTAAGTATCCATCTTAACCCTTCATTGACTGTGACCACTCAGTTAAATCTCCTCAAAACTAAAGTTAGCCATACTCTATCATCCTGTCATAAAGTATCTAGATTCTTTACTGCCAAAGCCAGATGTGTCATTAGTAAGGGTATCCTTCAGCCTTAAACTGAATGTGTTCTTCTTGTTATAGCCAGTGCCTTCTCATAAAATTGACATGACCTTTGGGTCTCTCCAACAAGATTTGTATTTTCATTCGCCAGCTTCCAAAGATGACCACCACTGTGATACTCTCACGCCATCCAATTGGCTACATTCAGATTTATTATTGCTCCTGATAATGTTTCTGCTCTTAAATAAGTTTTTTTCCCCAACTCAACTATAGGCAACCTCCAAAATCAACCCCTACCACCTTAGGTCACAGTCACATGCATCTCTTATTTTACAGAGATTATGTAATTCCTTCAGTTCCACCAGCCACACCTACTGAGTATCAGACCCTACATGCCGGTGCACCCTACGTAACACCATTAAGAACTATGCAAACTGTAAATATCTGACAGCCACACTGATTTCCCACTCTGAGGAAAGAACTGCTTGCAAATGATTCATTTACACTCCCAGTATCATGGGAGCATATACGTTTTAATACAGGACAACAGCTACCACACTTCAAAAGTCATTAGCCTACAAAACCGTTATTGAATCTCTAAACTTGTGAGCTTCTGAAATAATCTGAACGTGATGTAACTAATTTTAGAATAGTTGCAGATGTAAAGGCGGATGCCTACTAGTCTGAAATGTGACTGACAGCTTGCGACATTGTGTTCTCATTGTGCAGTAACCATGGTGACTATCTATGGTGTATAATAAAATGGAGTTACTGGCTTTTCTGTTTTCTTTCATCAGAGTGGAATGTCATCTACTACATTGGTGGTTGCTCATGATACCTTTTCCTGCTAGTAGTATATTTCATCTTGCGTAAGCAGTCACCGTAATGCAATTTGGAGCCATCATGAGGCAATGGCTGATAACAGAATGTTAAAGCATTAACTCTAAGAGTGGTCTATTTAGAAGAAATTTGTCAGGTGCCTAGCCTGTTCTGAGGCAAAGAAAAGTGCTTTCCCAGTGTTGATATCATCATAACATTCATCATAGTTCTCTTGTACTTTTCCATACCATTGATGGCTTGAAACCTATATAGTGTGATTTGTCTATGTTGAAAACCAAGATAGTTGTCAAAGTTCTCAAAAGTGTTGACTTGAGAATGGATGATTGTCAGTTTTGGTCTGCTTTAGAATTCTAGTGATCAATTTTTTTTTTCTAAAAAGAATGTCAGTTTTGCTGAAGATGACTTTGCAGTTTCTATAAATAAGAATTGGAGTATTCACCCCCAAAAATATATTATCCTCCATCATTGTGAATACAAAAATGTCCAGTAAATAAAAAACAGCCTTGTAAATACACACACACACACACACACACACACACACACACACACACACACACACACACATATGTTTATATATATGTATATCCCTTTGTATATTGTCCACCTTGTATATTTGTTACTCTTGTACGTACATTTCCCCTTTTCTATATATTTTTGAGCCATATGCATTAATAATTCTTTTAGTTTTGTCAAGCTTTTCTCCCCAGGCCTATGCTGAAAATGGAAATATTACCCAGTCTTGCTTTTTTGGGTGAAAATCAATAAATAAATGAATAAAACAGAAATAAAAAATATATTTGTCTGTTGGGAAGAGGCCACAAAAGTCAAGGGAACTGTAGTAGTACAGTCAAATGTACTGACTGGTGTTCAGTGAGGGACATAGCTGACTCAATTTGTTGAGTATTTTGTTTTTTAAATCTGCTTGAGTGTCCCAAGTGATCGTACCTTTTTATATTGTAGCTGCTTTGCTTTGACCATCCTCATAATGCCCATCACATACAAGAAAAAGTGATCTGGATTGAAGAAATACTGGTATTCCTATAAGAAGGTCTCTCCATTCAAGCAGCAAGCTCATGTTTGACACTATAAAATGTTCTGGGAGTATTTTGTTCAATGTCTGATGAAATCTCATGAGCTTGATCATCCCGCTCTTCAAACTGAATAACTTTGGCAGATATTTTAGCAGCTGTTCCTTAACTCTCAGTTTTTTACTACAGTGCTTGTATTGCCATTATTCTGGGTGTTACATATGTGTGGTTACAAAATGAACAGCAGCTCAGTCGTGGATGTCTGGGCCCAAACTCTGTAAGGCTTGTCTAGCCACATTCATGAAATTCTCTGACTTTGCATGACTGAAACCTAAAAAAAACAACAATTTAAGTACCATGCTGGTAGCTTTGATTTTGAATTATTAAAAATCAGTTCCATTGACCTATGATCCATGATCTTATAAAACTAATTTTAAAAACAGTAGAGAATTAAAGGTTTACACCTCAGCATTATAACCATAACTTTTCATTCCATCTGGGAACACATCTGAGCCACCAGACCAAGTGCTTTGCTGGCATATGCAACTGTGTGTGCCACGTCTGTTACACTATCTCAGCCATGATCAAATGGACTTGCATGATATCTGTCTCTGTATGTAAATTTAAGTAATATTCACAGCAGCATGCTTTCATTGTGTTCAGAATGTGTATATCTTTCAAAGACTACTGTGTCTTTTTTTACAATATTTTACTGAAAAATTATAAACAGAAACAAATGCCCTAACTTAATAAAACAAATAATTATCTACTTGGTATACACAGTAGTAAGATTCATAAGCAGCCAAGCACTATAAGCTGATCATAGAACAGAGAGTAATAGTTCTCTTTTTATAAGTTTAATTTTATCTGCTAATTATATTCTGTTGTGGTTTCTGTTTTAAAAGACATTTCTTTTTGACACATTACTGTTTTTATAATTATAAATTCTTTAAATGATGCCATAACCTCATTTTCACATTTTTTGTAGTAATTTTCCTAGCTATTGTATTATTTTTGTGAGGTCTGAGAACATCTGATAGTTGAGAAGCATGAAATGAAAGTCATGAGAATGTGCCATTCCTAAGATGGTATATACTTGACTGGCATTTTCTTCACTTTCAATTTTTTTATTTAAATTCTCATAAAAAAATACATAATTTTAAAACAAGTAATTGAAAATTCTTCTTCTTCTTCTTCTTTCAGCTGTTTCTGTTAGGGGTCACCACAGCGGATCATCTGTTTCCATTTCTTCCTGTCCTCTGCATCTTGCGCTGTCACACCAGCCACCTGCATGTCCTCTCCCACCACATATATAAACCTTACCTTAGGCCTTCCTCTTTTCCTGTTACCTGGCAGCTCCATCCTTAGCATCCTTTTCCCAATATATCAAGCATCACTCCTCAGCACATGTCCAAACCGACCCAATCTTGCCTCTCTGACTTTATCTCCAGACCGTCCAACCTGAGCGGACTCTCTAATATAATGATTCCTAATCCTGTCCATCCTCATCACACCCAATGCAAATCTTAACATCTTTAACTCTGCCACCTCCAGCTCTGACTCCTGTCATTTTGTCAATGCCACCATCTCCAGCCCATGTAACACAGCTGGTCTCACTACCATCTTGTGTACCTTCCCCTTCACTCTTACTGGTATTCGTCTGTCACAAATCACTCCTGACACTCTTCCCCACCCACTCCACCCTGCCTGTACTCTCTTCTTCACCTCCCTTCCACACTCACCATTACAATGAACTGTTGATGCCAAGTATTTAAACTCATCCACTTTCACCAGCTCTACTCCCTGCATCCTCACCATTCCTCTATCCTCCCTCTCATTCACACACTTGTATTCTGTCTTAGTCCTGCTGACCTTCATTCCTTTCCTCTCTAGAGCATATCTCCACCTCTCCAGGGTCTCCTCAGCCTGTTCCCTACTCTCACTACAGATCAATCAACTGCAAACATCATAGCCCTGTCTGATCTTGTCTGTCAACAAGTAATTGAAAATGCGACATATAAACTGTCATGGATCATGTATACAGAAAAAAAAAAATGAATGGATAAATATAAAACAATAAAGCTTAATAATCATAGCACAAAAAACTATTTACATAGGTGTCGAATCAGACTAAATCATGACTTTATCCTTGAATTGTAAATAAAGCAGATTAACAAATATTATTGTCCATTTTCTCCAAGATTCCCATTACTGTCAACCAAATATTGGAGTATAATGTAGTTCTGTTAGTTCTGTTCTTTAAAGTATTGATTTCCATTTGACCTACAGTGAGGATGAGCTTCTTAAAATACTCGACTGGCATTTTTTGAGATGTCACATATTAATTATGGTGTTAGTTGCTTTGAGTCTCTCTTTTTTCAGAGCAGATGTAACCACAGAGCTCCAAAAATTTTCGGTGAATCTACCATTTTTTTGTTAATAACAAGGATGTTTTCATGAAGTTATAGGAAAACTTCAAGCAACCAATCGTGCTTCTCTAGGATAGTTCCATAGGCTGGAAAATTATTGGTGAGGTTTCTTTTTCTCAAATTATATATAGTACTTATCGTTTTTTTTTTCCCTGAGATAAAAAACTTCTACAGCTGAAGAAATTCCAAAATGATCCTTGTGTATCTTCTCACTTTGACATGAGTAGAATTTGTTTAGGTAAGAATTCTCACTGATAATATTACAAGCCAAGTACATGTTTGGAAAAAAACTGCTACACCGCTGAGCTCATTGAAGAGTGTTCTAATGTAACTCTCTTAGCTCAATTGTACTTAGCATGATAATTAATCCAGATGTTGAAGCCATCACATAGCTTAAGAGAGCATTGTTCTTATTTGGGTCTGACTTTTCTCACATACAGTCTTGTAGCATTTATCTCCACTGCGGCCTGGTAACAGATTTTCCAGAGGTGGACTGCTTCCAGTTTTTATGTTTCTGAAAGGTAACAAGAAGTAAAGTGACCAAGTTTACTACACTTTCTACATGATATATCTCTTGTTGAGTATGAAAACTGGCATCCTTCATAAAGAAATATGTCTACACAGTTTCTACATAGTTTGTCACAAATGTGTACTGTTTCTGTGGTATTCAGACTTTTGTTCAAATTATTTGGAATGGCAACATGTTTTCACTTTGCATCTTTATGCTGCATACATGGTATTTGCATTTCAGACATATCAAACGTTTCTTGCAAGGGTCTTCTCTTAGCCTGGATGAAGTGTAAATGACAATTAGTTGATTCTTTATTTCCTTGTCTGCCTTGGGGAGCTCACCTAGCTTAGTTAGCTTTCTTAATCTGTTGCGATGAACATCAGTATTCTCTTTTATTTGGACTGATTACATGCACATTATTGCACTAACACAAATACTTTGAAAGAGAATGGAATGTTTTATTGTATTCCTTATCTTCACCTTTACCAAGTGCAGCTTCAGAATGTAAATAAAGTAAACAAAAGATGGTAAATTTCTTTCAAACTTTATTCAGCTCCACGCATCTCAGCTTCCTGCCTTCTAGGGTTCTAATTAATATGTTATCATTCCGCAATTCATAACTATAGTCCCACACAATCATATTATAAAATGTTATCATTCCGCAATTCATAACTATAGTCCCACACAATCATATTACTCTTTAAATTAGCAGTACTTTAAAAACACAGTGTTCCAATTGAACAAATAATTTATCAAACCTTTTTAAATATTTTGTATATACTTATAAAAAGTGTTGTGTAATAAATTGAATGAAATGGAATACTTCCTCTCCACCCCTGATGTGGGATCTTGGAATAAAGTGTGTTAAACCTTAACATTTTGATTCCATCTCTTTTAGAAGAAAACACATTATGTAACATAGCTTTGATGAAATACATGAAATTGTACAAAGATCACTAGCATCAGACTATAAGATCCAGCCAAGTATAGCACAGTTTAAATGGAAAAGTATTTATGACAGCATAACAAATATTAACCACCTGAAAACATATGCTAATTGAATATGCACTATAGAAGTCAACTGAAAAAATTCCAAATTAAAGAGAATTATTACTAATGCAAAGGCTGCTGCTGGCAAATAACTTTCCATTTCAGTGCTCCATGTATAAATTCAGCATTGGAGGAATAAACTTGTCAATGTTCCATTACAAAATCGGTGTGCTAGTGATAGTACCATAACGTTTCCTGAACTAAATCAGCTATGCAATAAGGAGTAGCTGGTAAACAAGTACAGCAGGTTCGTAGTTACTAGGCATGCTGTCATTGAGATCATAAAGAAACCTAGCCAGATTTTTCAATTGTTCCAATGCACTATTTGGTTAAGTGACTTGCTCAATGTCACATAGTAGGTAAACCAAGGAAGAAAGATTCAAACTCCCTTGCCGCAAAAAGCAACTCATTAACACATTGGAGCTTTAGGACTCTGCATAACTGCCAGACTAACAGTTTTTAACTGAATGCTGAAGTCCTTTACAGTCTGATATTGTAGAGAAGACTGTATCAGAAATATGCAACAATGACTATACAATAGATGCAGTAGAGCAGGTTGTTCTGATTTTTACTCCAAATAATGCATACTGTATGACCTGATAAATGTCAACCCATTTGAATTTGCTGGACGCTGTGAAGATTGTGCTTCTAATATCTTACTAAAATGCAACATGTTTAGACTATATTACACAATCCAGGCTTATTAATTAATTAATTCATTTTTAGTGAAATGAATAAAGCAAAACAATTGAAGACAATATAAATGCTGCTACAGTTTTTCTTCAACACCCCAAGAGTCATGAAAGCATCAGAAATATTACTAACTACAACATACTGTTTTTTTGTGGGGGCTTACATGTTTGTAGTACACATGCATCTCATTTTTGACCTCCGTATATCTTCTCTGTCATCAAGAATAACTATCCCTTCTTACATCACTCAGTACAGGTCTGACCTACTTGAATGGCTAGTAACACAGCATTGTTAAAGCATGCACCTCCTTCCTGACTGTACAGTGAGATTATAGATAAGTGGGGCCTTATGCAGATTAATAAATTAGGTCCCCAGCAATCATACCAATATCCCATTACTAAAGCTCTCTCCCCATTTATTTGGATTTCATTTAAAGTTTTTATTTCAGATTTTACAGAAAAAAACAATGACAGTAATTTTCTAAACAAAATAAAACACTCATGTGGAAAACAGCATGAGAAATGGTAAACTTCTCTTCCTTTGAAACTCACGCTGAGTGAAAGTCCATCTGGTAACCCACTGAACTATAAGAGATGAGAGTGGATTCATACTCAAATAGCATATAGTGAAGTACTTAGCATCTATGTGAAGGGTACAGGAAATCAAAAGACAAATGTGTAACACATTTACTAGCAGCCTGGAACGGCCTACTGGACACAAGTGTGCCTTTTAAAGAGCAGCCCAGAAGTACTGTCTGGTAAGGTAACTTGGCAGAATCACATAGAAAGCACCAAATAGACCAGCAAGGCAGCACGGAGTTCAATATATTTATTAGTACTTGTATACTGATATAACAGACTAGTTTCGGCACTAGTCTGTTATATCAGTATACAAGTACTAATAAATATATTGAACTCCGTGCTGCCTTGCTGGTCTATTTGGTGCTTTTTACTTGGTTTGGACCGTGCATTCCCTCGTGCATAGGACTTGGTTTGCTCAGAATCACATAGAAGACAACTGAAGGCTGAGGGAATCAAACCATGTACTACAGGAAGTAGATCTTTAATACAACTTATAGCCTTACTCATCTGCACC
This sequence comes from Protopterus annectens, assembly GCF_019279795.1. Classification (NCBI taxonomy): domain Eukaryota; kingdom Metazoa; phylum Chordata; order Ceratodontiformes; family Protopteridae; genus Protopterus; species Protopterus annectens. Next base: position 1,079,023,084 of record NC_056739.1, read on the forward strand.
AAGTGCCAGAAAAATGTTGTAAACTAAACACAATGCAGTGAACATCTGTGTGTCTAAAAAAAAAAATTTAGTTACAGCTAAATAATAAACACATTGTCAATATTCTTTTGGGATTAACATATTTTTCTGCTGGCTACTGTTGGGCTCCTGTTCTGTTTTGGATTACATTGTCAATATTCAACAGAATAAGGAAACCAAAGCTCACCTCCTAAGAACATGTCTCATAAGATGATGATTCTCCAATTTACTACAGTTAATTTGCTTCCATTATACTATAAGAACTTTGATTCATAGCTTGTAGTTCAGAGGACTGTTGAGGATCCTAGCCCAAATTTCCAGTTTTCCCAAAGCACTGTCTGCATAAGTCACTTTATTAAGGACAGGACATAAAGATGAGGCAAAAATCTTAAATATTCTGTAAAACTGGAGACAGTTAACAGTAGACTACTCTCAATCAATTAAAATTAACAGAACAACAAGTTTTATATCAACCAGCATTTTTTGAACCACAAAAGTATAAAACTCAATTTAATGACATTAACTGACTGTCCTCCTCAATGATTTACCAAAAGGAAGAAGAGAAGTTAATGGAGGTCTGGCAGTTGGTATGTAGGACTAATGCTCTTGACTCTGGTAGCCAAGGGGTGCAGCTTAAATCTGAGCAAGTCACTTATCTAGATAGCGCCCCCTAATCAGTGTATTTCTGTTGCCATCTGTCTCTCTCACACACACACACACACACACACACACACACACACACACACACACACACACTCACACACACACACACACTATACCTATAGTCAACTGTTTGAGTCTGTCCTACAAAGTAAAAACCTCTCCCACTGCTCTTCTTTCAACAAGTGTGTTCTTCAGGATACCATCTTGTTCAAAAACAAATTGTATGCCAAGTCTCTTTGCCCCAGCTCCATTCTGACTGGTTTAGACTGGAGCTGGCTGAGCAAAAAATTAACAGGTTTGGAAGTTCAAGCAGGAGATCAAGATTTTTAAGAGATTCTGATTTTTTTTTTTTTTTTTTTTTAATTAATGTTTTACCTTGGGTCCCTCAGCCAGCACTTAGTTACCTTGTGCTAGATCTGTCCTACTCCCTTCCAAGTCATGCATGGTAAGGCACCTTACATGGCTTAGGTATTTTGGCAACATACATACTTTCTTGTACTTCAAAGGATGAGCATTTTATATCCTTTACTAAGTTCCAGTCTATTTCATTGCGACAGAAACTGCTGTCATGTCATTTGTCACAAAACATCAAAGAGCTAGTACGTAGTGGTATAAAGCAGCCATTATAGCAGATAACTGATTTAATACTTATGTTACTCAGCAGCTGCTTTTCATACAACATATTCATGCTACAAGAGACTGCAAATCAAAATTAAAATCACAATAATTGGTTTCTACACAGAGGTGCATCCTCACAGGCATGTTGACTCACACTCTCTGTGATAATACTAAACTTGAACATAACAGAGAAGTGTTGGTAATGAGCCTTGATTAGTACACCTAGTGCACTCTCTTCAGTGTTTATGATACAAAGTAACAATATGATAACAATATGATAGCTGTGGCACTGTAAGTGTTGTATGTGCTTTTTCTAAAGCTGCATTCACAGGCCGTCTGTTGCTATATGAGATAATGTTGAGTTTGTAGCTTTAATGACTAAACTAAACTGCAGTGTATACTGACTATCCTACAGCACTTCAGAACTAGAGACTGCATCCATTCATATGGGGCACATCCTACACACAAAGAGGCGTAACATAGTGCAGTATGCATGACTGTGTGGGTGTGCCATCTTATAAGCCTTGCCATCAACAGTACTGATGCTACAGAATGTTTTTTCTGTGACTTTGAAGAGTCAGGATTTGCCTTGGCACATGAGGCTGATGAACATTTCTGTCTGCTATGATACATGAATACTGTGGTGTCATTTCTAACACTTAAGATAGTGGACAACTATACAGTGCCCATATGCAGCTATCACAATACCACATTTACAGATCACTGCATGCAGCTATGACCTACAGGCCATTTAATCTGTATTTCCACATTCAAGAGAATTTGCACTCAGACATAAGAACCATAATGACCTGATTATTATGTTGATAGATGTCTTTGTATATGCCCAAGTTTTCTGTTACACACACATTTTCCTTTGTGTTTGAATTACAGAATTGTTTGCACATTTGTATGCTGTTAGGCTACATTGCTTATGAACTGGAATTGATGAATCCTGTACATTGCTTTTAGCAAGCTGATGGCAAAGTTTTCATTCTGTAGGTAAAAATCACCTTCATTTCCAGACATACATATTCTTAATACATTTTTGCAAGAAAGATAATTGTAAAATAAATATATGAACACTTTTAACTACTGACTGTTGAAAACCATCCTTTCCAACCATGTGTTTATTAAAATGACTGTTATGTTTAGATCAGAATCTAGTGTACCACATTAGATGTTCCTTCACAACACCTTTTACGCGTGTATAACAGAGGCTCAAACGCATTTCCTGTTTTACTGCAGTGTATCATCAATACAAGTCAGTAGTTGAGACTGACAAATGCTTGTTTTCATATGTGATACTTTTGTATATATTGGATCAGTTCTGACCTTCCTCATTCTGAGGGGACAGCTTCGATCCTTTCTTTGTTGGGATTCTCTTCCCAAGTGGCTTGCCATTCAATTAAATGTAGTTATGCTGCAGCTGATGCTTCTTCTACAGCTGCTGCCTTTGGTTCTGTGTTAAGGCATTATTCTTGTTTCACCTTCAACCTTTACCTGATGATATTAAGTCTAAATTGATGGATGCTTCTCTTGACAATAAAAATCTCTTTAGTTCTGTAGCTGCTGAGCTTGTTAAGTCCCTACAGGAGAAGTGGAAGGCTTTGCAGGGAACTGAAATTATTTTAGTTTCCCCCTGTTCCCAAATTTCAGAGGAATTATTCTTCCAAGCCTGCCTTTGTACGTAGACAGTCTTGCCCTCCTCCCAAAGGTAAAAAAGGTTCTAGAAGGCTTCCTCCTGCTAAGTCTACTCAGACTTTTACTACTACTCAGAAGCCTCCTTTTCCAGATAAGCCAGGTTCTGTTTGCCTTCTTCCTTCCGTCCTAAGTCGGGTCCCTTTATCTCTTCATCTTTCTCAGTCTCTTCACAATTGGTTAAGGATCACTCAGGATTCTTGGGTTCTCTCCATCATTCATCAGGGGTATTGCATGGTGTGGAGATTCCTTCCTCCTTTTTTGGACATACCTCAACCTCCTTAGGAACAGCTGCCTTTTTTCTGCATGTACTTCAGAGCCTTTTGTCTCAAGGTACCATCCAAACAGTTTCTGCTCCCCAAAGGGGGAAGGGGTCTTATTCCAGAAAGTTTCTGGTTCAAAGGAAAGAAGACACTTGGAGACCCATTCTAGATCTTTCTCAGCTCAACACCTTTCTGAAGGTTCCTTCCTTTGGAATGCTGTCCCTTCAGACCCTGTTTCCTCTTCTTCTACCTCTGACTTTCCTAGTACCTCTGGATCTCAAGGATGCCTATCTTCACATCCCTATTCATCCCCTTTTCAGGAAATATTTGTATTTCTCTGTTTCTCCCTTGCCTTTTCAGTTCTCTGCTTAGCCCTTTAGCCTATCTAGTGTCCCAAGAGTCTTCACCAAATGCTTTGCTCCTGTGATTGCTTTTTGCAGGATGAGGGGGATACAAATTATTTCCTTACCTGGATGACCTGTTAATTCAAACTTCTTCTACAGACACCCTGAATTAGCACCTCCACTTTGCTATTTGCCTCTTGAAAAGCCTAATATTTACAGTAAATTTTCAGAAATCTTTCCTGACTCCTTCTCAGGATCATGTGTTTAACTGCTGCAGGCTTCAGACCATTCCTATGCTGGCATCCATGCCGCCCTCCAAGGCTTTGACTCTGGTTGTCTTTTTTCATACCCTTCTTCCTCAGGTCTTAGTTATGGCCAGAGAGTTTCTAAAGGCTCTGGGGTACATGACTTCCACCATTCCTATGCTTCCTCTAGCCAGGCTCCATATGAGGAAGCTACAGTGGTTCCTAAAGTCATTATGGCTTCAACATTCTCATCCTTTGGACTTTCTAGTTCCTCCTCTTCCATGCCTCATGCTAGAGCTTCACTGGTGGATTCATCAACTGTATCTCAATCCAGGGCTTCCTTTTCAGCCCCCAGTCCCCTTTCAGGAACTTTTTTCAGATGCCTCAGATGTGGGGTAGGGACTTCTTTCAACCCTCTAAAGTTTCAGGGCCTTTGGTCCTTTTGTCAGAGGATGGACCATATCAACATCAGGGAGAGGAGAGCTCTCCTTCTTGCTCTTCAGGCCTTCCATACTCTGTTCCTTCCAGGGCCTCTCAAAATCTTTACAGACAATACCACAGTGATGCAGTACATCAACAAACAAGGGGGATCATGGTCCTACCTCTTGTGCAGACTAGCTCTTCAAGTTTGTGATCTGGCTGTCTAGTATCAGATGACTCTTCAGGCTATTTATAATCCTTCAGAAGAGAACCTTGTGGTAGACTCTGAGCAGATTCATAACACAGACTCACAAGTGAATGCTTCACAGAGATATGTTTTGGATATTGTTCACCAATGAGGTACTCCTCAGGTAGCTCTTTTTGCTTCCCCTCTGAACAGACAACTTCCTGTCATTTGCACCAGAGTTCCAAGTCCTCTGTTATGGAAGGTGGACAACCTCTCTTTTTCTTGGAAGGGAATGTTTCTTTATGCCTTCCCTCCCCTTCCTCTCATACTGAGGGTCCTGTTCAAGATCAAACAGGACTCTCCCGAAATCTTGTTTGTGGCTCTCTTTTGGCCCAGACAGCACTTGCTCACTTTTTTCTGCACCTTGCCAAGGGCAATCACCACACGTTACCTTACAGGGTTGACCTACTCACACAAGACAAGAGGTCTGTCATCTGTCCTCACTCATCTACTCCACACCTCACACTGTGGGTGATAGGATTTTGATCCCTTTTAGGCACCTTTTTTCTAAGGATGTTTCAGGTTCTGCAGATGGCCAGAAAACCCACTACTGGGAAATCTTATTTATCCAAATGGAAGAGGTTTTCTGCCTAGTGCTTTGCTCATAACCAGGATCTACTGTCTGTGGAAGTTCCTTTGTTTTCTCTCTTATTTGTGTGAATTATTCCATGCTGGCTTAGCATACTCTTCAGTTAAAGTTCACCTTTCATCTATTTCTGCCTTTTACTCCTCCTTTGGCTTCTAGCTTTGAGATCAAACAATTTATTAAAGGTATCCTTTATATTAGACCTCTCAGGAAGCCTATTCTTCTTTACTGGCACCTTAATTTTTGGTCTATATTATATCATCGAATGCTTAAAAAAGTGAACGATGAATAATCGACCCCATGTAAGAGAAAGCTTATATTCTCAAAAGCTCAGAACAGCGATTTTTTTTCCAAGGGAAGAAAATCACTGTTACAAAAAAAAAAATTGAAAGAATACATCAACTGGGGGGCTTCACCTCCACACCCCCCCTACTTAAATATACCATCTCCGAGATCGCGCTACAGTGCCAAAAATGACAAAGTAACAGAAGTGACCAAGCAAATTCTTTCCCTGGGAAATAATTCGCTTAAAAGCCGCTTTGTTATTTTGCCTTTTCATTGTTTTAAGATCGACCAGGACGTATTCAATAGAATGCGTCTTCAGTCATCTAATAGGAACCCTTTATTTTGTTCTTGAAGAATTGACTTGGGCTCCTTTTGAAACTGCAGCTTCAGCTTGCTTGTAGCATTGCACTTGGAAGACTATTCTTTTGGTCCTTACTTCAGCTAGAAGGGTGTCTGAGCTTCAGGCTCTTATGGCTGTCCCTCCTTTTTTAGTTTTTCATTGTGACAGGGTGTCTCTTCATACTAATCCGTCCAATCCAAGGTGGTTAATGAGTTGCCTCTTAATCAGTCTATTAATTTGCCAACTTTTTCCCTTCTCCACAGTCTGCTAGTAAGAAGATTCTTCACACCTTGGATTTACATAGATAGCTCAGATATTATTTGGATAAGACTAAAGCCATTCGTAAATCTGAGCAACTTTTTGTTTCCTTTCATCCTAGACCTCTAGGTTTGGCTGTTTCTTGAGGGCTCTGCTAGGTCTTCCTCTTGACCTTTTGTACTCTTCCTTAAGTAAGGAATACTGTAACAGAGATATGGAAGGACGTAGTATGGTTGTGTAAGATCTTACCATAACAGTAGATGTCCTTCCCTTCACTGGTGCAGTATTCACTCCCTCCCTTCTCCCCCTTTCTTTACTCCTTTTTATTTTTTCCTTCTGGATGCACATGTTCCTGCTTTGCTCCTTGGACTGTTGTTCATCCTAGGGCAATTCAGTTCCGAGGTAGGTAAATCTATACATCAACATTATACCCTACACCATCAGCATGGAGAATAAGTGTGACAAATGACATCCTTAAAATCCCAAGGCTTTGGTATGCTGGCCGGACACTGGGCTGCCCTTGGCAGGGGATCCATTGAGTAAGGAATATTGTAACAGTGAAGGAACGGGCATCTGTTGTCACGGTAACATCTTACACAACTGTACTTTCACTTTAGGGGTAAAACAAAAAAACTCCATTTTCTTACATTTACTGATGTTTTATTATTCTCCTCTTTAGGAAAGTTATTTTAAAGCTAAGAGTGTGGTGTTTTAACAGACTGACTGTAGCATACTTTTCAAGGGAGCACTCATTTTTTTCTGTCAGTTTTAAAGTAATGTAAACAACTGATAACATATTTTCTATTGGGAAATTGTGTTTAATTTCCTGTTGTGGGGCTGCCATAGTGTTTGAAAATGCTTTTTACTGAGTTTTTTCTATCAAAAAAGTAACTTCTGTGGACTTGTAGTTTTACCGGCATAAGCTGCTTGTCTTCCCTGGGAAAGAGGTGCCATTTTCGGCTTGACCATGGAACAGGTTGTCAGTCCCACACCCGGTCCTTCTTCCAGCCACAAAAAGAAAAAGTTAAGCAAACAGCCTTTGCCATCACAGAAGGCTATCAATTTGCCTCAGCCACAGGTGGGTGACTCTGCAGTGGCCATTTGTTGTACTTCAGACCACTCATCTTTTAGCCAGGATCCCTTTGGTGTAGCACCTACAACCATGATAGACCTGAGTTTAGCCATGTTTTCTGCAGCTGTTGGAGTCCCTCAGTGGACAAGAGAGAGTCACTCTTGTCAGTCCTGGGAGAGAGAACAGGGAATGTACAAATGCTAAGCCCATTCCTGGGGAAACTGGTACTGCTAATAACATGGATGACCCCATTCATTTTTCCTGTCAAAAAAGAAACAGAAAACCAAACATATCAGCTAGTCTTCAAATTTCTTTGGATCACTGGCACTGGCTCGGGGTTTAATTCAGGTCAGGCTATTCATCCTTCTTGTAGGGTAGTTTCTAGTAAAAGAGGGATGTTTATTTTCTTGAAGAAATTCAAGCTTCTGAATCTGAACAGGAAGATGCAGGGAAAGATTTGGGTTTTTGTTCTCAGATTTCTGATCCAGACTTAGAGGACAGCTCACATTCTGATTCTTTCTGGGGGGGGGGGTTCTCTTTCTCTGAGACTATTGCTAGAATTTCCCAGTTTTCAGCGGTAAAACACTGAGGTGTTTTAGTCCCTTAGAAAACACTGTGTGTTGTTACAGAATGATTTTCCAGAACCTGCACCCATTCCTCCTGTCCTGCTTGCTTGAGTATGTGCATGTTCCTGCCTGCAATTTTCCTCATAGCCAGCTTTCCCTAAAAAGGCAGATAGAATATATAAAATTTCTCAGTCTTTTAAGTGTTTGTACACTACTCCTGAACCTGACTCACCAGCTATACCTTTAGTTGACTCAACTACTGCTAAGTTCTTTGTTAATTCCAATCCTACTCTTTCTAATAAGGATGGGAAATTTATTGATTGGTGTGGTGGGGGGAGTGTATACTTTTGCAACTTTGATTTTTCAGAATTTTAAATTGTCAGGGTTGCATGGCTCCATTTGTTCTGACATATTGTAAAATTATGAGGAATGGTTTATCTAAAGTTTCTTCCTGTGAAGAAAAAACTGCTGTATATAACTTGGTTTCTTCTGGTGCACTTCTGGTGCACAGTTCATACTCATTGTTTGCAGTGTACGTTTATAAATGTTGATACTTCTTCCAGGGTTAAGGTCACTGGTGCTATTTTAAGGAGGCCGCTTGGCTGCATTCTTAGAACCTTCCAGATGATTTTAAAAATGAGATTTTAAATTCTCCCTTAGATAGAGATTTAGTGTTTGGCCTGTCTGCCACAGAGACGATCAAAAAGTGTGTTGAAAGGGACAAGCTGATCAGGGGAATCTTTAAGATTTTTCTGCCCTCTTTTCCCAAATTGTCCAAGGGATTTTCTTTCTACTCATCCAGATTTGGCAAAAAACAGAATGAACAATCTCAACAGAATTCAGGTAAACAGATGTTTAGGAAGACGTGGCAAGGGGGTTCCAAAAAGAAGTCTCATCCTCCTAAAACAAAGGACAGTCCAACAAATCTGAATGACTAGTCAAGAGATTTTGTGATCCCTCGCACCATGTCCCCTTTTCTCTCCCAGAAAGTCTGAATCTCCATTTTTCTGTTTGGTAACAGATTGTTTCAGACAAATGGGTTCTGCAAATCATTCAACAGGGTTACAGATGGCAGTGGTAGGAAGTTCCTCCTTTCCAGGGGGTCATTCCTCATCCGGCAGATCAGACTCTTTATTTCCACCTGCTCTTCATCACATGCTGTCCCAAGGAGTGATAGAACAGGTCCTTCTTTCAGATGGGGAAGGGGTTTTATTTATGGATATTCTTTGTGACAAAAAAATGATAAAAGAAAATGCTTGGAGACCAGTTCTGGATTTTTTTCTAAACTTCTTTCTGATAGTGCCCAAATGCAAAATGATGTCACTTCACAACCTGTTAGTGCTTCTTCCTGCTCCAAGTTTCCTGGTAACACTAGACTTAAAATATACTTATCACATCCCTAGTCATCCAGGTGTTACTTAAGGTTTTGTGTGTCTGAATCACATTATCAGTTCTCTGCTTTATCCTTTGGACTGTCCACTGCACCAAGTGTGTTTACAAAATGTCTGGCTCCAATTATAGCTCATTGCAAGGTATAAGGTATCCACATTTTTCCATATTTAGATACCTTTCTTATCTTTGCACAGTGTTTTTCAAAATGTCTGAAGTCTCCCTCTTGGCTAACAGATCTCTTGCACTCCCTGGAAGTGCTCCTTACCTTGGAAGATGCTGATGTGTGTGCAGTCACTGAGACATGATTCAAGGTTGCAGAGAGCACCCCGGCCATGCAAGGCTACAATGCCTTCCACACATTCAGACCTCAAAATAAGCATGAAAGAACCAAAGGTAGAGGTGTATCCATCTTCATTAAAACAAATACACCTCTAGACTAGTTAAACAGTATGACTCTCTTGAGCTACTCCAGGTCCAACTAACTGTAGGTAAAACCGCATTTCATATCATTATTAACTATAGGTTCCCTACCATGAACCAAGAGATGCACATTGCCTACCTGGATTTGTTAGAGTCACTCTCTATACAGCCAAACTCCTTAGTAATGGGTGATTTCAACTATCCTTCCATCGACTAGAAGATATACAGAAGCACAAACATGCTCACCCTAAGGTTCCTGGACTTTGTTAATGCAAATGTTCTGAAATAAATAGTCTGCACATCAACAAGGGGCTCAAATGTCCTCAAACTAGTACTCACCAACATGGGGGCTTACTGCACTACCCCTTGTGTGTTGCCCTCCCTGATAAGATCTGATTATAAATCAGTGTCATTTAAAGTATCAATTGGACTTGACCCCCCCCCCCAACATGACCAAAAATTAAAAATTATTCCAAAGCAAACTACAGCCTACTAAGCAATGGTATAAAATTTTCAACCCCCCTGCTATCACAGCCAACAACGACACCAATGCAGAGGTGTACATGAATGCACTGTACAAACACTTATACAACTGTATAAATTTGGCTTTACCTGGACAGATCCAAACCAGGTCCTGACAAAAAAGCAAGCCACCCTGGTCGACCTCAAATATAATGTCTTATACGCATTAGCCCCAAAATTCACCCTGTCTATATCTCATTTCAGAATTACTTTGCTTTGCCTTTTCATCCAACCAAAGACACTTTTAGTAGCTAATGTACTGTTTGTGCTATCTTCAGCATAGGCCCTGAATTACTTTATACCTTAGTGTTATCTATACTACTGTAGTTTAGTACTGAATTAGAACCCTCCATTCTTAATCGCTGAAGATGGATGTTTGCTTGGTCATTCTGTTTGCAGGAGATTTAATTGAAGTTATTGTATTACCTGTAGTCGATATATTCAGAAGAAGGGATGTGTTTTAACTGACACCCTCATTGTTCTTTTTTGTGTGTAACAGTACAACATAGTTGTTTTACATAGAACAGATGTGAGTTAGTCTACTTTTTACTGCATTGTTATTACTCTTCTTGCAAGTGTGTTGTTATTCGGAAGTATGCCTTGTACATTTGCCTAGACAGCTGTTGCATATTGATATTGTAAAACCTGCATTGTTTTACCTCCTCTTAATTTTAACTCTCTCCTTCATCCCCTGTTATCTCTCTCTAGCCTTTCAGAACATATATCTTCCCATTTTTATTCCAACTCCTGCCTTTACCCTTGGACTACAAGGCCATCCACCAAACCTGCCTGGCATATCCTCACCTCCTTGGACTAAAGCCGCTGGATAATTTTGTATGTCATATAAGCACACTTTATTATACTGTGACTTTGGCTTGCTTATTCAGCCCTCTGCACCTTCCAGGTGTATTTGTGTCGGATCTGCCAGCAGTCATTCCTCCCTCCCTTATTGTATTCTCTGTTGTGCTCTACTGCTCGTATCTTATCACCACTGACCCTACCTTTTTCTCTGAGACTTTTCACTTGCTATCTCTGCTCTGCTTGTTTCACTCTTCCTTTGACTATCCTTTCCTTCTCCCTATAACAATCCTTATATTGTTTGCTCTATCCTTCTATCCTCCTAGTACCCTCTATACCCCTCCTTTCCTTTCCTCCTATGACCAAACCTAATAATTAGTAGCCTTCTCCTTTTCCCTCTTAGATGTTCCTGGTCTCTTCATAACTCTTTCTTCCTTTAGCTTCACAGACCTCTCTTACCTCCATTTTAGATAGTTTCCTCTCCTAATCCTTCCTGCTGTCCCTATTCCCACCCAGGGTCCTAGGCTTATTCCCCTCTAACCACTCCCACTATCTTCCTCAACCTATACATAGCACTCTCTCATTGCCGCTCTTTCTAAACCACACCCCTATCTCCTCTCTCTCCTCCTTTAATTACCCCTATTCTCTGTATAAACCTAACTTACCTCTACCCTTTTCTTATCCTACCTCTAATACTCTCTATTAACTCTAACATCCTACCTCACCATTTATTCTTTTTACCATTGCTAGCCTAACCTCCTTATTTCCTACCTCTCTCACTTATAATTCCTCTATTGACCATTCTCTTCACATCTACCTTTTCTATCTCATTATACCTTTGCCAATACAGAATCTCTTTAGTTTTCTATATTCCTCTAACATAATCTTTTCATTTAATCTACTTTTATCTCCTCTTTAATTATGGCTTCCTATTTCCTAACTATGTCCATACTTTCTGTATTACTCTTACATACACTATTCTCACTCTACCTTCTGACATTCTTTGAAACCCCTCTCTATGGCCAGACTACCTTCTCACATAAACAAACTCTACCTTGCTTGGATATGTCTTTTAAGTCATATTCCAACAGTACCTCTACCCCCAACTACATTATACCGAAATTCCACAGACTCATACACATTAAGCATGGCCTCTCTACAGATAGAAAAATGAAACTAAAATCCTACTTTAACAACATCGTGATAACCAAACCAAAGAACCACACCTTACAGGATGGGGACATACCTGGCCCTATCAACACTTCACCTCTTACTCCTAAAACCAAACTTAACAATACTCTCTTAATAGGACATCTAAACATTCAAAGCATAAACAATAAAATACCTCACCTACATGCTCTCCTTGATATCCATTCCTTTGACATTATTTGCCTCTCTGAAACCTGGCTTAAGCCTGACACTAAAGACATAGAAATTATACCCCAAGGCTATAATATTGTTAGACATGACTGTAGTAGCAATTCTTTACAACAATCAATTAAATATCTCCACCCTAACAATAGACCCAACCTCAGATAGCAAAGTAGAAGCCATCATAATCAAACTTCACTTGAACACCAAGAAATCCCTTAACATTATCTGTTTATACCTACCCCAGGTAATAACATACCCATTTTAGAAGCCTTTCTTAGCTGGGTATCTACAACTCTTCCCCCAAGAAACAATAATTCTAGGTGACTTTAATATAGACTGGAACTGCATAAATACCAAGAATCCAACTTCCCATATAAACCTCCAAGGCTTTACCCAAACCATTACCTCAACCACAAGAATCAATAAGCCTAATAATAAAGAAAGTATTCTAGACTGGATATTGATAAATAATACCAAACACACCTACAAAGTAGGAACTCTGCCAGATGATATCAGTGACCATTCCTTGACTTATATAGAAAGAGAAAAGACTGACTTTACTAACCTCCCTAATACTAGAAAAATCGCTCCACAAAACAGTTTGGCGTAGACTCATTTCAAATGGAACTTAGCAAATGTAACTGGAATCCCTTAAAAACTCTTCCTCTTGAAGATGCAGTATCTTACTTTAACACAAATTTCTTATCCATACTTAATAGGCATGCTCCTGAGCGTACCATTAAAATGAAATCCAATATAGCCCCATGGCTCTCAAGAGAAACAAAAAATCTAATTCACTCCAGAAATAAAATCTGGTCTAAATGGAGATGTCACAGAAATAATCCGGACCTGCTGCACTTTCGCCAGCTTAGAAACCTTACTAAAAAGGCTATCATTGCAGACAAAAAAAACTATTACTGCAAACCTCAACAGACTCATCATAACAATCCAAAGGCCTTCTGGTCCTCAGTAAATAAACTCCTGTCCCCAGGTACAGCTAAAACACCTAGCCCACTTAATGCGGACCCAGACACCCCTCTCCTAACTGCTAACACTTTCAACCTATTCTTTACTGAAACTATTCATTCCCTAACCAAGCAAATGAACATCAATAACTCAAACTCCTCACAAATCCAAGCTGCTTCATCCCCTAACTTTAAACTACAACCTATCTCTACCTCTTTCATCTATAAACTCATCCACAAACTCAAGCCTTGTACCCCTCTGCTGATAACCTCCCTCTCTTTTTCTCCAAAAGGCTGCAAAAGCAATCATATCCTATTTCCATTCTCATTAACAGAACAATCCAAGAGGGTACTATCCTGACAACTGGAAAGTGTCCTACATTATCCCTTTACACAAAGGAGGCAACTCTATCGACTATTCTAACTATAGACCAATCGCACTCCTTTCTCCATTAGCAAAAATTATGGAAAATGTATACACCAACAACTTCTAAATCATCTCTCAGTACATAACTTAATAGCCAACTGTCAACATGGCTTTAGACCCCATCATAGTACTACCACTGCTCTTCTTTCCTTCACAGACACCATAAATAGGCAATAACCTTCTCTCTTCTGCACTATTTATCGATCTTTCTAAAGCTTTCGACATGGTTAACCACTCTATATTAATCAATATACTCACATCCCTTTCCTTTGACAACCTTGCCATTAAATGGTTTACATCTTATCTTAGCAATAGACAACAAGCAGTTCTTTGGGGAAACCAAACTTCCTCTCTTTTACCTGTAACTATTGGTGTCCCTCAGGGCTCTATTCTCGGACCTCTTCTTTTCACACTTTTTATTAATGACCTACATCTAGCAATTCCTCAAGCAAATCTCATACAATATGCTGATGACTCCACCCTAATTTGCTCAGCGTCTTCTTCACAACACTTCATTCACTTACTCAAAGCATCTTCAACACAGTTGAAACTTGGTTTCCCTTCTTCTTAAAAAAGCTAAACTTCTCCTTTTCACCCCACCCCTTGATTTCACCATCTCATCAAATAATGCTACTATCATTTCCCCTGAACCAACAACAAAACTTTTAGGAATAACACTTGATAATAATCTCTCTTTTGATCAACACATTAACATCACTATCAAATTAGTAAACAGAAAAATTGGATCCTTATATAGAATTAAACCCTACCTAACTGCTTCTGCCAGAGCTACAATTGCCCACTCCCATCTTATATCTACACTCCTTTATGCTTCTCCTATCTTTACCAACCTTAAGAAAGCCAACCTTAACAAACTTGCCACATCCTATTACAACATTGCCAGATTTGCTACTGGTAACCCTTATAGAACACATCACTGTGTGAACCTGAAACAACTAGGATGGATGGAATTTCAACACCTTTTGCTCATTCCCCAACTCAATATGGCCCACAAATTACTATACCAGCCCAATAACACTCCTATTCTTTCTCAACTTTTAATCCCTTATAATAATCTCAACTCTTTTAGATCTTCTAAGAAACTTATGGCCTGCCCTACAAAGTCCAATAACTCAGCCGGTGACTCCCTTTTCTCTAATACAATTGGAAGGAGCTGGAACTCACTACCCAGTGAAATCACTCTACTCGCATCTCTACCTCTCTTCAAACAAAAAATTAAGAATTACTTCAAAAGCCATTGGCTCTGTTCCTGTATAAAGCCTGACTAATCTTCCTACCTATAACTGCCTATCCTCCTCCTCATTTTTCCGCCACTATCTCTTCTTTTCTTTTGTGTACAAGACCAACTCTCATTTTCTTTTCTTTTGATAACTCTTTCTTCCTTACTCTTATTTTTCTCTTCCTCTCTTTGTCTCACATAGCAAGTCTTTTCTGCTTCTTTTGTTTTACTGTCATCTCTTAGATGGCTCCCTTTTTTTACCCACTTATAGTATTTTTGCCCTCTTTCTCTGATATTTTACCCTTTTGCTTACCTCAAACTCTCTCTGTACAACAACTTGTCACCCTATATCTTTCTTACTGTCATCTCATCCTTTAACCTGAATCTTAGTTACTCATACAAGTTATACTTTTGATATATCTTCTTTAATTAAGTTTTTATTTTGACATTATATTGCCATTTGTTATTATTGTAATTGCTTTTTTAATTATAAGGTTTGTTTTTTTCTTTTTATGTGTATGTCTGTGTGGAGCTTTTCTCCCCGGGCCTCTACTGAAAATGGAATTATATCCAGCTAGACTAGCCCGGTCAACAAATGTAAAATAAATAAATAAAATAAATAAATAAACAGGTTATATAAAAAGAGGAAGAAACTGATGTTTAAAAACAAGAGGGAACTGACTTAGTAGAGGGAAACACTCTCCACAGCTTGAGCAAGCAAATCAGATATCTTGAAAAGTCCTCTAAAGCTAATTATGAAGCTAAATTAGCATCCCTAGCTAAGGATGATCATAAGGCATTCTTTAGCTACAGCCAAAATCTAAATGGGAAGGCCCAGTTTTCTGCCAAACTAGTAGTGGACAGTACAACTTATACTGAACCTGAGGAAATTGCCATCCTGCTAGCTGAGAGATTTGGTGCAAACTTCACTCCTCTGTACCTACCAGCCATACCCCAAAGCATACCTGACACTAGTCCTCTGCTTAGCACATCCAGAGATCAGGTCCTATCCACACCCTCCAAGGCCAAAAACATGGCCTCTATGGGACCAGATAACATCCCAGGCTGCTTACTAAACAATCTCAAAAAATACCCAGTAGAACCGCTTGCTGCTATCTTTAACCACAACTTGAGTACTGGCTTTGTTCCAGCAGGGTGAAGAACAGCAACAGTAATCCCTTTGAACAAAGGGGGCCCATCAACCAACTCTGGGAACTATAGACCCATAACTCTGATCAGCCTCATCTGCAAGGCCATAGAAAGAATCATTATGAACCTTGAAACTCTCAAACCCACCCTGTTTGGCTTCTTTAAGGATAGATCATGCTTATTAAACCTGGTGGACTTCTTCGAGAATGTCAGCAAAGCCCTGGATGAAGACAAAACAATGCATACCACCTATCTTGACTTGGCCAAGGCTTTTGACATGATCCCCCACTCAGGAATCATTAAGAAACTCTCCCATTTGGAGATTAACCCTTATGTCACTAGACAGAATGCATACTGTCAAAGTTGGGGATTCCACCTTTATCAGTAGGCCAGTCACTAGTGGCAAATCACAAGGATATGTGCTGGGGTCCCTATTAGATCGATGAAAAGTCTAAATATTGAATGGCTTAGTGATCGAAAATGCCGTTCTTCAGAATCGCTATTGTGAGATCGCAATACGGTGAAGATCGGAAAATTTGCCCTTTCCTCATTACTGTTTGGACTCTATTTCTCAGATGTCCAGGCTAAAGTAGATGGCCTGTGGCTTACCAAGTTTGCTGATGATTGCAAATTGGGCACAATCATTGAGTCCCGCAACAATGTCAACATATCGCAAAAGGGACTAACACAGACAAATGATGGGTGCAAAAGCCAGGGGCTAAAACTTAATGCAAAAAAAGTGCATTATTATCCCCTTCAGCAAAGAGGAATTCCCTGCTAACTACAATAGTGACAGCACCCCCCCAAGCTCAAACCCAGTGGTGAGAGATTTAGGTACACAGGTTGATAGAAAACTAAACTTTGATCACCATCTGTCTGCAGTGCTAAGAAAGTCTCCTACATTGTGCATCTCATTAGTAAGGTGCATAGCATCCAGGTCTAGCGATGTTATAACTCCTCTGTACTCGACGCTTATCAAACCACTAATAGAGTACAGTGCTTCCTTTTGCATATACCTTACCAGACATCAGCAGCAACTGGAGAGACCACAGAGGTTTTTCACAAAGAAAATTCAGGGCCTCCAAAACATGACCTACATGGATAGACTGAAAGCCCTGTCACTGTACTCTGTATCTTATAGGCTGCTGAGAGATGACTTGTGCCTGGCCTACAGAGCAGTCTCTAACCCTGCCCTAATGGTAATGCTGCACATCCGCAAGTTAAATGGGGTAAGATTCATTCTCTCCAGAGATCTTAACCTAGCCTGTGACATTAACAAAACATGCTGGAGAGACAGATATGTCTCCCAGACATTGCTGCCCCTCTAGAAAAAACTCCCAATTCATGTGAAGCAGAGCACAATGATGACCCTATTCAACTGCAACCTGGACAATTGGATGGGAGACCATAAATTCACGCTGGGGGTAGCACCTATGTCCCTCATGGACAGGGGTAGCCGATGCAGATCATAGACTCACTTTGCAAATAACAACCATCTAGCCATGGTCATTTAGGTTAACTCGGGTATAACATAGCTAGGTTTGTAAAGGCTCTAGGCCATTAGCCTAGTAACCTCCTATGAACAAGCTGGGATTCCAAGAGAACATTCAAAAGTCTTTCTTGACTCCTTCACTCAGGATTGTGCTCCTGCAATGTCAACTAGACACTTCAGTTTAAAAAGCTTGTCTTCCACATGAAAAAAAATAGATTTTTATTAAGATCTATTTCTAAGGTTTTCCACTCAGACATTGGTCACTGCGAGGGAATGCCTCAGAATTTTGGATCTCATGGCATCTTATGATTATCATGATACCCCCGGCAAGATTTCACATGAGAAGGATACAGTGGTATCTGAAATCTCTTTAGTCCCAGCAACAGATATCCTTAACTCCATGTCTCCCCTTCTCCATCCCTGCTCCAAAGCAGTCAGTCTCTACAGACACTCCAGATTTTGCTTGAGGTGCAGTTTAGGGAGAGATAAAAGTGCAGGGTTGACGGATGCCAAGTACAGGTGCAAGCACATTAATAACAAGGAGATGCTTGCCCTGATCAAGGCACTCGACTCTATGAACCATCTTTGGTCTCCGGGACCTCTTCAAGTGGTTACAGAAAATAGCACACACTTGGTACATCAACAAACAACCAGGTCATACCACCTTTGCCAAGTAGCCATGTTAGCTTTGGATATAGTTTCACAGTGCAGTATCACTCTGCAGGCATGCAAAATTCTGTCAATAGAACAAAAGGCTAACAAAAAAATGTCATATGGAAAAAAATAATAAATTGTTGCTAAATAAAGCCAAAATAAAAAATTGTAAAATGGGGAATAATCTAAGTATGGCACAGGTAGATTACAAAAAATTATTTGACAACCTCAAGCTCATGGATAAGGAGTGCTTACAGATGTATAAAATAGACCCTACACTGATCAATTACATTACAGCGACCATGAAACAGTGGCAAACCACTTTGCAGTTAGGTACCTAGTGCAATGAATCACTATAAATACATTTGCTTGTGATTTTAGCTCTAATTTCTGCAGGGTCACTCCCCCTCCAATCAGCTGTCACAGACCCTCAATGCATGTACTATGCAGCTTTTGGAATATTGCCAGGCATAGTGCAGGCCTATATAGTATTTAGCTGTCTGTCTGTGCTACATTACCCCAGCTGCCCAGCAATATCATATTGAACTCTGAGAAATGTCATGACTCTCTCATTTTGTGCAGGCTTAAACTTTGAGAAAATGAATTATTCAGCATACTGCTATACTCTACATTGATAGCAGGTTGGGATATATAACACTTGAAATTTATATTACAGATATGAATGCAAAAGTCGGGAGACTAAACATATAACATGTATGCAAAGGACTGTCATTTCCAGTGGCATACAGAAATAAAGCAATGACTGTGGAAAAAGCAACCTGAGTTTGATTATGACTCACTTGATGGAAGTGACAGGGAAGAGAGCCATGCCCATCCTGGGAAGGAGCGGACCCAAAGAGCATGCATGCATGTAGTCCACCAAGCCACTAATGGCTGAGAGCCTTCATTGAGAAAGTGCACAGTAGCATGTACTTGCATGGGGGAAGGCATTGTGGTTCCGACAGTAAGACAACTTGTATAGCATTCCACCCAGTGATGGGGTTAAGTTAATAAGCAAAAGAGTCCTCATTGCCAGGACGCTGATGAGGAGATGAGCAGCCATCATGGCTACCTAAATGGCACCTCTCCTGGATGGCTCTAGCCCTTGTGGATCTTGAGGTGATCCCCACCTCTAGGAAATGAATGGGACATATGTAAAGCCCTTCTTAAAAAGGCTATAATACACAACAGAAAGCTCAAGTTTGCTGTAATTAAAGATGTTAAAAGTAACCAAGCTGTTACCTGTTGTAATCAATGATATATCACTGAAAGTCTTCTCCTCTGACCCTGGTCTTGAGGAAGGCCTCTGAGCCACCCCCTAAATTGAAGTAAATGCCCCCCACTATAAATCATAGAGGCAATATGTTTTGCCAACCTGTCTATTGGTAGTAATTAAAAGGTCTGGAACATCTTTATTGTGATAATAGCTTTTTTGACATTTAATAGGTAATGGGAGTCCTTAAATCACCGGTCAGGTTTACAGAATCCCTCTTGAAGCGTTACTTGAGCTATGGAAAGAAACATGTTTTCATATTTCCATACAGTAGCACTGTATCATCAGAGTGTGAAGTATTGTTGAGTGTGGACATTGTAAGCATAAGGAGTTAACATATTAGGTAAAAGCAATGGACCCTAACCAAATCTCCACTGTTTAGGTCTGTCTTCTACTAGTTAATTCCGGAGTCCCCTGGTCCAAATTATTAAGTGTTTGCATCAGAGCATACTGGTTAACAGTTTTGAAAGTATGTTTTAGATCAATAAAGAGGCATCCAGTAATTCACTCCTTTTTCCATGATATCATATATAATTAAAGATATAGCTGTTTGTGCATTGTAGCCACGCCTGAAGCTATACAGTTTACTAGATAGAATATATTTAAAACCGTAGTCCACCAACTGATTATACAGAAGGTTTTCTGGGATTTTTACTAGGTGACATAATATGCCAGTCGGTCTGTACTCTGAGGCTATTGTTGGATTTTTGGGAATCAGTATAATGATTACATGCTTCCAACTGTAGTTAACAGTTGCTGTTATCAGGGGTTCAGATTACATTTATGACATACCTTGGCCATGTGTCCTGTAGCTCATTTTATAAACTATGGATGAAGTGTACTGCATCTAGATGATTTAGAGGGAATCTGTGTTTCCTAATCCTTCAAAACCTGGTGGACTTCTTTGAGAAGGTCACCAAAGTAATGGATGAGGGCAAAATCATTCACATGGCCTACCCTGACCTGGCCAAGACATTTGACACAATACCTCACTCAGGCATTGTTGACAAACTCAGGAGGTTAGGTATAAACCCATATGTCACCTGGTGGATAACCAACTGGCTCACAGACAGGACCCAGGAAGTTAGAATTGTGGAGTCCATCTCTACAAAGAGGCCAGTCACAAGTGGAGCCCTTCAGGGATCAGTCCTTGGACCGCTCCTTTTTAGCATTTACTTCTCAGATGTTAGGGCCAATGTCTGTCATCTCTGGCTGACTAAATTTGCAGATGATTCCAAATTGGGAGCTGTCATCGAATTTCTCACTGACACAAATGTTCTCTAGGAGGGGGTGACACAGACAGACAACTGGTGTCAGAGCCATGGACTAAAACTAAATGCCAAGAAATGCATAATAGTATCCTTCAGGAAATCATCCATCCCTGATAACTATCATATTAAGAACACACCCCTTAGAGTTGACCCAGTAGTCAGAGACTTAGGGACACACATAGATAGTAATCGAGTCTTTGATCATCACGTGTCTGCAGTGGTGAGGAAATTATTCTATGTTGTACAACTTATAAACAAAGGTATGGCATCTAAGTCCAAGGAAGTCACTGTTCCATTGTATTTGCCATTCATCAGACCTATCATTGACTACAATGCCCCCTTTGGTATGTACATAACCAGGCATATCCATCAACTGGAACATCCACAGAGGTTCTTCACTAAAAGAATGCAGGGCATAAGTAAAATATCCTATGCAGACCACCCTATCCCTGAATTCTGTCTCCTACAGGCTTTTGAGGGGAGTTCTATGTCTGACATACAGGGCATTGTCCGACCTCGCTCTAATGGACCTTCTCATATCCACAAAACAAACAGCACCAGAGTTACCCATTCTAAAGACTTAAACCTTGCATGTGATATAAATAGGACCTGCTGGAGGGACAGGTATGTATCCCAGAGACTACACCATCTATGGAACAGGCTCCCCATCAATGTGAAGTAGAGTTCCTCCCTGACCCAATTCAAGTGCAACTTGGACAATTGGATGGGAAACTGGAAATTCATCCCTGGTTTGGCATCTATGTCTCTAATGGACACAGGTAACTGGTAAATGGTCTCCCAGACCCCTGTTTACACTTATCAAGGGTATTAGAACTTGTTAGATATTCGGCATGCATGGCTGGGCTTCAAAAGGCCTTTGTGATTGTTAGCCTAGTAAACACCTATGAGCCGATTATCCCAAGGATAAAAATTTAAAGTGGGACATTCCAGAGTGAGTCTGTCACTGATGCTTTTTTGTTTTGCCATTAACATATTATGTTATTTATTTAACTGATTAGGCCATTATTACAGTTTGGCTCCCAGAAAATGAAAAAGTGTCAAGACGTCTCTACTTGTTGTGCATGACTTAAAACTATATAGTCCATTAGACGAGGAGCTGAAAGTACAACTGCAAGTTGTCAAAACTTTCTCAGATGATGCAAGAATGACATTTGTCTTTGATAAATGTGCAAAAGTAATCTTTAAAATAGGGAGGCCCCGTTACCAAGAAAATATTTTTCTGGGAAAGCAATGTGATATAAAGGAGCTTGAGCAGGGGGGAGTGGGAACTGATGAAGGATCTTCATTAAAGCATGAACAAATGCAAATAAGGAATGAAAATTAAACTAAAAGTAGACAAAAATTAGATATCAATCGAAAGTGCCAAAAAACAAAAAAGAAATAGTATAAGGAAAAGGATCAGACAAGAAGGAAAGAAATGTGGAAAAGGCATAAATAATGTGGCAAGTATACAGATCTCCTGCAGCAGCCTCATGTTAATCAGGATTTGATGCAGGAATGGTTAAGGAGAGGCAAATTTAAACAAAAAGATGAAATGTTAATAATGTCAGCCAAGGATAATTGACTAGGTACACATTGGTTTACAAATTCCATTGAACATGTGGGAGTCATAGGCAAATGCAGGTTCTGTGAAAAAAAAAAAAAAACTGGAAACAAGTCACACATCTTTTGCTGGGTGTAATACTCTCATGGTAGAGGGCCTGTATACTGAAAGGCATAATAATGTGGCAAGGCTGTTACTTTGGGGATTGTGCAAATGCTAAAATATTGAAATAGCTAAGAAGCACTGCAAAAATGAGTCACAAAGCACATTAGAAAATGATGACGTTCCTATCACATGGGATTAACCCATTACCAACAGTTCAAAAAATGGATGTGAGAAAACCAGATATAGTAGTGAAGGGGAAAAAAAGAAATTAGCATTGGTCACTGAAATTGCTACACCCAGTGATAACAGTGCCTTATGTACAGAAAGACAGAAAGCAATAAAATACAGGCTTTGCGGACAGCAATTAGAACAATCCAGAAGGAAGATACCCAGACAGTTCCAGTAGTAGTAGGAGCAACGGGTCTCAAAAAAAAGTATTAACAGTCTGATACCTGCAAGAGGAGTGAGTTCTGAGCACATTGGGGGTGCTACAAAGAGCACTTTTGGTTAACATCAAGGACTGAAACAATATTTCTTTCATGAACTTTAATCATATCCTGACTCGGGAATGGGGGCCATTCCCATCATGGTACTAGAAACCCAAAAACTTGTAGAAATTACACTGAGGGAAACTTACCGATCAGCTGGATTGCAACTTCTACCCCAGCTGTTTGTCATTATAAAGGATTACCACCTCTCCCACTGAAGCTACACATTGTCCACTGAAAAATAATACAGTAATCAGAAATAAGAGCATTAATTCCATCCTTTCACAACAAAAGGTGACTCCTGCCAAAGAATGAAATTGCTTCACAAAACTACAGATATTCATCATAAAGATTATTACTTCAATCATTTATAATAGATATTAAGCTGGCTAGAGGAGGAGCTCAGCGCACCAGCCAAATTTATTTAGCCAGAGATTCACACATCCCAACAGATGCACACTGCCATCTCACACTATGTCTATTTGAAGGAACAAGGAAGCCATTTATAATAGACCATCATGTGCTCCTCTCATTTCTGTTTTTTTAATGGCTTTCTGAGACAAGTGGTCACTCTTATTTGCTTCATGATTTCACCAGTCATTTTCTTAACCCTTAATTTTTGTCAGTATTAAGTA
This sequence comes from Protopterus annectens, assembly GCF_019279795.1. Lineage (NCBI taxonomy): Eukaryota > Metazoa > Chordata > Ceratodontiformes > Protopteridae > Protopterus > Protopterus annectens. The sequence goes on from NC_056739.1 coordinate 1,079,046,476, forward strand.
CAGATTTTTTTTCCTTACAAGTAAACAGTACTTTACATAGATTTTTCTGCTTTGTAGGATTATGCTGTGTTAATAACATTTCAAGTGAAACTTTCCAAGAGGTCTTGTTGGCACTAGGTCTCTCCTATGGATTTCTACCTTCAGTGTTGTTTTGTTTAGAAGGAACATCATAATATAGTTTAATTGTGAATACTGTACGATACTTAATAAGAAAAGCATTGAATAACAGGCCTAAGAGTATACATGCATTTCAGAGCATGAGGATAATTACTCATAGAGCAGTTGCCTCTTCTTCTTGTAGTTTAAAATTAATGTAGAAAAGACCAAACATTTTGCTACAGAGAACTCTTGGAAAATTCATAACACAGGTAATCACTCTGTCTCCTTCAAAAAAGCAAATATTATGAAGACTTCTTCATGTAACTTATAGTAGACAGTGGTGATTATGGAGCCTTCCTTGTGTAACTTACAGTGGAAGTGAGTTGTGACTATGGCACCATCTTATAGGGGAAGGTAGCAGTGACTGATGGGCTTTCTTCAAGTGCCTTGTAGATAAAGATTATAGAGCCTCTTCATGTAACTTGGAGTGGAAGGCAGTTGTGATTATGACACCATCTTAATGTATCTTATAGGGGAAGGCAGTAGTGATTAAGGATCTTTCTTCATATACCTTATAGAGAAAATGATGTAGCCTTCTTCATGTAACTTAAACAGAAAGGCAGCTGAGACTGCAGATTCTTCTTCTAGTTATAAGAGAATGCAATGGTAATTAAGGAGCCATCTTCAGGTACCTTATAGAGGAAAGTAGTTATGATTATGGAACTATCTTTATGCACCTTATAGAGGGTGGATAGTGATTATTGAGCTATCTTCATGTACATTATAAATGATGGTAGTGGTTATTATGGAGCTATCTTCATGTACCTGATAGATGATGGCAGTGGTTATTATGGAGCTACCTTCATGTAACTTATAGGGGAAGGCAGTGATGATTATGGAGCCATCTTCATGTGGCTAATAGTAGAAGGCCGTGATGATTATGGAGCTGTCTTTATATCCCTTATAGGGGAAGACAGTCATGATTATAGGGCTTTCTTCATGTGCCTTATAGTGGAAGACAGTCATGATTATGGAGGCTTCTTTGTGTAACTTATAGTGGAAGATGCTGGTGATTATGGAGCCTTCTTCTAGTTATAGGAGAAGGCAGGGGTAATTATGGAGCCACCTCTATATGTCTTAAAGAAGATGGCAGTGGGTATTATGGAGCTATCTTCATATACCTTATAGGGGAAGACAGTGGTGATTATGGGGCTTTCTTCATGTGCCTTAGAGTGGAAGATGATGATGATGATGATTATGATGTCTTCTTCCAGTTATAGGAGAAGGCAGTAGAGACTGTGGAGCCTTCTTCTAGTTATTGGAGAAGACAGTAGTGATTATGGAGCCATCTTTATGTACCTTATAGGGAAAGGTAGTGGTGATTATGGAGCTATCTTAATGTGACTTATAGTGGAAGACAATGATGATTATTGGACTGTCTTCGTGTACCTTATTGGGGAAGATAGTCATGATTATGATATTTCTTTATGCGCCTTATAGTGGAAGACACTAGTGATTATTGTGGTTTCTTCCAGTTATAGAAAAAGGCAGTTGAGACTGGTGAGCCTTCTTCCAGTTATAGATGAACACAATAGTGATTATGGAGCCAGCTTTATGTGTCTTGCAAAAGATAACATTGGTTATTATGGAGCTATCTTTATGTACCTTATAGGGGAAGGCAGTGATGATTACAGAGCCATCTTTATGTACCTTATATTGAAAAGCACTGATGATTGTGGAGATTTCCTTGTTTATGTTACAGGAGCAGGCAGTGGTGTAGATTCAATGGCAACATTCTGAAAATTGATGTAGTTACAAACAATAGGGCTACCTGTGTGTGTGTGTGTGTGTGTGTGTGTGTGTGTGTGTGTGTGTGTGTGTGTGTGTGTGTGTGTGTGTGTGTGTGTGTGTGTGTGTGTGTGTGTGTGTGTGTGTGTGTGTGTGTGTGTGTGTGTGCATTATTCTTAAATAGTACACTGGCAAACATATTTAATTTCTTAAATTCAATTCTTTGTATTTGATGTACTCTCTCCACCTTATTTACTTTTCTTCCTAACATGTAATTCTGAGGCACATTATGCTTAAGAAGGCACATCACAGTATTTAACATGCTGTACTGTACTACCCATAATTTTTTTTTCTTTATCTCCCAAGGCACTAATGTTTCATTCTTTACTTCCAAAGAGTCATTAATCTGGACAATAGCACTGCTTTCAATAGTACTATATTCCAATGTATTTGCCATAGCTTCTACTTCAGCTTCATTCACATTTAAACAATCCTGCTGAGCCAAATACCTTAAACTTCCAAAAGATATCCTCTGTAGATGGGATTCCATCTTTTTTCTTCTTATTCTGAACTTGAACTTAACTTTAAATTATAAAAATAAGATTTTGCTTGTGTTTATTTATTATCTGCATATAAAATATGTATTTTTATATGTTTACTTATATAAGATATGTATTAAATTGAGGATTATGAATGGGTCACCGATCATAACCTGTTTATTATGTGTTCAAGACATGAATGCCCAAACATTCATCATGAGAGAGAAGCTCAAGAGGTGAATCTTGGCATCCATGTTGAAAACACATATTTAAACATTATGATGGGAAACCCAATCATAATTTGTTGTAGTGTATGGAGCTTTATCTGCTGTATGTACTATTAATTACAGGTAGGGTTACCACCTGTCCCACCTTGCGAGGGACAGTCCCTTTTTGGGTAGTTGTGTCTTGAAAAAATGGCAAATATCCTTAGATTTTAGGACAAAAATATTTCTTAGATTTTCTTTAATAGTTGCATAAAACAGTTATTTTGTATCTGAAATACATAAATGTCATAAGAAACAGAATAAGCAACTCAAATGGTACAAGGATAAGCTTTTAGTTTGGCAAAAAAGTGAAGTACTGCCCTTTGTACTGGCTGTGGGTATGTTTTGCCCTGCAAAATCTGGTGTTTCTACAAAAAATATCCCACTTTGGGCATTTCAAAAGGTGGCAACCCTAGTTACAAGAAAAAAATGATGTGTTTTGCTGGCTTCAAATCCATAAAGCACTTAACAGACAGTGTAACACAGTCCCTTTATATTTACATTCACATTGCCAAGCCACTAATGTCCAGATTTTCACAGAACGTTCAGATTTTTTTGCGTCATATGCTATGTTAGGTCTGTTCCTCTTAAAATCTTTGGTTTTCTGAGAAATTACTGAGGATTGAAGCCACTAAATGATGACATACACTTGAATTTCAGACTTGGTATCCTTCAGAAAATGCAGGCGAACACATATTCTGTTATTGTGGTTACTTTCTAAGTTTATAACAGGAAGAGGCAACTTATTGGTTCAGACAGCATGCAGAAGCAAATCTATTTTTTATTCTGCTGCTGTCTTTTGCTGGTCATTAATGGCAGGGGGTGCTTATACACACACACACACACACACACACACACACACACACACACACACACACACACACACACACACACACACATACATACATACATATATGTTTGTATACCTGTCCATTGCTTATCTTTCTATAGTTTGTGAGACTTTTTTCACTCGTTATTTTGTATGTATTGCCTCCTTCTCACTGTATTTGTTCATTAAACTTTACAGATTTCTTTTCTCATTTATTTATTTTGGCGGGCAGGTAACTAGGCAACTGGGAGATTTCTTTTCAATTACAACTTATTTACAGAGAATGAAAAGTGTATGATACAATAATATGCAACTAAACAGAGGAGTCAGGAGATCTCAGAGAATTGGAGTATTATTTGTTAGAAATTAATTTGTATAATGCCCTTCTCTGGTCTCTGCATAAAGTTTTATACAGAATTCTACTAATAAGATAAACAAGTCATTGGGAATTGGAGACCGGGGAGCCCATCTACTTAACTGAAAAGAAATTACAGAGCCTCCTTTTAGCACCAACTATAAGGTGGAAGATGCAGTCGAGAACTGTCTACAGGGCTTTGCAGAGTGCTGTTAGATATCAAGCCAGTGATGAGAAGAGTGCATTAAAGTGTGGGATGAATACTCCTTTTCAATGGAAATCCTGCCTTCTTTAGTAAATAAGATGGAAATACAGTTGTGTTTATAAAGCGTTAATGTAATCTTATTTCTAGCATTTTAAATATGAGTGAAGAAAGGTAGTCATGGATATAGCCGGAATACAATATATTTTAAGACTTATACAGTTTTAACAGCTATATCATTAAAAACTGCAAGGGTCTAGAAGTCATGGGATAACCAATTCATCTCTAAGTGGTATCAAACAATGTATTTGTTTTGTTTGTGTTGAAATTAAATTTGAGTGTCCAGCTTTCACATGCCTTACACAGCTGATCTAAAGTAGAGTTTAAGGATTTACACACAGTCTCAGGTAGAGAGCCAGATTCCCAGATGCCAGTGACATGAGGTTGTAGAATGATATTTCATGCCTTTTGGGGAAGTGATGAGGATATTATACAAATGAGATATAACAATGGTCCAAGAAAAGAGCCTTGTGGAACATTTAATAGTACTAGGTAGCAGGAGGGCTATGTGTTTGAGAGGATTTGAGAGGACAGTTTTAGAGTCTACTGTACAAGTAAGTAGAAAAACAGTTTAAAGTAATGGTGTTTAGGCAATAAAATGGAATTCTGTGAGGAACAGTGGACAAATGATCTATAAGGTGAAATGAAACTGCAAGTGAGACCCCTTAGACTCATTGCACAGTAGAATGAATCAGCCAGAGGAAGAGGAAAGTGCATTAATAGCATGGTCGTTTCTTAAACCCATTTTGGTGGTGGTTAGGGAGAAGGCTATGGCCTTCAATATGCTCCTGAACCGGTGTGGCTGCATCCTTCTCTAAAATATTGGCAAGGAGAGACAGCAGGGCTAGCATCCAAAAGGAGTCAGAACTTAAGATGGGTTGGATAGGGATGATGATGACATTTTTTCTGAGGTCAGCAAGCACACCACAGGCAAGAGTAAGTATGTTAGGAGTAGAGCTAAAAAGGTATCAGAGGTCTTTAAAAATAAACAAAGGTCATTATATCCAGTCTTATCTTAGGAGGGGAATTTTATAAAGTTGTTTATTAATCTGAGATAATGTAACCATTTTAATAGTATCAATGTGTTTTAGGAGTGGAGCTACAAAAACATCAAAGGTCTTAAAAATTAAGCAAAGGACATTAGATCCAACCTTTTCACTTTTATAAGAGTTAACTTTTTGAGTCATTTATTAATCTGAGATAAAGTAATAATTTTAAATTGGAAATCAGTTTCAAAGCCTAAAGTGGTCTTAGCAAATCTCTTGAGGTAATGGAGAGATGTTAAGGGTGCTGAAATGAAAATGAAGTCCTCCACATCTGATTCTATAATTTATTTTGAATCAGTAATTAAGTGGTCAAAAACCAACAGAGAGGTAGGAATAATTAGGTATTGACATCCTTACAAAATATTGATAATTTCCTTCCAGAACCCTCTTTGATTACCAAATAGGGAGTCATGATATCTTTTGTAGGACTTTTAGTTTTGTTTACAAGTCATACGTAAAGCATAGTAATTGTTATAAGTAAAGAGATCAGTTGTCTTCCATATAATCATACCACTCAAGTGTCTACATTTTTGCAGAATGTCCAGATTTTTACCTCATATTTTTGGTCTGTACCTCATAAAATATGTGGTTTTATGGCAAATCAATGAGGACTGACATCATTAATGACATACATTTGAGCTTCAGATTTCATATCCTTCAGAAAATGCATGCTAGCACAAGTCCTGTTATTGTAGCACTTTCTAAGTTTATAAGAGTAATAATTAAAATCTGTTCCTATTTTGGGGTCTTTGTTCCCCTCCACCATTATTTTAGGCTTTGTCCAGATTTCTCCAGCTAGGAAATTGAGAGTATGTATCTTAATTCATGCCAGTTACTCAGCCATAGTGACTTTCTTTAGCTCTTGAGAAATCCATGGTGAGTCTCTTGCATTTGAAAGGGTAATACTTCCCTGCAGTGGTAGAACAATGTTTTGGAAGCACTTCAGAGCTGTATTGTAGTCCTGTAGGAAATTATTGAACACCAGTCAGGACTGGACAGATCTGCCCACAGGGTTGAGTCATGCTCTAGTTTTAGTAATCTGCAAGTGACACTGCTATGGTTTTTCAAGCACTTTTTAAGTAAAAATAAATCAAAGCATGCAGTGGTCACTGACATATAGGAAGAGTGTACAGAATATGATTTGAATCTAGAGGGTTGATTTCTCCAAATTTTGTTTAACAGGTAATATTTAGATGTTAATGGATTTGGTCAAGCGGGCTTAAGTGTGCTTCCAGGGTTTTATGTCTACCAGTTTTTGGCCCTGTTTAATTAATAATAATGTTCCAGATTTCAGCCTGCTGCTGGCAAGCAAATGATGTACTTCACATGAAAGTCTCTAGGTTTTATTTGTTTAGTATAGATATGTTTATTGACTGACATGAGTGGGTATAACATTGCCTCAGAACAATAAGAAAAGTAGAAAGAAAAAAATCATTAGAGTTGCACCAATGTGCAACTCACAGTTAACCTTTCTGAACTGGATCCATTTGTCTAACATCAAAAGGAATGCTGAAATGAATGCACTATTCAGACATTTCAAGAATGCAAATTGTGAAGTGTGATTCAAGTTTCAAGTGTTATAGGTGAAAGATGCAGTAAAAGGGGAGGAGAGTTTAAGAATGCACAATTGCACAATTAGGATGATAATTGCAATTGGAAACTACTCATACCTCTGAAGTGTACCTTAGTATGAGGAACATTCCTCATTTTGACTCTTAAAAAGTCCACATTCCACATTGTTCTATACTGAAAGGTTCTGTCACGCATTCAGTGTTAAGAAGAATCATATTAATTCATCAAAAGAAGTTTAAAGTAACACATTTTGAAAGTTGTTAGTAAGTCATTAGTAAGTGTTGCACATTTTGAAGATGGAAGGTTAAGAGCTATGAAAAGCACTAACAATCATAGTTTAAATGACAATGCAACATTAAAGCCCTGTTTAAGGGAAAAGGCTCAAAAAAGTTTAAAATGGTTAAATGAGTGTTTTTATATCACTTTAACATGAATTTCATTCCTAAGTGTTTTGAGATGCTGTTGATGATCATGCGAGTCTGCACTGTTTTATAAATGGAAGTCTTCTGTGATCAATTATTGATGCCTGATGAATCACAAGTTTCTTTTGTCCAAAACTTTGAAGGTAGCATAGATTTTTCTTATATAAATTTAACATAGTAAGTGATTTTATTTCAGGTTTTACCTAATTAAGAAGGTATCAAAATCTTTGTTTATTTCAATAATAAGTGCCACAAGGTCCTTGGTTACCTTTCCAGGACAGTAAGACAAAATAAGCCCTTAACTGTAAGATCAGAGTGGAACAGCTTGCACTTACCCAACATATGAGTTGATGGCTATGTGTCAGATAGACAGCAGGTCAGACAGGAGCTGTCAGTACTTGGAGAAGCACATGTGAAAAATGGAACTTGGTTTTGAGAGGCATGGACAGAGCCTAGTGTTGACATCAGCCTGTGTTTCTTATGGAAATTGTCTTGCCCCATGTAGACAGCTCTCTAGAAATTGGAAACAGCTGACCCAATATCTGAGCTACCCATGTAGGTCCATCTATTAGAAGATGATCTGAGAGGCATTCTTCTCTGTGCTAACCAATGAGCTATGCATGACATTAGGAGCTCAGTGTAAAGTGTCTTCAGTTCCAGATGCAACCATAGATAAAATGATGTGGAACTCAGATGGCTTCTGCACATGCGTAGGTGAGGCATGAGTGAGCTCCAGATACTGAAACATGGGGGAATGCTGCAGACACCTGACACAGTGGGGTGCATTTTATACTCCAGTTATTGTCTACTGATAAGGGCAAAAGTATGACTTTTCAATAGATAAGTTTACAACTCAGAAGGCACATGAGGACACCTTGAAGATGGGCTTAGTAGCAAGAAGGTGTGACTGCTGCTTGGCCTCCAGTTCCAATGCCTTTCCTATCTGATGTAGCTCCAGCCTGGAATCTCATAAATGACTCTCCTGGTGGTCCATCTGCTCTCAAGCTGCCATCTTAAAATAACTGGAAAGTTGAAGTAGGCCTCAATCTTTTCCCTTCATAACTTGCAGGTGAGTGGGTTGAAGTGCTGGCACTTATGGTAGAGCTTCATGTCATTTTCTGCTCTCAGGGAGAACAGACAGTTCCAACTTATAACCCATAAACTGTAGGACCATTCTGATTGTTTCAGTATTTTAGGTACTGAATAAAGAAAGTTTGCTATGATAAATGTTTGGCTCAGGATCGGATTTTAATCATTTCAATCTCCCAAAGGAAATTTCAGTGATTGTTAAGCTGCAAAAATAACTCACATTGACCTTCAAACTACTTTTTCAAGGGGCAAGCCACCTGTACCCTCCATTTTGGGGGCTAGCCCTTCCATGCCCAGACTTTTACATATGAACTCCATGGTCATACAACTGCGGGGTGAAGGTCAAACTCCAATGATACAGAAAGTGGCTTTCATTGTATTTAGTTCATGGTATTAGCACTTGCTGAAAGAAAAATGCTCAAATCAACTAATAGGCTCCCAAATGAATTATATGAGTGGCACCTTCAGATGAGATGTTAAGGAAGTCCTGTCTTCCTAACTTGGGGGGCAGCTCAGGTTGATGTAAAAGATCCCATGGCACCTATCAAAAATAGCAGGGAAAGTTCTCTGATGCTCTGGCCAAATTTGCCTAGTCAGTATAAACAGGCAACTAGCCTAGCGGGATTAATCAGGTCAACAAAGGATGTATGGATAAATGAATGATAGACAGATAGAGGGATAGACAGATAGGTAGATAGATAGATAGATAGATAGATAGATAGATAGATAGATAGATAGAAAGATAGATAAATGGATAGATGAGAAAATGGGTGGCAGAGAGTCTGAGTGCAGGTACCTAAGCCAGCACATGATGTTGTGTGCAGTAGCAGGAGGCAGACAAGAATAAGACAATATTTAGAAATGTATAAAATTAAAAAAAGGAAATCCACAAAATTCTCCACTGCAGAAGGCCTTCAAAGTCAACTCCTCTATTTCTTGTCTTTAAGCCAGTCTATTGCCCAGCCCATGCAATTTGCAGTGCATTTGGGTACTTTGGAGACTGTAAAGTGGTGACCGGGGAAAGTGTAGTTAGGCAGCATAGGATGGTGGTTTGTAGGATGATGTTGGTGATCAAGAAGAGGAGGAGGAGTGTGAGGGCAGCACCAAGGATCAAGTGGTGGAAATTGAAAAAGGGTAATTGTGAGGTGGAGTTCAGGGATGAGTTAAGGCAGGCACTGGGTGGCAGTGAAGAATTACCAAGTAGCTGGGTAACTACAGCAGAGCTCGTAAGGGAGACGGCTAGAAAGGTGCTTGGTATCACATCTGGACAGAGGAAGGACAACAAGGAGACATGGTGGTGGAATGAGGAAGTACAGGAGAGTATACAGAGAAAGAGTTTGGCAAAGAAAAAGTGGGATTGTCAGAGAGATGAAGAAAGTAGACAGGAGTATAAGGAGATGAGGTGCATGGCAAAAAGAGAGGTAGTGAAGGCTAAGAATAAGGCATATGAAGAGTTGTATGAAAAGTTGGACACTAAGGCGGGAGAAAAGGACCTGTACCGATTGGCTAGACAGAGGGACCGAACTAGTAAAGATGTGCAGCAGGTAAGGGTGATAAAGGATAATGAGGGGAAACATACTCACAAGTGAGGAGAGTGTGTTGAGGAGATGGAAAGAGTACTTTGAGGGGTTGATGAATGAAGAGAATGAGAGGGAGAGAAGGTTGGATGATGTGGGGATAGTGAATCATGAAGTACAATGGATTAGCAAGGAGGAAGTAAGGATAGCTATGAAGAGGATAAAGAATGGAAAGGTTGTTGGTGCAGATGACATACCTGTGGAAGCATGGAGGTGTTTAGATGAAATGGCAGTGGAGTTTCTAACCAGATTGTTTAATGAAATCTTAGAAAGTGAGAAGATGCCTGAGGAATGGAGAAAAAGTGCTTTGGTACCGATTTTTAAGAATAAGGGTGATGTGCAGAGATGTAGTAACTACAGAGGGATTAAATTGCTCAGTCACAGCATGAAGTTATGGAACAGAGTAGTGGAAGCTAGGTTAAGAAGGGAGGTGATGATTAGTGATCAGCAGTATGGTTTCATGCTGGGAAAGAGCACTACAGATGTGATGTTTTCTCTAAGAGTGTTGATGGGGAAGTACAGAGAAGGTCTGAAGGAGTTGCATTGTGTTTTGTAGACTTAGAGAAAGCATATGACAGGGTGCCTAGAGAGGAGTTATGGTATTGTATGAGGAAGTCGGGAGTGTCAGAGAAGTTTGTAAGAGTGGTACAGGATATGTATGAGGGTAGTGTCACAGCGGTGAGGTCTGTGGTGGGAGTGATGGATGCGTTTAAGGTGGAGGTGGGATTACATCAAGGATCAGCTCCGAGCCCTTCTTATTTGCAATGGCGATGGACAGGTTGACAGACAAGATCAGACATGAGCCCCCATGAACTATGATGTTTGCAGATGACATTGTGATCTGTAGTGAGAGTAGAGAACAGGTGGAGGAGACCCTGGAGAGATGGAGATATGCTCTAAAGATAAGAGGAATGAAGGTCAGCAGGACTAAGACAGAGTATATGTGTGTGAATGAGAGGGAGAATAGAGGAATGGTGAGGATGCAAGGAGTAGATGTGGCAAAGGTGGATGAGTTTAAATACTTGGGATCAATAGTTCAGAGTAATGGTGAATGTGGAAGAGACGTGAAGAAGAGAGTGCAGGCAGGATGGATTGGGTGGAGAAGATTGTCAGGAGTGATTTGTGACAGACGAGTACCAGTAATAGTGAAAGGGAAGGTCTCCAAGAGGGTAGTGAGACCAGCTATGTTATATGGGTTGGAGACAGTGGCATTGACAAAAAGGCAGGAGTGAGAGCTGGATTTGGCAGAGTTAAAGATGTTAAGATTTGCACAGGGTGTGACGAGGGTGGACAGGATTAGGAATAAGTATATTAGACGGTCAGCCCAGGTTGGAAGGTTTGGAGACAAAGCCAGAGAGACAAGATTACGTTGGTTTGGACATGTGCTGAGGAGGGATGCTGAGTATATTGGAAAAAAGATGCTAAGGATGAAGCTACCAGGTAACAGGAAAAGAGGAAGGCCTAAGATAAGGTTTATGGATGTGGTGAGAGAGGATATACAGGTGGTTGGTGTGACAGAGCAAGATGGAGAGGACAGGAAGAAATGGAAACAGATGATCTGCTGTGGCGACCCCTAACTGGAACAGCCGAAAGAAGATGATGATGATTTGGGAACTCATCTCTAGGCAATCAAGCCATATGTTAGCCTTACATCTGGAAAACCAGGATATGGGCTTGATCACTACCTACCCATAATGTGAATATATCCTATTTCTCATGGCAAAGACTCTGTGAGAATGTAAGGTTTACTGGGCCCCAAAGAACAAAAATGAAGACATCACTGCATTCTATATGGTGGTTGTAATGAGGTATGAAGCATGATGATGAAGACTCATGTTTAAAGGGTCTATATTATATACTCAAACTTTCTAAACCTTGAATCTCATACGTTCGACAACATATGATCGAAGTTTAAAAGTTCAAATATATAATAAAACAAAAAAAAAACTTACCTTAATGGTGCAGGCAGGGGGGCAAACCCGCCTGCACCCCCCACATGGGAGGCTGTGCCACCCACACACCCCTACTTAAATATACCAATTCCGAGATCGCACTTCAGTGCAGAAAAGGGAAATTCTCCCATTCTGCACCAAACTGCACCATTTCATTTAACCTTTGAACTCTTGAAATGTCGATCATATGGTGTCGACCATATGACATTGGACATTTCAAGCGTTTGGAGTTCTAATAGGAACCCTGTTTCAATATACTGTATTCTTATAATAAATTTACATGCAAAAAAGATGAAATTACATGAACACAGTGAAGGAAGCAGAGTTATGCATTAATATATATACTGCCAGATAAGCATCTTTGATTGTGCTAAGAGGAGAGAGTAAGGGCTCTGTTGTTCTTTTGAGCTCGATTTGAAGCCTTATCATGTGACCATGAGGTGATGTTTCCGAAGTGTTCTTAACCCACAAAGTTGGGCTTGTTTTATCAGAACTATGTACAATACTTTTCCAAGTATCCTGCATGGAGAATCATTATAAGGCTCTTTTTTATTTTATTTGAAAGCCCGTGTTATGTTTTTGTATGTGCATTTGTGATCTAGCTTGGGTTACTGATCTGAATTCATCAGTTACATTTGTATGTTAAAACTAATCATATTTGTCCAGCAATGTGATATTAAATTAGCAGCTGAAAGATAAGTTGCATTCTATTGGTAGTAGTCCAGAGGTAACTGAACTACATCACTCTTCTTTCAGCCTCTTAAATAATTAACTGAAACTGAGCAATTACACAAAGACTGGCCTCTCTCCACTTGTCTGTAATGACTGCAGCATGTTTTCTTCTTTATTTGGTTCAGCGCAACTAAAGAGACAGTTCCTAGGTCTTTGAATCATAACGCATCATCAGGTAACACCCCCAGAGTACTGACAAGTATAGACCACTGAAGAAGGGTTGTTACCTGAAAGCGTTGTTCTTTTTTGTCAATAAATATTAATTGACGTTTTTAAGTCAGAGTTGTTTTGTTTAGCTGACGCTGACTTTCTGGCTTGCCTTACACTGCATATCCTTCATTTTCTATCAGTTTGTGCCTGTTGGATTGTGCCTTGGACGCCTGGTACTTCATTTATTGATGCAGCCAGCTATGGAAACGGGAGGTTTTCCTGCATCTTCTGAGAACCGTTCCCTATGTACATTTCTCGTCAAGTCAGGAAATCCATTGTTGCGTTCGCTAACCTTGAATGGTGAGTCCTTGGGAGCTACTCCCCAACAATCTGATATCTTTGAGAAAAAGCTAAAAACGTTAAAAAGTAAAGTATTCACATATACAAAGCTCCAGTGGCAGTGGCTGAGCTTTATGGCTTATCTGGAGCTGGGTATTGTCCCCCATGGCTTATGTGTCTTAAAAATGCCTGCATATACAAATGCCTAACCAGAGCTTTTATGTAAGTGGCAGCAGCATAATTTAAAACTGGGGGCGGACGACATGGTTTTAATGAATGAGTTTTTGTGAAAATTGAAGCAGATTTAATGGATGAGATTGAGAAGCTTGAAGTCAAACTAGCAGCTATACCTGTTTTTAACGTCTTGTTGCACATCTATCAGAAGATGATATACAGATTACATAATTTGGATAGAAGGCTTGAATCAACTAAAAAATGAATATTGATGGGGGGCATGAATGATTTTAAATCTAGCCAAATTTTTTTGTGGCCAAAAATGGATAAATGTTCTGTTGCACAGCGTCCATCCAGAGGAGCCATGAACGAGCCTGATGCTTTTGCTGAGGCTGCAACAGACAATAGCATCTCCACCAATCAGCAACTGCAACCTGCTTTAATGGCAAATAAGAATTCTTCTTTGGAATCCTCTTCACAACTTGAGCATGGTACTCCGCCTCCTTTACTAGTAAATATTCCTCAACCTGTATTGGCTGTAGGGGTATCCAAGTAACAATCTCCAAACATTTATTCAACTAATCAGGTTGAATCTTCCCTTCTACAAGCTACTGGCATAAGTGATTCACAGCAAACGATGATTAATGGAGTTACCCAAAACTCTTGAGTTTTTTTTTTTTGGCACCAGCAGGAGGAATACATCGCAATCTACTGGAGAAAATAGAGAGGAGGCCCCACAATCATTCGAGGAGCCATCCAGCACAAAAGGAAGGAAAAAATGGAACCAAAAGGAAATACAACAGACCCTCTTTAACAAACAAATTGGCTAGACAGAAATAGTGACTTTAGGAGGTATTGTGAATTTATTAGACTTTGAATTGACTGTATCACAGATTATGTTGCTCAGTAAGGGTCTGAAGTTTATTCCTAGTTCTGCTGATACGATTGTTGATGCACTTACTGATTTGAAGATTTTTTTACTAGGATTCTTGATATAAAGTTAATGTTTTAAAGATGTGCAAAGAATTAATGTATCGACGTGTAAAAAGTTAACTGTATTTATTCCCAGTAGCTGCCCCATAGTGTCTATTTTTCATGATGCATGTCAGCATGACCTTAGAGAACTTTATAGTACTAAGGTTAAGAACAAAAAGTATAATTTATCAGTAGAAGAAAATGAAGCACTTAAGCAACTTGAAGCTAATGGCTATTTAATTATTAAAGAAGGTGACAAAGGGGTCACTATTGTGATTATGAATAAGGATATGTATAATGCCTCTATGCTTGTTTTTTTATCTGATGAGAATACCTTTTGAAAAATTCCTTTTTTAAATGTAAAAAAAAAAGTATGGACTAATACCAGTAATATCTCTGGGAGACTTGTATGCTTCTTTTTATTTATTAAGATGCTTTACACAGTGAAACATATTTAAATAAGTCATCTAGTTCCTGACATGCACTATAGATTACAAATGGAAGGGCCTGGTATATGATGAACATCTTTTGTTCTACAATATCCTTCCCAATAAACAGGCACTGTTTGCCATTGCACCAGAGTGAGTTATTCAGTAGGTGGGTACCTTTATGTACATACACTAAATCACTTCTCATTAGAATATTGATAATTATGAAGTTCCCATACTATATTGTAGCTGCCTACCCACTGCTTGATAAGATCTTTGGACTGGAGTATAAAACTAAGCTGCCAAATAAGCTCCCATAGCAAAAGTTTGATAATGCTTACTGTTTCCACTGTAAGCCTTCAATGTACTAGGAGACCATGCCTCATTCAGCAACAACGTTGTGACAAGCTTCCAGCCACCCCATCCTCTTCTGTACTGAGGGCCTCCTTCTGCTGCTTTACTTCTGGAGCAAGAGCCCTAGATCATCATGGCTCCAGTCAGGAAAACTGTCAGGAATTGTATGAGGGAAAACTGTCAGGAATAGGCACTGAATTTATTAGGTATGTGTCTAGCTAAAAATGATATGTTCAGTTTCCAGTAGCACAAACCAAAACATCTTCAGACTCTTTGGACTGACAGTGAGTGAGGAATCACTTTTTACATAATATATACATCACTGCCTGGTTATCAGAATAATATGTTATCTTCTTGTTATTGACTAAAGGCCTATACCAACAATGCTGCCCAAATGAGCATGAATTTTAGCAAAGTAATCTAACAACAGTCTTATCCCTCCATTAAATTAGCAATAGGCAAACAATCCGCATGTCTCCAAAATAGCCCCCATCCTTATAATACCTAATGTATCTGTGCATAATTTTAATTCATAAAGATCACCAACAGGTGAATGGAGGCAACCTGAATGTTGAGTCAATGTCTAACATCACAGTTCAGGAGTCTGATCAAGGAGACAGCGTCATCCAGGTAGGCATACTAGATTTCACACTTCCTTAGTAATTGTATTATTCACTGACCCACCCTTGGTAAAAGACAAATGGTGAATGACACAAGAGTGTAGTCAAGTGGACCATCAACCCTGCCAAGATGAAATTCCTTATCTAACAACTTGTGAAGTAAGCTACCTTAGCCTGGACAGACACTAAATTGTTTACACAGTGCCTTCAATTTGTCTTTCAACCTGTAGTGGAAATACAACTCTAAAATCCATTCTAAAACACATACTGGTCTGGATAACGTGTTAACATCCATTGCAAAAAAAATGAACCTCACATCCTGCATACTCTAGTACTAAATGACATTGCTACAAGCTCATCTTGAACGCATCTCTATCCCTCCTCAGTGCAACCTGCATAACTCCCTAAAGGCTTCCTGTTGCAGATTCATAAACTGTAAGTGCAATCATTGGAAGCATGAGCATTTAAGTCTGATTGGAGGGAGGTCTGAAAATGTATCTCAGAAGTATTACATTTCTCTGAGGTACAGCACTCTCAGAGTTAGTATATATAAGAAGCAGGGGTGTGAGGTGCTTTCTCCCTGCAAAAAAAAAAAAAAACACCTGGAATGTGTAACAGCAATTTTGCACTTCACTGTTATTTTAAGAATATACACTTAATTTTTCACAGTTTTGGGACTCACATTATCAAGTTTCAAAGTATCAACAGTTTTCCCTCCTTGACACTCTCTTCACCTAAAACTGGGAGCCTTGGCTCTAAACCTTCATCTTTCCCCTTAAATATTTGAATGCCAGGAGTACTCTACCAAAGGGTTGTGTCCAGACCTAGGGATGTTGTTGTCCTCTTTACTCAGTCCATATTAGGCTAGTCATTGAGTATAATGCCCAGACACATGCAACAACTGGAATATCTACAGAGATAACTTACTAAATGTATACAAAGTCTAAACAATATATCCCACATGGACCAACTCAAAGACCTGTCTCTATTAGGTTCATAGGTTCATAGGTTAGTACTAAGCTAACTGCCCTTGCGAGCCATTTTAAGCTTAGCCAATTATCCCTTGTGAAACTCAAACCCTGCACCTTGTGTTTGTAAAGCAAACACCTTAACCATTAGGCCACCCTCCCAACCCTCTCTATCTTACAGTCTGCTAAGAGGTGACCTGCATCTGGCATACAAGGCATCCTCCAACTCTATACTGACGGATTTACTGCACATCAGCAATTCAAGTGGCATCAGAAATACTCAGTCTAGGGATTTAAACCTCTTCTGCAACATCAAAAGTATGGTTTGGAGGGATAGGTTTATCTCACAGAGGATACAGCTGCCCTGGAACAGACTCCCCATCCATGTAAAACAAAGCTCATCCCTGACTACATTTAAGCACCACTTAAACATTTACTCCAGTACTGCCTCTTGTACAACTAATGGACAGAGGAAGCTCCTAAATGCTTTATCACATGTATGGGTCCCCTCTAATTATCTGTGGTTTGATTCCAGTTATTCTCACTGGGGGTAATACATGATTATCAGTCAAAGGATGGGTAAGGCAAATCGAAAAACAAATGGGATAAATTAATAAAGACACAAAAAGGGATACTGGCTAAGCTTAAAATGGCCCAAAAAGGGCAGCTAGAATAGTATTTACCTATGAACCAATGAACCTGTAAAAGTAGAGAAAATATGAATGAATAAGCAAGCTGTTCAGTTTTCATTTTCATGGTTCATAGAGTCATAGGAGTTACAAGGCAGTTGATCAAAACATCCTGTTCACCCTGCCAATAGTCATTGTTATGCTGCACCTTGAAGGCAAACCACGTCTTTCCAGGGGCAAATTTATGGGAACCTATCCAATCGTTACAGACTAAATTTGTAGGAAACCAGTGTGTCTCAAATTGTTTAACTTCAAGGGAAGTCTGTTCCAAAGATGAGCCAGGCACTGGGTCTTTCTTTCCATTGAGTTTTATTTATCTGTTAGTGAAGATTTATGTCTCTTGTTTTGGTGAGAAATTGAGCACTTTTTTTCATACACCGCTTGTTTACAAGGGTAAGTTCCTCCTGCAATGAAAAGTATCAGAGGGGGATTTGACAATAATACCCATTTGCAGTTATCTGTAAACTTGGTTAACCAAAGGACCTGCTTTCCAACTTGGAGATTAGAAAAGTAGATGCCAAAAAAGGAGAATTCTCAGTACCAGACTCGGGAGGACACCACTAGTTATGTTTATACTTACAGAGAGGACACCTGCCACTCTGACAGTATGGGCTTGTCTAACTGTCTCACCATTTAAGGGCCAAATTTTAAGGCACTTAGCTTATTACTGATGCCAGCATAACATGTTGCACATTGTCTACTATGATGCTTAAATATGGGAGTGACGCACGTTGCATTTCAAGGTCTTGTTAATAATCATAAGCCTCCTAAATCTTACGCCCTACTACAACAATGTTAAATGCCTATTTTCCTTAGATGTCCCTCTTATTATTAAGTAATAGGCCAGCATTGGGATGATCTGTCCCAGTTTCTTCCTCAACATATTTGCCCTGTGCTGCCTAGTTCTCACAGTTCCAAGCCTGAAATTTATGTAGCATCCTTTTACCTAAAGCAACCAATGTGTAGCTACCAGATTCTTAGTCCCCTCTGTCATTTGAAGTGCCCAGGACCACATCAGCTTTCTCTGTCTACTGCAAAGTGTCCCCTTGATTAACCTGATATTAGTTGAGTAGTGCATTCCTAGCCTGACCTTCACTGCATCAAGGCTCACACTGTCCAGAGCCTAGAAAGGAATCAATGTATTCTTCATTGAGTTCTAATCTCCTACCCCCCATTACCATTTACCACATGCCGAATGCTTTCCTCCAGCCATTGATCCAGGACATTCTCTAACAGAGGCACAAAGCTGTTTGGGGACTGCTTGAGTCCTCCTTTAGAACAGAGCTGCCATTTTCCTCATCTAACCAGCTTCTTCTTCCTGCAGTCTCTCCATGGCTTGATAGTACTCAGTTAACAGTTTAGCCACTTGTGGCTTCAAGACTTGAAGTCTGTTCTCAAATGAAGTGTCTTCTGCCATCCCAGATAACAGGCCAAGAAGGGAAGGAAAGAAAAAAATTCAGGAAAGTGGAGAAATGATGACAGCTCTTCTAATGGTGGTTTCATTTGCAACTAAACCCCCTGTCATGTGCTGCATTCCCCTCCCCTGCAAAAAGGAGATGGGGGAAAGCAGGGAGGTGAGAGGGGTCCCTTGACCTGTGTCATACTGCCCCATATTATATAAGATTATGCTTTTTTGTAAAATTATGTCTTCATTGACCGGTATAAATATGAACTAACTGAAACAAGTCACCCTTTCTTAGTATTCAGAGGGACAAAGCTTAGCTGACAGAAGAATTACCAGCTAGTAAATGTGTACTTAAACAAGCAACCTCTAAATTTTAAGTATGCCTATAGAAGTAAATATAACTGTGTAACAGTATTGTCCTTGAGTGGGCTCAAACCACCAAACTTTCGGTTAATAGCTGTATGCAGTAACTGATTGTGCTACAGAGCCATGAAGAAAGGTCATGACAAAGCTCAATGGAGCAGCTGTAAATAATTCATTTAAAAAAAATTCCAGTTATATATAGTGTTCCCCGTGAAATTCAACATGCCATCCGGTGACAAATTACCCTAAGCAGTTGACATGGGAATAGAACTTACAGCCTTTTGATCTTAAAACATCAAAGAGGACTACCCTATCTAATGAACCAATGACAGTGTATATTTTTTACTTACTTATATGTCATTTTCTATGGTCTGTGATAAGTCTGTCCCGTAAGCTTCATATCTTTTATTTATCCAAACTTGCCTGTTGGAATGAGCCAGCATTTCATTTATCTGCTGTGAAAATGACACAGAAATACCACAGGCAAATTAATCAATCTGCTTGCAAAATCTCCAACAACATATTTTAAAGCAGCTGTACCATAAAATAATGGTATAATGTTAATCAAGTTATGAATCCCAAGTTCTGAGTGCCATGTTTATGGCATAGAGAATGGAACCTAAATCAAGCACATTAAACCACTCTGCCACAGTACCTCATCCACTAGTAGTGGTATTAAAGGGAACTTAAAAGACAACTTTTCCTTCTTTACTTCCTAACATAGTCAGCATGACTGTTTATTCTATGCACTGTATCACTGCCATACATATATGTATGCATGCATGTACAGTGGAGAATAACTTGCTTCTTCTGTAAGTGAACCCTAATTTCTCCTCTCAGATCCATATCAAGTCATTAGATCCACATTAACAAACTGCACTATTTATTCATACATCATCCAGCTACAGTTTTAGATAAAAAAAAAACTTATTCCATCAAAGTACTTTTGTCTCACAGCAGAGACTTCTTCAGACTGGAGACATAAAAACCTAAGAGCTCAAGTGACTATAAATCATGTGACATGGTGACATGATCAGTGCTTCAAAAAACATTTTTTAAATAGCGTTTTAAAAAATTCTCCATATCATTTAACCAAAGGTGACAGCATGCGTTTAAAGTTAGCTGCCAGCTATATTCTTTGCTGTTAAAATAATCTTCATCATCAAATGTTTACTTAAAATCATTGACTGCATCAATTACAGGAAAATATATTTTTGCTTTAGAGCGTAACATTTGCATGTTTACATAATGTAATATTGTCATCATTATTCTCTGTTGCATGCAGGTATTTATACACTCTAAAATATAATTATCAAGTATTTTCCCCTCTATAGAATGCATTATATTTTGCACAAATAGCAGCACATACCACAAATATAGACTTGCAGTTAAAATTTCCTGGTAATTTTATGTTATAGCCATTTAAAGTTATTTTACCATGATTAATACACTTACAGTAATTACAACTGTAAAATGTGTATATACCTTTAACTCTCCAAGATGACAGTTTGTTTTCAAACATATCTTTTCAGTTTCTAGCTCTTTTACTAATAAATTCAGATTCTACATCTACTTTGTTTAGTAAGTCTGGAAAACCAACAAAAAAATGGCAAAACATTTCCAGTTTTGTTTCACCAGAGCCATAATTTCCTTCTCATCCACATGTTTTGGACACTGATTCCACTCATGAATTTAAGTTGGGAGTCGTTGATGCTATATATAAGAATATTAGAGGAGGTGACATGAATAATATTTTAGAAGTTAGTGAGTATAATTGGATTTTAAAGTTAAAAGCCGATGTGTTCTTTGCCTTGAATAATGCAATTAGTATCAAATCTATTTTGGTTAAAAAACAAATGCAATACAATTGAATTTATTTATATATGTTAAGTGTGTTTTGATGTACTTTTCTGTTAAGTTATATATGTATGTTTTTATTGGGTGGCTGTGTCATGTGGTTGTCTGATTTTACTATAAACTGAGTCATTTTTTAATCATGTTACTGATGAAGGGTAGTGCCCGAAAGCTTTGCAGCTGTATGTTTTGTATTAATAAATAGCTGAGCATATCTACATTGGAGTCGTGTATTATTGTTGTTGTCTCATTTTCCAGCATAGTTTACAGCAGTATTCCGTTTGATTTTGTTACAAGGTTTGATTCCCACAGCTTCCATTGTCTAACTGTGTAACTCTGAGCAAGTTACTTAACCAGACACTGCTCCTGGTCTGATTATGAAAAGAGTCCTTGGAGATCAGTTCTCTGCCCTGCAATACAAATACAAATATAAATAAATAAATATATGATGGCATACTGGAAACAGTACTGAAAATGTAATAAAATATAATGATTATATATAAGACCGAGACGTAATCATCAGAAAATCATTCCTGCACTCACAACACATTGAAATGTGAAAAAATAACTTACGCCTCAATAGCACAAATTGAAACAGGTGTTTTTTTTTTTTTTTTTTACAGGGAACAAGCATCCTTGTACTTATACTCTTCAAACCTGGTATAACTCCATGATCACACAACACTGGGGAAGGAAAAAACTCCCCAAAACAGCACATACCAGTCTAGAGGAATCATTTATTTTGATCCAGCAAAATTGAGCTAGTGACTCTCATCCGAAATTGTAGAAATACAGGACAACCACATATAGCATATGAAACTGGCTAAACAATGGCAACCTGCACACAGAACTGCCAGCGCAAAAAAGTATAACACATGGTACTGACCGCACATAGCATACCACACACATCAAACACACAGACTGTGACAAATAAAATATAACGTGACACTGGTTAACCAGTGGCATATTGCACATAATATGGCAAACACAATAAAATGTAACACATCATCATCTTCATCATCCCCCAGTTTCCCATTTTTACATGGGATCAGTGCATCACACCAATATTAGTTAGTCAATGTGGGCAAATTAGATATTATCGAGTCAACAATTAAATGCGCACACACAATACTGAAATACTCTAACGTATACTATACAGTATTGGTTAAAAAGTGACATGCCACACATAGTACAGCAAGCAATGAAAATATAACACACGGCCCTAGCTAAACAATGCCATACAACACACAGTACAGCAAACACAGAGAAAATATAACTCATAGTAGTGACTAAACTGTGACATACCACACAGTGTAAGGCAAATAGAATAAAAATATAACACACAGTGTTAGGCAAATGGAATTAAAATGTAACACAGTACTGGCTAAACAATGACATATCACACAAGGTAATGCAAACACAATAAAAATACAGCACACTGTACTGGCTAAACAATGGCATTCCACAAACAGTGCAGCAAACACAACAAAATATAACACACATGTCTCTAATGCAAACAGGTAACCTGTAAATGGTTCATCTCCCAGGCCCATGCTTACACTTATCAAGGGTGTCAGAACTTTTCAGAGATTCGGGATGCATGGCTAGGCTTAAAAAGGCCCTTGTGGTCATTAGCCTAGTAAACACCTATGAACCTATGAATATCACAATGCATACTGCATATAGTACTGCAGCCATGTTAAAACTAAATACATATGACTTATCAAACAGTGGCACAGTACATGCAATACAGAACACTGAGGTACACCTGCTGGCAAGGATGGCACATTGGCATAGTGTATACAGCTGCAGACCCTAGTAATGTTATGTAATATAAAACCTGTTTTTAGTGCCTTTGAGAATTGCACGTGAAACCAGTTACAGCATTACTACATATGCTTTACACTGGTTCATACAATAGTCCAACAGTTACCTACAGAAAAGTTTGCTTAGGGATTTTAATAAATTAGCAAAAACGTAGATCATGGAAGTTACTGTAAGAAGTCTGCTTCCTTGTGGACTATGTGTTTCAAATCTGTCTTTACTGCCCTGATCTCAGGGTTTGCTGTGACTTTCTAACCTGCAGCCCTATGAATTTTTTTTCTGTCAGCAGCACTTGATTAACACCTAATGAGTGGCACATACGTGAGACATGACTGGCGAGTTACAGCCAATGAAAATGACATGCATAAACAAGGTTTAGCTGGACAATGTATGCATCTGTGCCTCAACAGTCCTATATGATTTTGTCTGAATAATGACTCCTGCATCTTGAGTTTGGTCAGAGAAGGAGAGTGTTGAATGATTTCTGGGAATCTGTTCAGTAAGGTCACACTTCAGAGGACATGGCTTGATTGATAAAGAAGTGAAGAAAAGCCAATAAATAATTATGTAGCAACCAGACCATGAAGAATTATTAAGACAGCAGTAACCTGAAATCACAAGCCTTGACAAAAAAAAAAAAACATTTTCTGAGAAATCAATTGAGCAGAGAATTGCTGTAAATAAATATTAGTTTCTAGAAGTTGCATTTAAACAAGGAAGAGGAAGCAAGTCATGTATACACACCTTTCTGTCTGCTTACTGTGTGATCTACCTAAGAATATCTTTACTAATTTCTTATTCTGTGGGCTGGCTGGTTAATACTGCTTTGTGTATATTGTTATTTTGCTTTATGTTGCTCTGCATAAATAATGTATGTGATGCACATCTTTGTAGCGTACTCTGTCTCCTTGCAATTTTATTGTGCAACAAAGCTGTTTCTGAAAATGAGCCCCACTGGTGCTATCTACATAATAAACAAGTAAAACAAAAAATAAATTTCTTTGGAGCTTAGATAATAATTACCAACAATGCTGCAAAAGGATCAGTACTGTGTTAGAACATCAAGACAAAATCATTTTTGTTGTTGTTTGACTTGTGGTCTAATAATGAAATAAACCTCAGATTGTACTTTAAGATGTATACATATTATCTGCCTGGGACTGACATCATTAGCTTTGAAGCCTCACATTTGTTATCATATGTTAAATATGAATACTACTTTAGGTTTTCACGGCATGTTATATGACATTACCATGTGGCTTGGACAGTTATAACCCTTAAAACACTCATTTTCTGTAGCATCAGCACTATTATTACTGAGAAATAAAATTTACCTGGACTTCTCTGAGATAATAGGATCTCCTGGTCCCTTTGGAGTTGATAGAGTGACCTGGTTAAATCCTTCAGTGGTGCCCTCTCCTACAGACGTTGCAGCACTGATGTCTCTGTCAGTCTGTGGTTTTGCTGGTTGTTGGTCATCCATTGCTCAATGGGCAGAGTTCTGTTCTATCATCTGCCATAGAATCTGAAGCTATTTGGCCATCACTTTCTATAACTAGCTGTGGTCAGCAGCAATCTAGCCTATTATTCCTCTTGGAATATGAAAGCGATTGTTTGACTTACTCTGCACGTGATTCTTTTTATTGGTTTTCCTTCTTACTTTGGCCTGTTATTTATGCACATTTTGTGGTTAGGCTGTAAGAGTTAAATGCAGGTGACAGCAGTAATTATGCTCCAGCATTTCTGGCCCTGGTGATCATCAGCCTAGTAACAATCTATGAATTGAATTGTTTTTAACACTTATTTGTTTATTCACCGTCTGTACATCACCCTCGGTGAACATTTGTTAAATCTAGCCTGTGTCTTCTCCAAGTGTCTTGCCTGATATCAGTATTGCACAGTTTCAATGCAGCCCTTCAAACAGTGGCCCACAATTCATTTTACAGTCTTACTGTCATTGGTCAGCTCATTCTGATGACTTGTTCTGAATTTTAAGTAGTCCCCACACATATTGTTTCACTAAGTTCATCTAGAATGCATTGTTTGGCAAAATAACAAAATTACTGATAATCTTTCAACTGTCCTAAATGACTGTGTTCTGTCAAGCTAGTACCTGAGCTGCCTGTGCACATCCAAGGTATGCAGAATCTTCTCTCACTTGTTTTTTTGGCTCTGGGACAACAACTGGGAAACTGACAGCTTGAATCAAGGTAGAAATCTGTAACAACTTTAGGCATAAATTAAGTATTAGTGTTTAATGCAACCTTATTGATGTGGAAAACCAGATAGGCTTCACTCACCATCCCTGTCAAGCGAGCTCTTTCCCCTGTACAACTCTTGTACTGAAAGTAATGTAACAGGTACTGGAACAATCCCTGAGGATGTATCTAACCCCCGGTACACAGTGGTAGTTATTGCTATACTAGGCAGAGTCGAGGCACTAGCTAATATGATAATCTGATAATTGAAAATTACTAGTTATCTTGTGTACGGTTGTTGTTGCTGTTGTTGTTTGTCTTTCGGCTTTTCCCGGTAAGGGGTCACCACAGTGGAACTCTGGTCCTCTAATGATTGGCAGTAGATTTTTACGAAACGCCGAGGTGCCAGCTCAATGCCCATTTACGCACGCATGTCTTTCGAACGCTACCCAACTTGTGTATGGTACTGTGAAAAAAAAAAGATGGCTAAACATATGTAGTAGGAACTTACAGTAGGAGGTTATGCTTTAAAAGTTTTCTCAGATCTTTTTACAGATTTTCTTTCTTAAACAACTTTAATGTAAACTATAGATAGTTTCCAGTGACAATTTGTTTGAACAAGCCTTTTTTTTTTTTTTTGGCTGACATTGCTTTTATTACCGATACTGTCCCTTCATTCATCATTGACCACACACACAGTTAACTTCTGACCTCTGTGACCTTGCATCCACTGTACTTACAGACATTAAATCTAGGGGTACTGCAAAATCAGTAAAAAATATGTAGGGGTGCTGTAGTGGTCCATTCCGGACCATTTGATATTTATTACAGCTTTTGGCCAGGTCTTCAGTTTGTGTCTCAGTGCTAAGCCTACTCATAAAAATTTTGGTCAAGCAGTTTCGTGTCTGCTGTTCTGAGATGGCTCTCATGGATAACACAGCATAGTGTAGACCATTACTCAGCTGAGATTATTGTTCTAATTTTTTAACAGTACGATTCCTTGGCATGTAAATAGACAGTCTTCCCTGCTGAAAAACATGAGATAAGAAAGTTCCTCCTTGCAGGTCATCCTTCTCTAGCTAATTTGTACATTTATGACATTACTGGCCCACTTGTGGCTTATTTACACGAAGCAACATTCACCTTTACTAACTGCACAATGACAAATGTACTGTACATCCCTGGACTGATAGCTCTCAGCTTCTCATACTTTTTATTAGACAGCCAGCATAACAGTTCATCAGCATTATCATCACATAATGTTGCTTCCACATATTCAGCATCATACATGTGTGTTCCTAGAAAAGTAAACCAGCTCAGATACACTCTTTCTTGAGTTAAAAACAATAATCAGTGATGAGTGTCCTGAAGTGAACACAAACCTTCTTTGTTATTAAAGCTGCTTGAATCGTTTTCATTCTTCATCTCATTTTTCACCCACAAGTTTCTGTTTATCTAGACACATTTGCTTTCCAATTAATCAGTGGCCTTAAAACAAATTCTCTGTGTGTGCGTCTCACTCTCTAACCCCCAGTCCTGGACTTCATGTGATGGAACACACTCCCAATTCTGTAAGAAGCATCACATGCAAATCATATAGGCAAAGATGGAGTGAGGTGTGCTAGCAACTCATAGAGCTCATAGTTCATAGATTAATACTAGGCTAACGGCCCTTATCAGCCATTGTAAGCTTAGCCAATTACCACATGTGATAATCAAATTCTGTACCTTGTGTCTGTAAGGTAAATACCTTAACCATTATGCCAGCCTCCCTCAGTCCAATGTAATCAGTTCTTCCGGCTCCTACAAGGCATGATTGCAATTTTCCATCCATTTCCATTCACACCCATAATGAAGGCTAGGGTAGCCACCAAAATGGTACCCCAGACTGCAAGCCTAGTAACAACCTGTGACCCTATGAAACAATGTCTCTAATTTTTACACTGCTGTTGGGAGGCTAGAGAGAAACTAATGGTGGTGATTTACCAATCTTAGACATAGCCTCAATTGTTATACATTCCAAAGCAAAAAATGAGTGTTGCATGCAGTAGAAATGGTGTAGGAATTGTGGTGAGGGAGAAGCTTCAGAAGACAGTGACGAATATCCTCAAAATGAATGACAAACTCATGACAATCAAACTTCAGTGTAAGGAAAGGGCCCTATTCTTAACTTCAGCCTATGCCCCACAGCAGGGTTGTGCTAGCAAGGAAAAGAGTGCATTCAGGCAGCAGTTGCAGGACCTTCAAAGCAGAACAATTTGAGTTGGTGTTGATAATGGGGGATCGAAATGCATGTATCAGGTCAGATAGAACAAGATATGAGGACTTCCTGGGTCCACACTAGCGAGGCAAAAGGAATAAAGACGGATAGGCCTTTCTAGACTCCTCTCTGGCAAATGGCTTGATGGAGATGATCGCATATAAGAGTTGGCAACATGCAACTCATGTAGACTTTCTCCTAGGTGTAAAAGGACATTGGGTAGAATAAGCAATTGCAAAGTCAGACCCAGTTAGACAGCTGGCCCACAGCATAAACCACTGGTTGCCACAGTCACTTGAAAGTAGTGGTCAGAGAAGGCTCTAAGGTCAACACAGATTAGACTGAATACATGGAAGTTGACTGGAGAGGAAGCACAAGAGTTCAAGGAAATACTCAGAGTTCTAGCACCCCAGTAAAAAGAGTAAATTGGTGGAGTTTAAGAATAATGCCAGCTACTCGAAACAGCATGTGAGAGGCCTACAAAACAGATATGCAGCTGAGGCAAGTATAGAAACAAGGTACATAAGGAAAGCTAGTGGTCAAATGCAGTATTCCAGGAAGTCATCTTTAAAGAAGTAGTGCAGGAAAAGAGGGAGATAGAAAAGATGAACTAGGCAAACAAAGGAATACAGGTTGGCTAACAAACAGCTAAATGAGCAGTTGCAATGGCAAAGAACAAGGCATCAGAGGCACTCTAGCAGTTTCCTGAAAGTATCTCACCAGAAGGAACAAAGAAACTCTATCAGGTTGCAAGGCAAAGAGAGAAAGATAAAGAAGATAGCCACCTTACACCATTCATAAGGGATGCCAGCAACAGCCGCCTCACCATTCCACAGGGCATCAAAGGCAGATTCAAGGACTACTTCTGGCAGCTTCTGAATGAAGAAAACCCCACAGAAGCTGTACTGTCCTAGCCACATCCTACAATGAAAGCAGAAGAGGACCCCGCCTTAGAAGAAGGAAGAACAACACTTGAAACAATTAAGTCAGGAAAAGCAGCAGGCTCAGATGATGCCACATCAGATATGATTAAGATGTGTGAGTTAGGGGAGACATGGATCCAGAGAGTATCCATAGCAGTATGGACAGAAAGTCATATCCCAGATGACTGGAGAAAAAAGTATACTAGTCCCAGTATACAAGAACAAAGAGGACATTCACAACTGTTGGTAGCAGAGAAATATCAAACTCCTGTCACACTGCATGGAAGTCCTGAATTAGTGACTGATAAATGAACACACAGAATAGTAGAAAGTAAGATGGGAGATGACCAGTTTGGATTCAGGTCAGGATGCAGCCCAACCAACCTGATGTTTGCAGTGAGACAAATATTTGTGAAGAAGTTAGAGATGAGGAAAGAGTTCAACTGGGCATTTGTAGACTTGGAGGAAGCATATGACAAGGTTCCAAGAAAGCTGATTTGGGCATTTCTACAATGGTCTGAAGTCCTGGAAACATTGGTAGAATTAATGCAGGCTATGTACAATGACCCAATAACACAAGTACAAACAATGTTTGGACTCACATAGAGGTTCCCAATAGGAATGGGTGTGCATCAGGGTTCATGTCTGAGCCCAGTCCTGTTCATACTGGTCATAGATTCCATCAGCAAAGAAGGCTGGTGGGGACAGATTAACAAAACTACTGTATGCAGACTATTTGGCATTTCTTGCAGGCTCTAAACAAGAACTTCATGAGATGATAGGGGACTGGAAACTGAAGGCACATGGGATGAAACTGAGTACAGATAAGACAGCTGTAATGGCAGCAAATGTGGCAGATCAGAAATAGCTGATAACTGAGATGGGAGGGAAAATAGAGGAACAGGTTAGCAGCTTCAGGTATCTGGTTGAGGCGAATGGAAGTCTGAATGAGGAGATAAATGCTAGAATCAGATGGGTTGCAGCCAACTGGCAGTGTGTGTCAGGAGTAGTGTATGAAAGAAGAATGCCAAAGAAGCTGGAATGTAATGTGTACAAAAAAGTGCTGTGACCAGTAGTACTGTAAGGTACAGAAACCTGGGCAGTGAGTGAAGACAGAGCAGTTGAGGAAGCTAGAATATCTTATGAAATTAAGTACCTGAGATGGGTAGAAAGAATGCAGTAGGAAAGATGAAGAAATAAGGACATGAGAGCAGAAGCCTTAGTAGCTGCAATTGCATAGAAGGTCAAAGAGAACAGATTATGGTGGTTTGGGCACATTTGCAGGGAAGGAGAAGACAATCTGATGAAGAGGATTTAGGACAGACAGGAAGAAGACAAGAGGAAGAGAGGGCATCCAGCAAAGAAAATGATGGATTATGTAAGAGAAGACCTGCTACAGTCAGACATGACTGTCAAAGAAAGTAGAAGAGTGGCAATGAATCAGGAGAAATGGCAACAGTTGACAAAATACCCTGACCTGATGTAGATAAATGGGAAAAAGGGGTTGATGATGATGAAGACAATGATAATATCTGAGAACTGTGGTTGAGGAAAGAGCAAGTCTGAAAGTGTACATGAAATCTAAAACCAGGATCACTGCAGCCAATTGGCACAAAGTGTCAGGGGTGTGTGACAGAAGAATGACAAAGAATTTGAAACGTAAGGTGTACACAATAATGGTACAACCACTACTTCTGTGTGGCACAGAAACCTAGGCATTGAACACAAAGTAGCTGAGGAGATTTGATGCAATGGGATGAAGTGCCTCAGACAGACAGGGACAGATGGAATGATGACATCAGAGTAGAAGTTGAAGTAGTTCCAATTACAGAGAAGGACAAGGAGGACAGAATTTGGTGCTTTGGTCACATGTAGAGAAATTAAGCTGATATGATAAAGAATATTAGGGATAAACAGGAAGAAAGCAAGGCATAAGACAAGATTGTCCATTTATAAGATGGAATGATTGTGAGAGACAATACCTTAGGCAGGCAGGCATGTCTGTCCAAAAAGATAGGAGAGTGGCACTGAACTGAAGAAAGTTGTGACAGTTGACGCTACACCCCATCCCCAAGTAAAATGGGAAAAGGTGTTGATGGGGATTGTAGATTAACATGTGTATTGTACATTTAAGAAGCATTTCTAAGACCTGAATGTGCAAATAAATAGCAAGAACGTGCTAGCTTCAGTGCCATTTTGTGAGTACACCCAGAGTGTGAACTTCTGTTCATGAGACAGCTAATTTGTATATATGTTAAAGTTACTTAGCTTCATTTCTAATGTGTTTGTACATGATAAAGCTGCTTGAACAGAACCCACAATGTTCGTCTACTTCATCCTGACTAGACGAGTGACATGGTGTCAGAACCGGGATTCCAGACTGCTTTTCAGAGCCACGAGGTGCAAAGTTACTGTGAATGCAAACCAAGTGAACTGAGAGCACAAAAGGGCCAGAAACGAGTTAAAGGTAATGAAGACTTTCACGAATGATTTATTTATTAAAAAAACATAAAATGGAGCATTACAAGAGCATTGAATGCATTACTAAGCAAACAAATAGCACAAAAACATCTATTAAGCAAACGAGAAGTATAAAAAACTTATTAATCACACACAATGTTTAAAATTAAGATAGTTGATAAAGCAAGCAACAGAAAAGCACATAAGGGGTTTAGAATTACCTCAGAATTGCAAAATGAGCATGTTTAAAGTAAAACAGACATGCTTAGAGTCAAAACAAGCACAAGAAAATATAATGGGCATGAAAAGAGATTAAGTGAGCAAAACAAATATAACAAAGGGCAAAAAAGGGCACATTAAGTATAAATAAAGGAAGATGACTGCATGTTTTTTTGGTGAAATACTGTGTTTTGGCATAAACTACTACTTTGTATTGATTGGAGCTCTGACTAGTATAACTAGAGTTATTCAAAGTATCTCAAAGTCTGAAAAATTGTTTAAAGTGCGTGTTTATTACTGTGTATTTATTCCAAAGAGTTTTGTTGTGTGCAAAGTGCCACTGTTTTGTAAAGTGAAGTCAAATATAGCCATTTCAAAAAGTTTCTTGGGCTGGGTTTGTCTATTCACAGAGTGCCACCATTACAGATTGTTTCTTGTACTATACAGAGTTATCAAAGTACAGCCATTCTGGGGAAATTTCAGTGTGCTGTGTACTGTTTATTTGCAAAGTGCAATTACTTCAAAATGTTTCTTACTTTCAGCTTCTTCCACCCAATTTATTCTCACAGTGCAATTATTTGAAATGTTTCTTACACTAATAAGAAGTGATTTCAAGAGTATCACAGTACCTGGGAAATGTATTTTGCAAAGTTCAGTTATACTGATGCTTGTTGTGCTATTGGGCATAGTTACAAGCACTGACATAGATTTCAGGTATATGCATATATGTGTGTGTATGTGCATACTGGAAAAAGTCTTTACTGAGATGTGCTAACATGGCACACGGCTTTCAAAAAACACTACCACTTGTATTTGATCAGAATATTGCAAAGAATAGGAGAATATATGAGCAAGAGTACAATATATTCATACAAGCAGCTTATTCTGATAAAGATGCACACACCAGGGCATTCATTTTGCTAAACCTAACAGGGTCAAAGACCACTGAAAGGGAGAGTTCATCTGTATATGCACCAGCACTGTATGAAGGTGAAAGGGAAAATCATTGTATTATTGCAGAGGCTGAATCAAGGGAGGACCCCGAGTGTTTGATGTGCAAATTCAGAGAGATGTGTTACATTAAAGAGGCATTTAGTTTACTCAAGAGATTAAAAGCAAGAAGAAACTTTTGCAGCTTATATTACTGACCTGAGGAACAAAGCTAAAACGTGTAGGTTTGGTGATTTAAAAGATGAGTTAATAAGGGACAGGCTCGTCTGTGGTATTAATAATGCTGTTGTGAGAAAGATGTTGCTTCGTGACAGTGATATAATACTGAGCAAAGCTGTTGAGATTTGTCAAATCCATGAAGTAACTTCAGCTTGGCCAGCTAAGAACTTGGTTATATTCAACTGGACGTATAAGAGAATTTAAGTACCTTTATCTGAACTTTTTTTTTAAAAAAATACAGTATTTAATTTGAGTGTTGAAGGAATTTTTAACTGAAGTTATTCTGCTCTTCAGTAACTTGAACTGAAGCTAGTGTTGGCTGAATTTTGTTATTTGCTAGTAATTACATGTGTGGGGGTAGCCACATTCTTTGATTTCCTGTCCTTGCATATTTAAACTGGTGCATGTGAAATAATTCCTGCTTTAAAACTTCAGCTTGGCCAGCTAAGAACTTGGTTATATTCAACTGGACGTATAAGAGAATTTAAGTACCTTTATCTGAACTTTTTTTTAAAAAATACAGTATTTAATTTGAGTGTTGAAGGAATTTTTAACTGAAGTTATTCTGCTCTTCAGTAACTTGAACTGAAGCTAGTGTTGGCTGAATTTTGTTATTTGCTAGTAATTACATGTGTGGGGTAGCCACATTCTTTGATTTCCTGTCCTTGCATATTTAAACTGGTGCATGTGAAATAATTCCTGCTTTAAAACTTCAGCTTGGCCAGCTAAGAACTTGGTTATATTCAACTGGACGTATAAGAGAATTTAAGTACCTTTATCTGAACTTTTTTTTTAAAAATACAGTATTTAATTTGAGTGTTGAAGGAATTTTTAACTGAAGTTATTCTGCTCTTCAGTAACTTGAACTGAAGCTAGTGTTGGCTGAATTTTGTTATTTGCTAGTAATTACATGTGTGGGGTAGCCACATTCTTTGATTTCCTGTCCTTGCATATTTAAACTGGTGCATGTGAAATAATTCCTGCTTTAAAACTTCAGCTTGGCCAGCTAAGAACTTGGTTATATTCAACTGGACGTATAAGAGAATTTAAGTACCTTTATCTGAACTTTTTTTTAAAAAATACAGTATTTAATTTGAGTGTTGAAGGAATTTTTAACTGAAGTTATTCTGCTCTTCAGTAACTTGAACTGAAGCTAGTGTTGGATGAATTTTGTTATTTGCTAGTAATTACATGTGTGGGGGTAGCCACATTCTTTGATTTCCTGTCCTTGCATATTTAAACTGGTGCATGTGAAATAATTCCTGCTTTAAAACTTCAGCTTGGCCAGCTAAGAACTTGGTTATATTCAACTGGACGTATAAGAGAATTTAAGTACCTTTATCTGAACTTTTTTTTTAAAAAAATACAGTATTTAATTTGAGTGTTGAAGGAATTTTTAACTGAAGTTATTCTGCCCTTCAGTAACTTGAACTAAAGCTAGTGTTGGCTGAATTTTGTTATTTGCTAGTAATTACATGTGTGGGGGTAGCCACATTCTTTGATTTCCTGTCCTTGCATATTTAAACTGGTGCATGTGAAATAATTCCTGCTTTAAAACTTCAGCTTGGCCAGCTAAGAACTTGGTTATATTCAACTGGACGTATAAGAGAATTTAAGTACCTTTATCTGAACTTTTTTTTTAAAAAAAATACAGTATTTAATTTGAGTGTTGAAGGAATTTTTAACTGAAGTTATTCTGCTCTTCAGTAACTTGAACTGAAGCTAGTGTTGGCTGAATTTTGTTATTTGCTAGTAATTACATGTGTGGGTGTAGCCACATTCTTTGATTTCCTGTCCTTGCATATTTAAACTGGTGCATGTGAAATAATTCCTGCTTTAAAACTTCAGCTTGGCCAGCTAAGAACTTGGTTATATTCAACTGGACGTATAAGAGAATTTAAGTACCTTTATCTGAACTTTTTTTTTTAAAAAATACAGTATTTAATTTGAGTGTTGAAGGAATTTTTAACTGAAGCTATTCTGCTCTTCAGTTATTCCCACCCACCCGCCCTTAGTGGCATTGAAACTGCCCGCCCCTCAGCCTGCCTCTGGGCCCATCTCATTTGCTCACTCAACTGAGTGCAGTGAGATCATATTCTGATTTCAGGCACTCCTACTGTGTACAAAGAGAGCATCTGGGAAATAGAAAAAAAAAATTAAACTTATTTCCTTCCTTTCTTGTTAAGTGGTACAGACTATTTGTAGGCTTCTGAGCCCCCAAGCCCTTCTGTGTTTGAGGGAAGCCTTCTAGCTTGTTTTATTTTCTTATAACTAGCCAGTTTTCTAGTTTCAGCACTCAAATCTGTTTCTTTGATCTCAGCACTTGTTCAGAAAAAAAAAAAAAAAAAATTTAATCTGCTTTTACTGTACTTGTGTTTTTACCTACTTCTTTTTACTTTTGCATCATCTTAAAATACTCAATTGTATTTATTACTGCTTGGTGTAACTCATTCTAAGCCTTTTGGTTTAAACACTTGGGCTTCGGACCAGTTAGTTGTTTTGCACTGAGAGGGTTTGTGGTCTGCACTGTTGTGGCAGAACAGGTAGCTTACATCCTTCTAGGTTGAGAACTGCTGATTGAGGGCTCAGTGTCTGTTATTCTAAAAGTGTATTAATTCTGGTTTAAGCACTTGGGCTTTCAAGCCAGTTATTTTACATTAAGAGGGTTCGTGGTCTGCACTCTTGTGGGAGGAGAGGCTGGACTCTGCCCTTCTGAGCTGGGAATTTCTGGTTAAAGGCTTATAGTGCATGCATATCTGAACTGTTTCTTACTGAAGTTGGTGCGCCTTGTTTGCTGTGGCATAGACTGGATTCGGGCCTGCTGGATCTAGCTTTGTTTGTGTAACTTGAGCACTAATCCAGACATTCTCTAAAGTATTCAATGGTATTTATTACTGCTTGGTTGTAACTTGATTAAAGTGTAGCTATCATTCAAGTCTTTTGGATTAAGCACTTGGGCTTCAGACCAGTTGTTTTACATTAGGAAGGTTTGTGGCAAGCACTGTGGTGGCAGGACAGGTAGCTTTCATCCTTCTAAGTTGGGAACTGCTGATAGAGAGCCCAGTGTCCAAGTGTATTAGTTCTGGTTTAGGCACTTGGGCTTCAGGCCAGTTATTTTACATTAAGAAGGTTCGTGGTCTGCACTCTTGTGGGAGAAGAGGCTGGACTCTGCCCTTCTGAGCTGGGAATTTCTGGTTAAAGGTTTATAGTGCCTGAATATTTGAACTGTATCTTACTGAAATTGGTTCACCTTGTTTGCTCTAGCATAGACTAGATCCAGGCCTGCTGAATCTAGCTTTGTTTATATGCTTGTTGTTTGTTTGCTTGTTATTTCCCTGGAAGCTAATTCCACCTAATACGCAACTTCTCAGTGCTTCTGTGGATCACTAGTGATATCTGCATTGCTTACTGTACTTATTTCCTTGTTTCACTTGAAAGAAAGTTACTGTTTGTCGTTTTTGCATTTAGTTACTTGTAACACATTGCACTCAAGTTACCTGGCACTTGCTCACTAAAGCAATTATATAAGTCAGCACTAAAAATTAAAAGCACTACACCCTCACTCCCCACTGGCCCTTGTTTTCAATTAAGGAATTCCCAATATTATTCTAGCATGTCCAAAGGTCAGTTGTCAATCTTCTCTCTGGTCCAGCTGGTGAATCTGGGAATCTTGAGGCAATGTTATAACTGCCTCATGTACACAGACAGCCCTCTCCTCCTCCCACATAACACAAATACTTGAGAGATGCAGCTATTTAGCCAAACTGGAGGCTGAGCTCTCTCAACTCAGGACTGGCAAGACCAGACAGGAGGAGAAGGCAACTACACACACCACAAAACCAGCCTCACATAATGCTACCACTCCACTGAATCAAACACATAAACACACAAAGACATACTCGGAGGCTCTGAGTAAAAATTTACCTAAACTGCAGAGGCCTCCAAAGCAGACACCCAAACAACTTCTACCTCAAGACACCCCACAAGCAACACATAAACCACAAAAGCAGTGTGCAAAGCAGTCACAGCCCTTAAGGCCAAATACAACACCAAACATACTTGTCATAGGTGACTCCATAGTCAGACACACTGACGTCCCACTCACCAGGCTGAACAAGGAGAGGGTCACAGTAAGCTGCCTATCGTGCGCTAGAATCCGCCACATAACACAAGCACTCGGGTCACTCCACGGCAAGTACAAATATGACACAGTCATTGTCCATGCTGGTGTGAACGACCTGAGACGTACCTACCTGGACTACATGAAAAGAGACATAGAGAAGCTCTCTGATTATGTAGCCCAGGCAGGTATGACCCTAACCCTGAGCAGTATCCTTCCTTCACCAAGAATGATGCCACAATATAGAGACAAGATGATCAGCTTTAACAATTGGCTTAATGTCTGGTGTCATTCAAAGGGGATCCAGTGTCTGTCTGCCTGGGATGACATGCTTGACAAGCCACGCTGCTTCGCAAGGGACGGCTTGCACCTGTCACCCCTGGGATTCCAGATATTGGCTAAGGCTATTGCCACCCCCATAGGGCCTTTTTTAGGCAAGGCTCAAATTCTAAACCTACCACCCTAGAAAACAAAAATGGGAAGAAACTGAGGGTAATGCCGCTCAATGCCAGAAGTCTAAATCTCAAAATGCATGCACTCGAGGCCCTTCTCAGTATGGAGAACATCGATGTCTGTGCTGTAACTGAAACCTGGTTCAAGGCTCCTGAGAGCACCCCGGAACTATTAGGCTTT
This sequence comes from Protopterus annectens, assembly GCF_019279795.1. NCBI lineage: Eukaryota > Metazoa > Chordata > Ceratodontiformes > Protopteridae > Protopterus > Protopterus annectens. Next base: position 1,079,083,130 of record NC_056739.1, read on the forward strand.
ACCTCATATCATGCGTTCCGGCCCCAAAACCAGGACCACACCACAAAAGGAGGGGGTGTATCCATATTCATAAAGGATACCCACACCTCCAGGTTGGTGGCAACGCACGAAGCTTCGGAAACCATCCAGGTGCAACTAACCATAGGCAAAACTGCTCTACAAATTGTAGCATGCTACAGGCCACCCTCTCAAACTCAGGAACCCCACACAGCCTTCCTGAAGACACTGGAGGGTATAAATGTATCTCCAAACACCATCATATTGGGTGACTTCAACTACCCGAATATAGACTGGGAACATTACTCAAGCCCTAACTTTCTAGCCCAACGGTTCCTGGAGTTCATAAATTCAAATGCCATGGAACAGCTAGTCACTGTTCCCACGAGAGGAGAAAATATACTAGATCTCATTGTCACAAACATGGGGACAAAGTGCCCCACACACGAAGTATATCACTCATTGGAGAGATCTGATCATGAACTAATTTCACAGAAAATACACATCCCGCCCCCACCCCAAACAAAAAGACCATAGTGAAGAACTTCTCTAAAGCAAACTTCACACTACTCAAGACTGGTGTGGTATCCTTCAAGGCCCCTGAGCCAGTGGAAACCACAACCCAAGCTGCGGAAGCCCTTACAAATGCCTTCTATGAACACCTCCAGGACTGCATGGATCAGGCAATCCCAAATAAAACCAAGACTCTTTCCACAAAGGGCAAACGTCCAGTCTGGTGGACCCCAGCCATTAACAAACTTTACAATAAGAGGAGAAAGCTATTACATGATAGAACAAAATCCATAAAAGGGAAGTCACCCTGATCATTATTAGTAAAAAAAATACGAGCACTCATAAAATCAACTAAGGCCAATTTTGAGAGAAAAATTGCCATGGATTCAAAGGACAATCATAAGGCCTTTTTCAGCTATGTTAGGAACCTGGGTGGAAACTCCCAGATATGCTCAGAATTAGTCCAAAATGATACAAAAATCACTGAACCCACAGACATTGCCAACATACTGGCAGACAGGTTCAGTGCAAACTTCACCCCCCTTTCCGCCCCCTAAAGGAGAGATAACTGTGCCAGCCGAGTGTAGCCTCCCGGACATCTCAAATGTGCAGGTGAAAGCTGCTCTCTCTAAAGCTAAAAACACAGCATCAATGGGACCGGATGGTGTCCCAGGCTGAGTGCTACACGAGCTAAATGAGGAATTAAACCCGCACATAAGGCAGCTGTTTAATCTCAGCCTTACCACAGGATACGTGCCCAAGGAGTGGCGTATGGCAACTGTGGTCCCACTCCACAAAGGCGGCACCTCTACGGACCCTGGTAATTACCGCCCCATAAGCTTAACAAGTCTAGTCTGCAAAGCTATGGAGAGGATCATAATGGAGCTCATAAACAAAGATATAGGGACTTGCAGACATTGGACCCGACCCAGTTTGGCTTTGTCAAGGGAAGATCATGCCTTTTGAACTTGGTCGACTTCTTCGAAACAGTCACCAAGGCCATTGATGAGAGAAAGGCAGTCCATACAGCCTACCTTGACCTTGCAAAGGCTTTCGACACAATACCCCACTCGGGTATTGTAGAAAAACTTACCAGCTTAAATGTAAACCCATATGTCACAAGATGGGTTGCAAACTGGCTTAAGGACAGAACCCACAGGGTTAGAGTTGCTGGCGCTGTGTCAGACTCCAAGCCGGTCACAAGTGGTGTCCCACAGGGCTCGGTCCTTGGTCCCCTATTGTTTGGCATCTACTTCTCAGAAGTACAGGCCAACATGGGAGGACTTTGGCTGAGAAGGTGTGCAGGCGACTGCAAACTGGGCGCCGTAGTGGAAAGTGCATCGGACACGGATATCCTTCAGAAGGGACTCACGGAAACAGATAGCTGGTGCCAGAGCCATGGCCTGAAGTTAAACTCCAAAAATGTATAGTCATACCCTTCGGGAAAAACAAGGTAACCCCAAGCTACCATATAGGTGGCAATCCACTAAGCACAGAAGAGGTTATCAGGGACCTGGGGACCCAGGTTGACAGTGGCCTTTCTTTTGACACTCACATTGCTAAAGTGGTTAGAAAGACCTTCTACATTGCCCACCTGATCATGAAGGGATTCACATCCAGATCTAGTGAGGTCATTGTTCCCCTGTACTCTTCACTTATCAGACCAATGATCGAGTACAATGCCCCATTCGGGATGTATCTCACCCGACATCTGCAGCAATTGGAGAGACCCCAAAAGTTCCTCACCAAAAGGATAAAGGGACTCCAAAATCTGTCATATGCTGCCAGATTGAAGAAACTCCAGCTCTATTCAGTCGCATACCGTCTGCTCAGAGGTGACATATGCCTGACATACAAGGCCATGTCCAACCCGGAATTAATGGACATGCTCCACCTCAAAAAATCCAAATCCACCAAAACCACTAGAGCAAGCGACTTAAACCTTAGCACGGATATAAATAGGACGTGCTGGAGGGATAGATTTATCACTCAGAGACTCCCTATGCTGTGGAATAAAATCCCGGTCCATGTGAGGCAGAGCACCTCGCTGACTCTGTTCAAGAGAAATCTAGACCTGTGGATGGGAGATCGTAGGTTTACCCCGGGAATCATCTCTGTGTCACTGCTGGACAGAGGCACAACAAACTAATGGGCACAGTATTTTTTCATATAAGGGGTGGCGTAAGCCACAAAAATTTGGGCTAGGCTTATAAATGCCTTAGGGTAGATAGCCTAGTATAAACCTATGAACCTATGAACCTATGAATATGCTTGCAAGTGATGAGTATGGTTTCAGCAAGCTCCAGAGCAAATGTAGACAGCATGCAACATGTGGCAGGCAGAAACAGGCCTAAGCATGTGGCAGCTGTAGCCGCTGTAGGTGTGGCAAGGAAAACCCACAATCTTCCAGCAAGTTCTAAGACTAGTTCAGTTAAAGGAGCATGCTCAGTGCAGTACAAGGGTGAGTCATCAAAATCCTAGTCAAGCTTTATTGTTAACTGTCGCAAATGTGGTGCCAACCATGAGTCTAAAAGAGAAAAGTGCTTAGCATTTAGTCAGCATTGCCATAAATGTAAGAAATGGAACCATTTTCAAAAATTTTGTAAATCAAGTAAGCCTCATACTGTTAAAAATGAGGGTAATTCGAAAAAGCAAATTGATCAAGTTGAACTACAACAGTCTGCTTTCTATGTAGATGATGTGTCAGTAATTGGTGAGAGAACTGATGCAGTAGATTTATTGGCAAAGAATGAAGTACTTTGTACTGTCCGGATCAATGGTAAACCCACTGATCTCAAAGTAGACACTGGTTCAAAGTGTAATGTTATGTCTGCAGATACTATTTCTAAAGTGAGAGCTGGTGAACAACTAAATGTGACCAGTTGTGCGAAACTTGTTGCATATGGAGGTGAAGAAATTCAAACCGAAGGTTCAGTAGTGCTTTTATGTTATGTGGCCAAGAACTGTTATAGCTTACTATTTTATGTAGTCCAAAGACCTGTGCAGTCCTTATTGGGTCTCAGAGACAGTTTGAGAATGAATCTACTTTCTTTTACCAAAGAAGTTCATCAAATAAGCGCATGTCCCTGTTCCAGCTTCACTACACTATTTTTTCAGAATATGCTGATGTTTTCGATGACAAGTTGGACTGACTTTCAATTGTGTATTCTATGAAGTTAGACCCAGAGATCAGTCCAGTGGTCAGACCAGCAAGAAAAGTTCTGATAACTGTGCAGTATAAAGTCAAAGCTCAGCTGGACAAAATGGTGCAGCAAGGTGTAATTTGTCCAGTTAGAGAACCTACCGAATGGGTGTCGTCCATGGTAGCAGCTCACAAAAAAGTCTCAGACAAAATCAGAATATGCATTGACCCAAGGGATTTGAACAAAGCATTAAAAGGACCTCATCATCCCATGCATACAGTCGAGGAAGTTGCAGCTCTAATACAGAATGCCACTGTTTTTTCTGTCTTAGATGCAAAAAGTTCATTTTGGCAAGTGATGTTTGATCGCAAATCTTTATTACTGACTACATTCAGCACCCCATTTATAAAATACATATTTCTCACGATGCCATTTGGAATAAATTCTGCAAGTGAAGTCTTTCAACATGCAATAGAACAAATTTTTTCAGGTTATCGTTGTGCCATAATAGTAGATGATTTGTTAGGCAGAGGCAATGGTGAAGCAGAGCATGACAGAAGTCTTAAGAGCACTCTAGACAGAGCACATGAAATGAATTTGAAGCTCAACCCTCTAAAGTGCAAATTCAGACTACCAGATGTTACATATGTAGGTCATTTATTTACTAGCATTGGCTTAAGGCCAGACCTGTCCAAGCAAGCAACCATTCTTGAGATGTCAGCACCAGGTAATGTACAAGCTCTACAATGTTTTCTTGGTATGGTCAACTATTTAGGCAGGTTTATACCGGACTTCATTGATTTGGCAGCACCTTTGAGAGACCTAACACATAAGAATGCTATTTTATCATGGTTAGAACATAGCCAGAATGCATTTGAAGACCTTAAGCAGAAAATTGCTACTCCACCTACATTAAGATACTATGATGTCAGCAAACCAGTAACTCTTTCCTGCGATGCTTCAAGATTTGGTCTAGGTGCAGTCATTCTTCAAGAGGGGAGACCAGTAAGTAGCCTATGAATCTAGAACACTTACCCAAATATGCTCAGATTGAGAAAGAACTTTTGGCAATAGTGTTTGCATGTTTCAAGTTTCATGATTATATCTGTGGTTGAGATATTCACATTGAAACTGATCATCAACCTCTGGTTACTATTTTAAAGAAGGCTATGCATTTAGCTCCATCAAGATTGCAAAGAATGATGCTTAAATTGCAAAAGTACAACTTCAAAATGGTCTATACAAAAGGCAAACTTCTTTATCTGCCTGATACCTTATCCAGATAGCCCAGAAATACAACAGAAGAGCTGGACACATAGAATTTTGACTTCAATGTCATGGAAGTGCATAATTTTTGTACCACAAGACTTGATGAGCTGAGAGATAACAGAAAGACTGATCCAGTTTTGCAAAAGCTCAGTCAATACATCAGTGATGGACAGCCATCAAAGCAATGTAGTGTACCACCAGAAGTACCTTACTTTCCTTACAGAGATGAGATGTTGATGGAAGAAGGCATTATTTTCAAAGGTCCTACAATTGTTGTTCCTACTTCCTTACAACATGAATACATCCAGATTTTGCATCGTGGTCGCCCAGGTTCAAAAGCTACCAAAAGAAGGGCAAGATGACTAGTAGTTTAGACTTCTCCAGAAAAAGTCGTTGATAAAGTACGTTCTTCTTGTTCAGTATGCAATAGTACTAAACCGCATTTGCAAAGAGAACCACTTCAGCTAAGTCAAGTTTCTGAACTACCTTGGTCAACAGTAGCCACTGACATATTCGAGTGGACCAATCAACATTACTTAGTAGACTCTTATTCGAACTGGTTTGAGATTGATCTGCTACCTAACTTAACTTCCACTACTGTTACTACTAAGTTGAAACATAATTTCTCAGTCCATGGTAGTCTACAAAAGCTTATCTCTGACAATGATAAGCAATTTACCAGTCAGTTGTTTCAGAAATTTGCAAGAGAATGGGACTTTGTACGTTACTAGTAGTCCAGAATATCTACAGTCAAATGGACTAGCTGAACGTGCAGTACAGACTGCAAAACAATTAGATGAGAAAAAGCATGATAATACTAATGTCTTTTTGAATTTACTCAATCTCAGAAGCATACCCATGATGATATATTTGGCTCACCTGCTCAGAGACTTCTATCTAGGCAAACCAGAACAACATTGCCTATAAGTTCCAGTTTATTGAGTCCTAAAGCTAAAAACAACACAGCAATGAAAGCTCAATTATTTAGAAAGCATTCTTTCCAGAAGTACATCTATAACAAATGGAGCAGATTTCTTCATCCATTGATAGAAGGAGAGACAGTAAGGATGCAAACGGTGAAAGTTTTTGACAGGATTGGTCAAGTAACAAGTATATGTGCAGAGCCGAGATCCTATCTTGTGAAATCTGAGAATGTGGAGTACAGGGGAAATTGCAGACATCATCTTCCTGTATCAGAACCATTATCACAACATTGTTCCTGTGATACAGACTCTAAATCTCAGAGCAATTCAGACAATATTGCTGTTCCAGAACGTGTCTTTATTCCCACTACCATTTCTGATAATGTTCCTAATGTCCCTAAGGTTGCATATTCAGCAGAGAGAATCCCAGTTGCTAAACCCAATTCCAATTTCTATGTCACAGGATTTGGTCATATTTCCAGACCCCAGTGTGAAATATGCACCAACTTGGATGTAGCTGTATATATGTTTCTAGTTTTGTATAACTGCATGATGAAAAATGATTTTGTACCTATGGCATATCAGTCAATGCTGGCAATGATGCATGATACATTTCTCAAAGAGGGTGGATGTGGAATAACATGTATTGTACCTTTAAGAAGCATTTCTAAGACCTGAACGTGAATATAAATAGCAAACACGTGCTAGCTTCAGTGCCATTTTGTGAGTACAGCCAGTGTGTCAACATCTATGCATGGGACAGCTAGTTAATATATATGTTAAAGTTACTTAGCTTAATTTCTAATGTGTTTGTACATAATAAAGCTGTCTGAACAGAACCTACAATGTATGTCTACTTCATCCTGACTAGATGAGCGACAGTGATGATGATGATAATGGTGATGATGATATGAGACTATTGTCCTTTTCATTGTATATTTACTTTGTATTTTACTCAAGCAACTACCTAGTTTGTCATCTGTCCAATAGCAGGTTTTCTTACATTCTGCTCCATCGCAATGTTCTTTCCACCTTTTCTGGTTAATTTCTGCTATTTTCAGATGTGGCTGGCTCCTACACTAATGAACAGGTTATTTCCCCACTTGATTTGTATTTGCCCTTATACATTTAACAGTAAACATTTTTCTATGTTGTCATCTTCAGCATGGAGGTAAGAACCCCATAGACATCAGGGGCTATTATCCAGGCCACCATGGAGGCAGTTTTTACCTTCATTGGCATCCTGGCAATGAGGGCATTTTAAACCATATATCTGGTGCTTGATGTGAGTGCTCACATCACTGCAAGCATCCTGCACCCTTCATTTTGTATGTGCTTCCACCCACACATTAATGAAGCCCTTTGTTTTGGCCTTTACAATGCCATGCAAGCACTGGCTTACATGGTTCTAATGGACTGACCAAAACTGCCATCCACTCAGGATGGGTGAACTAGCATTGGTCATTAATTCACACTCTTCCTGCCTGGTTCTTTTAGTACCCAAGACTTTTACCAAACTTTGGCAATCTGGGTCATAATCGGGCCGTTTTTCCTGTTTGCCACAGAACATGCCATTTGACAGAAAAATGTATCAAGTACACTGAGACTACAGCTGTAATTCCTTGAGTCTTTTACTTAAAATTGCCTGTGTGCATTTGGTGGTACAGGCATACACATTCAGAATATGCATTGAAAAGTACATCTGCTACCATTCTAGTTGGTTTAAGATTCAGATACGTAAAGTTCTTGAATACCAGTCTTGAACAGTAAGAGTTTTGTTTTCTTTCTTTTTTTTTCTGCTGAGAATTGAGCGGATGCTCTCTTGGGTCCACCTAAAATGTCCATAGATATACTTCACTAAAGTAAAAGCTTTGCATAATGCTAAACTCACTAAGCTGCAAAGTTGGAGGCTTGGCTTTAAATCTTAGTCACATATGTTCATAACCCTTTATAGCTAAATGAAAGGACAACAGAAAGATAACAGTTTTTATCACAAGGTGCTTTTCCTTCTCTTTAGTATGACTTTTCAAGCGATATGTATAAATAAAGTATGATTTAAGTAGTTTTTCCTCTGGTTCCAATCAATACCTGATTCTGTAGTCTTTGCACTTCATTTGACTTTCCTTCAAAGCTTGCATTATCTCCCCTGGAATGCCTTATGAAATCTGACACAACATATTGCTCATGGCAAGAAGCTTTGCTGCTGTGAGCTCTTATTCACAGAAGAGATGGGTTTAGGCTTGAATGTCAGGAAACCAGGAGTCTATAGCTGAAGGAGTGAGTCGCTAGAGAACTATGACAGTCTTTCATCAAAACCTAGGTGTTATGTATTTAAGAACCTAGGTGTTATGTATTTAAGACATAGATCAAGAAATCCTATTAGTAAGCAATGATCAGACAGACCCAATCATAATTCATTCTGGTGCATGACAATTTAGCAGCTATGGTATATTATTAGCTCCAGAAAAAAGTGTAGACTAACACAGTTTTTTACAGCCTTGAAAGATGTAACACATTAAATGCTGCCAGACAGGCAGGCAGCAGTTTTAAAAGCTGTTAGGCACATCATCCTACCACATTTCTGTCTTATGCATTAGAGTGAAATGTGTATCATAACTTTTAAAGAAACCAAATCACTGCCAATACTCTTTTGTAAAAGTTATCTATGAGGCAGCATGAGACCTGATTGTAACATTTTTAAAATTTGCTTTAGAAAAGTTGCTGTGCATGTTTGAAAGCTGTTATAGCCAAGTGCCATGACAGAATGGTGTGCAATTAGTTTACCTATCTGACAGTTTTGCAGCATAAACATTGCACTCCACTTACAACACATATGTGTGTCTTTGTGATATATACATAGATAGATAGACAAATAATGTAAGTGTGTTTCTGATATTGCAACCTTATAAGAAATACAATTAAATGGGGAGCATTGATTGAGACTACCTCTAGAACACTGAGAGAATGTGCTAATTTAGGACGCTGCCATTTTAAGTCTGGAATAAAGAGATGAGAATATATTGTGAGCTCAGAGTCCGCTGTGGTCAGAAGAATTTTCTGAAAAACAAAATTATACCAGTATAACGGCTCCCATGAACCAGATCTAACATATCGAGAAATTATGTTTTCACTAACCCCTTTAGAGTGATGCAGAGGTACCGAACAGCAAATCAAAATATGGTCAAAAACATAGAACTAACTTGTGCTTCTATGTTAATCCTGAAGGGCCTTAGTCTTCCTAGAATTACCCCAAATAAGTAAAAAAAAAATGTTTTCTTTTGCAGTTGCTTTCCTTCTCCCATCATAATGTTTTTTTTTCTATAAGACTAGTATTGTTTATCAGCTCAGAAATACAGTATGAGGAAAGAGTGATGCAGAACAAAATTCAAACAAAAGTTAATTGTTGACAATAAACACTTCAACTATTTACAAAGAATGCAATAATTCATGAGAAGTGCTGTAAATGTGAATAAATGCAATATATTCATGAGAAGTGCTGTAAATGTGAATGTGTAATATATTTAAATACAGAATCCAAAACAAATTCTATAACTTTGTCCACTAACTCATTTAAAGGTCTGTGACAATATGAACAGATTTCCAAGAATAATAAAAGGGAAGACAGGTTTGTCCCCTGAACAAATTAAACAAGAGTTAGGGTGACATGCTTTTCTGTTGCAATTATTTACACAGTATTGAAGATTAAGGCAATCAAATGGACATTACCAAACAGCAAAATCAGAAAGCTTTGTCCTCTGAAATGTGTCTTATGCCCTTGTCAGATAGTTTTTAATTCCAAGAAACTGCCAGCTGTATCTGTAATATTAGTAAAAGTTGCTGCATACAAGTCAAGACCTGCCTGGCATGATTAAAAATGTATTGTGTCTAGCTTGGATGGCAAACAGTCTGAGTTTCCTTTTACAAAGATAACTTCTAGTCGCTTTAGAGCACCCCAAACAACCAGAACTAATGATTAACCACTTTTAGCTCATTTGCACTTGAATGAAACATGTTGAAAGAATTGTAGACATTTGGTATGATATAATACTTTCTTGCCCTATATTAAATTTATGTTTCTCTATGGAAAAATGTGTCACATTTGCAGGGGGGAGGGGAAGTGTGTGCGTAAAATTTACTACTGATATTAGTTTTGTTACAGTTTCTTTTTGGCTGCATTTGTTTTCCAGACCTTGATTGAACTATAACTGTTTCCCTTCCCCCTGTGTACTCTGACATGCTTGGTTGAGTAACATTGCAATTTTTGTCTCCCAATAATCAGCGGCAATGAATTGAGTTAATCTTTCTTTTCTCTTTAAACAGATACTTTATGGCACTTATCTAGAACATTCGCATACATCTCACACACACACATTAATTCTGAAGAACGTTAGTGACCGACTTCTCTTATTCTAAGAAAAATCTTATTCCATAATCTTGGAAAGTGTTCATATATGTTGTATTTTTGTATTACTAATATTTATTTTTGTAATAGGTTCCCCATCTGGTGTTAGTTCCAGTGAAACATAGCAGGCATTAAAGAGTAGTAACTGCTTAAATATTTCTTAAAATAAACAACACAGAAGGTAAGTCACCTTAGTAACCTCCTTTTGAACTCCCAAAGTTTCTGTCTGTGAGTGTCTGATATGCTTATCCAGCACCTCTGCAATAGTTTGACTTTGGGGTCACTGTTTGTTTACCTGCATATGGAAACAGAAATTGCTTTATGAGTAGAAATACCTTGTTCTATTTACAACCGTAAATTTGCTAGCCTTCCATAATACTCTGCTGACTTCCACAGTAGTACAAATGCACTGTAACTATGAAACATAGAAACCATTGTAGTTTCAAAGTGGAATGTAAATGTCATTCACATTTCTCCTTTATTCTTTCTTGCTCAGTTACCTAGCTCCTGAAGTGCATATGGTTCAGTCACCCTGCCACAGTTAACCTCTGTATGCTGTCAGCTTGATAAAGTGCCATCTAATATAATCCATTGTCACAGTTTGAAAACCAGTACTTTGCACTGCCTGCCGAACTCACGCATAAATCATTTTTGAATGATGTTACAAACTAGGAACTAGCTGTGTATCGCTTGATCAAATGTGAACTCAACATGGGCAGAACTGATTGAACAAATAAGCTTCCCACTTTGTATTACTTGACAAAATAAAAATTAATTCTATGGATGTTGGGGGCAGTCTGTGCCACCCCCACCTCCCTAAACCAACTCTAGGTGACACAATATTGGGGAAAGCGGAGAAACTAGAGGGTGGAAAACTTGTTTCATCCACTTTGTTTGCCACAATAAACATCCATGCATCCATATGAAACACTGATAACCATAAAAAAATCAGTTTACACCAACAGTGTATGCAGTTCGAGGAGACAGAATGCCAGATTCAATAGTATTATCAAATGCCCAGAAAATGCCCTGCTATGCATGGATATCACAATGTATAAAAAGTATTTGCACAGAGATAAGCACAATGAAGCATCCTATTGTTGTTGTTGTGCCTTGTCAGTTTACAAGAACAAAGTAGTGAGTGCTTTCATCTGTTAGACTTCAGATACAATTTAAAGCTCAAAGGATTGTTTCACATTTTTATTATTCGACTTTGAGAACATGTACATCTATTCCTGTTAGCTGTGTCCACCTACAAAATACCTACAGGAAACCACAGTGGATTACTTTGAACAAAAAGGCTTTTCCTTTTACTTCTAGGTCACGGACAGAACCAGCCACCCTACTGGGTTTGAAGACCACATAAGGGGATCTACTCCTCAATAGGTAGCCTACAATTGTGTATTTTACAAGATCAGAGGGGATGCTCACAACTTTGGGCAGTACAGAGGTATCAAACTCCTTTCGCACTGCAGGAAAGGGCTGGAGAGGGTGATTGATAAAGGAATACACAAAGTAGTAGAAAGTAATATGTGCAGTTCAAACTAAGTAAACATGTTAATGAACACTGAGCTAAGAGCAGGTGTGTATCGTAAAAGTCATCTAGAGTATGACATGAGAAGGCAAGTGTTTAAACAAAGATTCTTGCGTTTTTATTATTCAGATGCACAGAAATCTTATCCTGAAAGCAAAGTATTTTCTTAATTATTTTGGCTGATACACACCGATCCCCCTCATACCCTTTATCCTTACTAAACAGGATGTCATATCCAATTAAGTAGAAAGCTGTGACATCTTTCAATTGCACTAACCACACTTGTGTGGCTAATAGTAGATTCTGAAACAGTCTAGACTCTAGTAAAAGAACTACTTGAAGATCAAGAGATCCTAATGTCCACTACCTTACATAACAGTTGCTTTCCTTTACTTCTTCTTGCTTTTCCCGGTTAGGGGTTGCCACAGTGAATCACCTGTCCGCTCATGATTGGCAGTGTAGTTTTACAGTGTCGAGTTGCCAGCCCAGCACCCAACCTTCCACAGAAGGCACACACATGCACACACTCATGGCCAATTTAGAGTGTCCAATCCACCTACAGCATGTCTTTGGGATATGGGAGGAAACCGGAGCACCTGGAGGAAACCCACGCAACCACAGGGAGGGCATGCAGACTCTGCACAGAAGGCACCCCAGCTGAGAATCAAACCGGAGAACCTCTTGTTGTGAGGCGGCAATGCTAACCACTGCACCACCATGGCCGCCCAGTTGCTTTCCTTTAATGCATGCACTAAATGATATCCCCAGTACCCTTTAGCAGAGTCCAGTGTTTCTCATAAATAAATATGGTGCTACAGCCTGGGTGTGTAACTGAAAAGCATTGTATATACTGTAGTTACAGTACTTTTCTGGAATGATTGCTTGTAGCCTTCTTGGTGTTAGACAACTTGTTCAAATACGCCTTGTTTCTAAGTGTGCACTAATTAAGGCTTGCTCAAGCTGAATAAAAAGCAGATGTCTTAAAGACTGATAACTGCATGCAGTTGTGCTTACTGCTTCAACTCTTGAAGCATTACATTAAATAAAGATTAGCGGCAAACATTGTTTTAATGAGAAGGATAGAACAGTGAACCAGAGCTGGAAATACCTCTGCAAATCCTATGTGATTAAAGCTGTATTTCTGCACTTAGTGCAAATGAATTAATGACTTACTTTCCATCTACCTATTCAATTGCCAGATAAATTAAGAATTCTAGTGTTTTCCACTCTGACAGCATAGCATATATCCCCCAATTTTCAGTTATGGATGTCTTCATAATGGAATGTCCAAACTACTCAAGTATCTGGCTTTCTTTATCTTTGGGCACCTTTTCAGAATGAAATGAGTAACAGAAGGACAGTACGAAATTCCAAAGGTGCAGTGCAGTGAGAGACATAATAGGGAGTATTATCACTAGCTCAAGGTGTATCCTGAGATGACATTTTGTTCGGGAGGTATTAATACCGCCATCTTATGAGGCACGTGCAGTGAGACTTGATGGTGGCTTTATCACTACCTTGTCAAAGAACATCCCAAGATGACACGTAATGGAGGAAATATTATCCCCACCAGCTAATGGAGGGCATGTGGTTATGGTTAGTGAGTGGGTATTATCATAGCCACCAGGGTATGCATACTGAGTTGACATGTAATAGGGGAGTATTAACACTGCCACCACAAAGTGCTTCCCTGTGGGACAAGTAATAGTGAGGAATTAACACTTCTGCCTGATGACATGAGTGAGATGATACATTATGGGAGGTATAATCATCACTGCAATGAAGTTCATCCTAAGGTGATGAGATGGGAGCCTACATACTTCTCCTATTGAGATGTGTGGGTGATGTATAATGGGATGTATTATTACCACCACAAAGTGCATTCCAGAATGACAAGAAATGGAGAAAATTAGCATCACTGCCTGAGGAAGTGCTTGGGGTGTGTGTATTAAGGGAATATTATCTCCACCAGGATATATATCCCAGGATGACATATAATGGGCGAATTAGCATTACCCCTTCATGGGAAGCATGGAGTGATTTGTAATGACAGTGTACTGTCTTTGCCACCACAAAGTATAACCCCAGTAAGATGTAATGTGGTGACATTAGCACTGCTACCTGATGAGGTACATGGGATGATGTGTAATGGGGCAGTATTATCATTAGTGGCTCAAAGTGCATCCCGGGATGACACATAATGGAGTATTAGCATCTCCACCTGATGTGCATGGCATAATGCTTAGTGTGGTGAATTATTACAGGGTAACATTTAATATGGGGTTTTAGCACTGTCACAAAAGGAGATATTAGATCTAATAAGGGGGTAATATTACTGTTGCCACTTTGAACTGCATCATGGGATGACAAGCAATGTGGGGATATAACCACTGTCATCTGATAAACTGCATGATGTGAGCTATAGTGGGAGGGTATGATCATGGACACCTTGAAGTAAATTATGGGGTGACAAGCAATGCAGGGGTATAAGCATCTCCATCTCATGAACTGCATGATGTAAGCTATAGTGTGTGGGGGGTTGATCATTGACACCTTGAAGTGCATTTCAGGGTGACATGTAGTGGGGTTATTAGAACCACCATCTCAGGATATGAGATGAGTGAAGTATGATGGTGAGGTATTATCATCTCCACCTCAAGGCGCATCCCAGGTGGGATGCATAGTGTAATGACCAGTAGGGACTATTATAATTCTCACTATGCATTGCAGCCTTGGGTGACATGTAATAAGCAGTAGTAGCACTAAAACCTGACAAGGAGAATGGGTGGTGTGTAATGGGGGTATTATCATTGTCACCCTGAAGTCCATCCCATGGTGACATAAAATGGAGGTATTAATGCCACCTGAAGAGGTACATTTGATCATTCATTGTGGGGGATATTATCACCACTGTGAAGTGCATCACATGGTTACACACAATATCTTCACCACAAAGTACATTCTGGCAGATACATAATGGGTATTAGAACCACCATCTAATAGGGAGCATAGGGTGATTTGTAATGAGATGGTATGTTGGGGTATATAATAATGACCTCATTGAAGTGCTACTCAAGGTGACGCATAATGGGACAGTACTACTACAGGCACCTAATGAGGTACATGGATGATGCATAATGGGGGGTTATTGGCACCTCAAAGTGTATCCTAGGGTGATACGTAACGGGATTTATGAGCACTGCCACCAGATGAAGCACATAGCATGATGCACAATGTGGTTTATCATTACTACTACCCTGACTTACATCTGGCAGTGACATGTGCAAGTGCATATTAACACTGCCACCAGATGAGTTACATAGTGTGATATGTAGTATTATCATGACTACTCCAAACAGCATCCTATGGTGACTTATAATGGATGGTGTTAAAACTGCCACCTGATGAGGTACATGGAGTGAGGCATGATAGGGGGGTATTATATTACCATCTGAAAGAGCATCTCAAGGTACTTGAAATGGGGAATGTTGTCTCCATGGCATGTGGAATTTGTAGTGTGGGAGCATTTATCATCACTACTGTGAAGTACTTCCTGGTTTGACAAGTAGTAGGGTGATATTAGCACTACTGTTGAGAAAGTGTTTGGGTGATGCATAATTGGGAGGGTATAATTATCATCACTGCCATGAAGTGCATCCCAGGGGGACAAGACATGAAGGATATTAATGCTGCTTGATAAGGTGCATGGGGTGATGTATAATGGGGGTATTACCATTGTCACCACAATGTTCTTCCTGGCTTAAAATGACAATTATCTTCACCACAAAGTGCATTCCAGTAGATATATGATGAGGTAATATAACCATCATCTAACTGGATGCATAGGGTGATTTATAATGACTGGGTATTATCTTTGCCAAAGCAATGGCTATCCTTGAGTGAGGAGTAATGTGATGGTATTAGCAGTGTTGTCTGATAAGTTGCTTGGGGTGATGTGTAATGGGAGGGTACTTTCACTGTCACCACAAAGTGCATCCTGGAATGACACCTGTTGTGTAGGTATTAGCATCGCCACCTGATGCACTGCATGGTGTGATGCATAATGTAGGGGTATTTTCTTTTCCACCTCAAAGTGCATCCCCAGAGTGACATGCAATATTTGGATATTAGAACCACCACCACCTCCTGATGAGTGTGGGGGTAAGGCCTAATGCAGTGTTTATCATCACCACAAAGTGTATTCTAGAATGACACATTATTGAAGATATTAAGTCCACCATTTGATGATGCATACTAAGGGAATTAACACCGTCAAATCAAAATTCATCCTGGGATGAGATGTCAAAAGGATATTAGCACTTCCATTTGATGATGTGTGTGATATGTAATGGGGGTTATTGTCATCACAACTTCAATGTGCATACTGAGGTGATATGTGATGGGGTATTAGCACTGCCACCTGACAAGATGTGTAGTGTGATGCATAATGGAAGAAACTATCATCACCACCTTGTAGTGCATCCTGGGGTAAAAAGTAATGGGGTCATTAGCAACACCACATGAAAAGATGTGATAAGTAATGAGGGTATTATTATCAGAAGTACCACATGAAAAGTTTGATAAGTAATGGGGATATTATTATCAGCAGCACCTCAAAATGTATCCAATGGTGACACAAAATGGCAGGTATTAGCACCACCATCTGATGAGGTGATAGTGCTAATATTCACCATTAACTCCACCAACTGATGAGGTGCATGGGGTGATTTGAAATGTGAGTATTTATCATCACCTCCTTAAAGTGCATCTTAAGGTGACATATAACTGGGAGGTTGTTTGCACCACTAACTGATGAGATGCTTGGTGTGAGGCATAATGGAGGGTATTATCATTACTCCTTTGAAGTGCATCCTGGGGTGACCTAATGGGGAGGTCTTAACTCTACCAACTGATAAGGTGAATGATATGATGTGTAGTGAGTGAGTATTGTCTTTGCCACCATGAAGGGCATTCAGGGGTGACAAATTATGGGGATTATATGACCGTCCACTAGATGAGGTGCATGGGTTGAAACATAATGGGGTGATTACATTGCCAACTTAAAATACATCCCAGGGTGACTGTAATGCCATTGCACTAGCCCAGTAATCAAGGAGCCTCAATCCTTACCAGTAGCACCAGTGAGGGATGTGCACATTGGGAAGGATAACAAGTACACACACAACTTCATTTACAATTTCCCTTAAGAGAACACAGAGATCACAGTCAGTCTGGGGCTGTTTTTTTCCCTTTCCCTTCAGATCCCCAATAAGACTCCCCACTGGCACATCTATAGGGTACAGATCTCAGCCTAGTGATCAAGCCAAAACCTCTAACACCCTCACTGTCCAACCAGTGCTTCATGTCCCTGCTCAAGTAGTTGACACACACACACTTTGAGATATGAGTTATATACAACACACAGACACTCCTGGGGAAGGCTGGCACAGGTTCTCCAGCTATGCCCCTTCTCACCAGACTATAAAGTAGAAATCACTGCCACCAACCACGAATATAAGGCCCTTCCCAAAGAGTGACCAATTTCACTGTGCAATATTACTGTTATCCAAATAGTAAGCGTGACCCAGGGCTAAAGCTAGTGGAGTGACTTGGACAGTATCACCAAATACATGCAGTGTACTCCAAGAGCTTAAATTATCTCTACACAAAACAGCCACAGTTGAAAGGTTTACAAATATTTAATAATAAATAATAAAACCACAAAAATATATCTTATTACTTCAACACAACGACATTATAGAGTTCAGAGATCACAGGAAAATGCTTTAAAATAATACTGTAGAATAGTCTGACATAAATATAGAAAACACCTAGACTAATCTGGCTATTTCTATCTATCTCTAAGAGAAATCACTGTTCAAAATAAATCTCTTACTTACAGAGCAAAGGCAGAGTGCTGGTGAGTTGATGTGTTCAGGTTCAGACAAAATCCAAAATGCTCTATTCTTTCTCTCTGGGAAAGTCTTAAATTGATAACGCAGTACTGCTGAATCATTTCGGATTACATCATTCTTAACAGTTCTGATTTAGTTTCCCAGGCTCACAGAAACTCAAAATTTACATTTCTTCATAAGTTCATAGGTAGTTACTAGGCTATTTCCTAGGGCCTATATAAGCCTAGCCAAAAAGGTACCCTGGCTTTCGCCACCCAAGAAAATTATTTTTTGTGCCCCTGTTGAGCAGAGCCACTGAGGTGATCCCCGGGGTGAATTTCCTATTTCCCATCCAATCATCAAGATTTTTCTTGAAGAGTGCTAATGAGGAGCTTTGTTTGATATAGATATGTAGTTTGTTCCACAGTATGGGAAGTCTCTGGGACAGGAATCTATCCCTCCAGCATATTCTGTTTATTGTAGTGACAAGGTTTAGGTCCCCAGAGCATGTAGCTTGGAAGGATTAGGATTTTTTTAAGTGGAGCATGTCCAACAGCTTTGGGTTTGACATAGCTTTGTATCTTAGGCAGAGATTGCCTCTGAGTAGGCGATATGCGACAGAGTAAAGCTGGAGTTTTTTGAGACAGTCTGCATAGGGCATCTGTTTGAGGCCAGTAATCCTCTTTGTGAGGTATTTCTGTGGCCTTTCCAGTGGTTGTAGATGTCTTGTGAGGTATATACCAAAAGGGGCATTGTACTCTATAATGGGTTTAATGAGTGACGAGTAGAGGGGAACAATGACCTCTTTCTTTCCCTGGACAAGAAACCTTTTGTGATGAGGTGTACCATGTAGAAGGATTTCCTGACTGCTGTGGCAATGTGATTATCAAAGTAAGCTGCACCTGGCTAGAAAGAAACAGCAATAAAAGAAACTCAAAATTTACATTTCTTAGTAAGCTGCACCTGTCCAGTAAACCAAAGCAATAAAAGACATTATACATGTAAAACCTTAGTAATTATCTCTTAAATCAAGGCAATAGAAAGAATTTCCTGGACCAGACATCCTGTCTCCAAGCTTGAGATCAAACAGTCATACGACGCTTGACTCATCAGCTTTCTTCCAGCAGAATGCACGGTGGTTACATTTTTGAAGCTCAGTACAACATATAGTTTAATCATAACATATAGTTCTCTTTACATTTGTAAACCAAGTCTGTGGATTATACTAAAGGACAACAATGGGATTCTGTTATTAAATGCTTAACTTCTCTGTCCTTTTTCTCCCTATTTACTGTCTCTGATATGAATAAACAACAATACAGCATGTAACATATTTTAAATTGACTGTTCTTCTCACTAGAACAGTACCTTACTGTACTGTGGTGGTTTCACTTTCAAAAAACTTTTGTCCCACCCTGGTAAAGCTTGCTGCAGTCTCCATTTCATTGATGTCATCAATACCTATGAATACAGGTAGTTTTCTGGCCAATTTCTTCCCCAAACTAACATTTCCATGACCTTCCTAAAAAGCCACCCATGCTGTGATGTCACAGCTGCCTGGTCCTTTCCCTACCCATACAGAAAGTAAAGGCTAGAACAAGGAAACAGTACATGAGTCAACTCTTCTGCTGTGGGCTGTCAATCACAGGTGGTAACAGCTCAAATTACCCTTAGCACTTTGACAACTAGGAAAGTTAGGTGTGAAGGGGGATGTGAGATGAGTCAACATAGTTCAATTCAGGCTTCACAAAAACACTGCAGTTTAGCCATTCTAAAAAGAAGCAGCAATAAAAAGCACTTTGAAAGTCTGTTCTGTGGCATTTGCACTGACAGTGTTTTAAGTAGTCACTGAATGGCATGAAATGTTACTTAAAACTGACTGAAAGACAGCAGTGTATGCATGTAAAATCAAAGAAATAGGAATACATGACATATTTTTTTACAGACAAGCACTGCATGATGGGACAGACTAAACAATCAGAATTATTTCAAGATGCCAGACCCCATGTGGTCAGACTCAGAAATTACATATAAAAATATTAAAAAACCTGCAAGTAGTCCCAGAATGGTGTTAAATAGTAGGAAACACCAAACCATGATGAAATAAACAAGTTTTTTGAGTCTTTGGGTGCGGTTCTCCTTTAATATTTACAAATGACATAGAATTATCTACAATTCAGTTTTTCACAGTGACACATAATGGGGAAGTATTAGTTCTGCCATATGATGAGATATGTGGTATGATGTGTTGTGGGGGGAATTATCAGTGCCAACAAGAAGAGCATCCCATGGTGACACATAATGGAGAGTATTAGCAGTACCATCTGATGGTCTGCATGGTGTGACATATAAAGGGAGTGACTATCTTGCCGACCTTGAAGTACATCCTGGGATGACACATACTCTGATGAGGTGTGTGGTGTTATGCATAATTTAGGTATTGTCATTGGCACCTCAAACTGTGTCCCATGGTTATATGTAATGGGGGAATTAACACATATAGCTGATGAGGTGCATGGTGTGATACCAAAAAGAGAGATTTTGACATTTCTGCCTCAAAGTCCTCCCAGGGTGGCACATAATAGCATAGTATGCAAGGGGTGATGAATAATATGATGGTGTTATCATTTCTACCTTGAAGTGCACCCTCAGGTAACAAGTAATATCAGGGTATTAGCACCACCCCTGATGAGGTGAGGAGTGTGACTCATAGTCAGGGGGTTTATTATTATTGTCACCATGAAGTGTATCCCAGAGTAACATGTCATGGGGGTTATTAGCATCACCTTCTGGGAAAATGTGTGATGGAATGGATATCCAGTGTATTATCATCACCACCTTGAATTACATCCAGAGGTGACATGAGATGGGAGGTATTATCACCACCACCTAATGAGAATCTTAAGGTAGTATTAACACTGCCACCTATAAGGGTATGTGGCTTAGAGCATAATTGTGGAGTATTATTCTCGCCATATCAAAGTGCATCACAAGATGACAAGTAATGGGATTTTTTAGTGCTGCCACCTAATGAGGTATGTGTGTTATAATGTGGATGTTATCACTGACACCTCAAGCTGCATTCTGAGGTGACACATAGTGGATGTGTATTAGCACTGCCATCAGATGAGATGCATGGCATGAGGCATAAAAGGGCACTATTATTATTTCTACCTCAAACTGCATCCCTGGAGTGACACATGAAGAGTATTACCACTTCCACCTATTGAAGTATGTGGCATGATGCATTATGGGGATTATTATCATTGCCACCTCAATGTGTATCCCTGGTTGGACACATGATGGAGGTATTAGCACCACCACCTAATGTGATGATGTGTGGGGTAATGAGTAATGGGGAGAGTTATCATCTGCAGCTTGAAGTTCATCCTGCAGTACCATGTAATGGCAGGGTATTAATACTACCACCTAAGTGCCAGGGATAATGAGTAATAAAGGTATTATAGTCACCACCATGAAGCTCATCCAAGGATGACACATAAAGGAGGGTATTAACACAGTCGCCTAATGAAGTTTGTGAAGGAGCATGTAATGGGAGGGATAATACAATTTTCACAGCAAAGTGCATACAGGAGTTACACATAATGCGGCTATTAATACTGCCACCTAAATAGATGCTTGGGGTGATGTGTAATGGGGTGTATTATCATCACCACTGCAAAGTGAATCCCAGAGTGACACAAAACGTGTAGAATTAGTATCACAACCTGATGATGTATATGGAGTGATTGGTATTTGGGGCCTATTATCATCACCACAACTGAGTGTATCTGGGGTGAAATGTAATGGGAGTATTACAACTCCCTCTGGATGAGGTAAGTGAGGTGATGCATAATGGAGGGTATAATCATCAACACCTTGAAGCACGTTTTGGGATGAAACATAATGTGATATTAGTACCACCACCTGATGAGGGGAGTAGGGAGATGTGTAATAGAATGGCGTTATCACTGCCACCTCAAAGTGCAGTAAGTGATGTCTTACAATATTAAATAATAATAAATATTAGCACCACTACAAAATGAGGTGGGTGACATGATGTTCAATGAAGTGTATTATCATCACCATCTCAAAGTATATCTTGAAGTAACAAGCAATGGGTGTTTTAGCATATCCATCAAATGAGTTCCATGACTTCAGGCATAATGTGGGAATATCATCACTCTCACCTTGAACCATATCCTGTAATGGCAGGTAACATAGGGGCATTAGGACACCTGTTGGTTAGGTGCATGGTGTGAGATATAATGGAGTTATCATCACCATTTTAAAATGCATCCAGAGTGGCATGTAATAGGGTGGTATTATCTCAGCCACATGAAGTGCATTGGATAATGCATCATCCTAAGTTGATATGTAATGGGTGTTATTAGCATGTCCACTGTGATGTGCAGCGGAAGGTATTGTCATCTCTACCTCAGACTGATTCCCAGGCTGATACATAATAGTTTAGTATTTGTACCATGACTTAATGAGGTATGTGGGGTGTCATGTAATGGGAGGGGATATTATCATTGCAACCTTGAAGTGTATCCTTGAGCCACAAGTAATAGTGGGGTATTATCACCACCCCTTAATGAAGTGATCAGCATGATGTGTATGGGAAATTATCACTGGTACCATGGACTGCATCCTAAGATAACTTATAATGGAGGTTAATAGCATTGCTACCTGTGGAAGTGCATGGTGTCAGGTGTAATGGGGGGGTATTATCTTCACCTCCTTGTATTTCATCCCAGAGTGAAATGTAATTGTAGGTGCTAGCACCACCACCTGATGATTCAAAGATTCAAAATATTCAAAGATTCAAAGAAACTTTGTCATTTAGGACCACACAAGTACAGCCTAAACAAAATTACAAATGCCAGCTCACCAGAGAAATGCAGTGCAAATAACATAGATACAGCATTATCAAAGAATAACGTAAGAAAGAAAATAACATGTATGATATGCAAGAGGTAGTTCACATTACATAAAGACATTCAACAGCCATTATCCAGTGATAAATAATAAATAAATACCCACCACCAAATCCCTACACTGTTAAGATAGAGAACAAATAGAGACTAGTGAATAGCAGCTGTTTAGTTACCATATTTCACTTGTTAACCTTAGACATGACTTAGTATAGCCATCATATTGCATAATAGTAATGCTGGTGGTAATTGCTCAGCACAGCAGGACTAAATGAAAAAAGAGGCTTCAATGTATCAGGTATTATGGTTGGTATCTGTATTAATAAGTCTCACAACTGTAGGATACAAACTGTTCCTGAATCTGGTAGTCCTACAGCAGAAGCTGTGGTACCTCCTTACGGACGCAAGTTGTGAGAACCAATTGTGGGCCGGATGGGTCAAATCAGCAAGAATTTTATATGATCTTTTTCTTGGTCTTGTAAAGAAAAGCTCCTGAGTAGAAGGGAGGTTTCTGCCCAAGATGTTCTCAGCCATTCTCACCACCCAATGTAATTTCTTCTTCTCAACAACTGTGCAGTTGCTGACCCATGTTATGAAGTTGCTAGTAAGGATGTTCTCGATAGCTCCCCTGTAAAAAGTGGTAATAGCAGACAGTGGGAGCTTGGCCTTTTTGAGCTTTCTCGGGAGGTGAATCCTCTGTTGAGCCTTCTTGGATATATGGTTGGTAGTAGCAACCCAGGAGAGGTCATCAGAGAAGTGAAGGCACAGGAACTTGGTTGTTTTGACTTTCTCTGCTACCTCTCCTTTGATAGTGAGTGGTTGGTGAACTGTTGTCTTTCTCCTGAAGATCATAATCATTTCTTTGGTCTTATTAACATTCAGGTCCAGATTGTTCCTGTCACACCAGGCAATCAAAGTGCTCACCTCATCCCTGTAGTTACATTAATTCCCACCACTGAGACCCACAACTGTGGTATCAACAGTGAATTTTATAATATGGTTTGACTTATGTTTTGCAGTACAGTCATGGGTGAGGATGGTGAAGAGCAAGGGGCTGAGCACACAACCTTGGGGAACACCAGTATTCAGGACTGTGCGTTGAAAGGTGTTGTTTCCAGCGCATGTCCACTGGGGTCTACCAATCAGAAAGTCAAGAGTCCAATTACATAGGTGCTTGTTTATCCCAAGTTTCACAAACTTATCCACCAGCTGCATTGGTATCACAGTGTTGAACGCAGAACTGAAGTCGATGTACAGCAGCCATATGTAGATGTTCCTCCCTTCTAGGTGTTTTAGTGCAAGATGTAATGTGACTGATATAACATCTGCAGTTGATCTATTTGCTTGGTATGCACTACTATCTGATTAGCTGTCTGGGTGAGGCATGATGGGTATATTATCACCACTGTCATATGAATCGTGGGGTGACACATAATGGAGGGTATTAGCAGCACATCCTGATGGAGTGAGTAGGGTGATCCTTAGTGCAGGGTATTATTGCCAGATCTATGTGCACCCAAGTGTGACATGTAATTGTGATGTCTTAGCACCATCAACTGACAAGGTGATGTATAATGGATGTGTATTATCACCACCATGAAATGTATCCAGGAGTGCCATGTAATGAGGGGATGTTAGCACTACCACCTGACAAGGTGTGTGGGGTAATTAGCAATCGTAATTTTATCATCACCACTGTAAAGTGCATCTTGGGATGGCATATAAGGGATGGTATTAGAACCACCCCAATGTGGTGCATGGAGTAATGCCTATTGGGTGGATTATCATCACCACCTCAAAATGCATCTCAGGGCAACAAGAAATGGAGGGTATTTGAACCACCACCTGATTAATATGGGATGTGAGTAATGAGGGAGTATTATCATTGCTAGAGTGAACTGCAGCAGGAGGTAATGGGAGTATTAGCACTAATACTTGAAATGGGTACAGTGGATCATTTGGAATTTGGGGCATTATCATCACCTTTTCAAAGTGCATCCTGCGGTGACATGTAATGTGGGGATAGTAGTACCACCAATTTGATCAGGTGCTTAGGGTGATGCATAATGGGAGTGCATTATCATCACCTCATCAAAATGCATCCCAGGATGACATATAATGTGGGGATATTAGCAATGCTACATAATAAAGTGTATAGTTTGATGCATGACAGGAGTGTATTAGAAGCTCCATATTGAAGTGTTTCCACCTGATGAGATGCATGAGGTGATACTTACAGGGGTATTATCATAAGCAGCTTGAAGTGAATCTTGGAGTGATGTGTATTGGAGGTATTAGCACTGACACCAGATAAGGTTTGTGGCATGTCTTATGAGGTGTATTATTACCACCACCTTGAATTTTAGCTAGGGAGTAACATGGAATCTTTAGCATCACCCCCACCTGAAGAGGTATGTGGTGTAATGTATAAAAGGGGCATTTACATCACCTCCTCAAATTACATTCTGAGGTAACATACAACGGGAGGAGTTATAGGCACCACCATCTGATGAGCACAGCGTAATGCATAATGAAGGGTTTGTCATTGCCACCTGAAGGTGTGTGGTGTGATGCATAATGGAGGTGTATTAGTGCCACCATGAAGTGTATCCTGGAGTGACACAAAATGGGGAGTAGTAACTCCACCAACTGATGAAATTCATGGTGTGTGAATAATAGGGAAGTATTATTATTATTATTATTATTATTATTATTATTATTATTATTATTATTATTATTATTATTATTATTATTATTATTATTATTATTATTATTGTTATTTATTATCACCATGAAGTGCATCCCAGGGTGACACTTAATGGGGGGAGGGTACTGGCAAAGCCACCTGACTGAGTACATGGTGTGATTTGTAGTGGAAGGGTATTATCATTGCCACATGAGCTAAATGGTGTGAGGCATAATTTGGGAGTAATGACATTATCACATTGAAGTGCATCCTAGAGTGACACATAATCCCAGTATATTCTGGGATGTGATGTGGGGATATTAGCACTACCACTTGATTAAATATGAGGCATGATGCATGATGTGGGTATTATCATTGCCATCTTGAAGTGCATCCTTGAATTACACTTCAAGTGTGGGTATTAGCACCACCACCTGATGAGGTCTACAGGTTGATAAATAGTGTGTGGTAGGGTATTATCTTTGCCAACCTCAAAGTGCATCCCTGAGTGACACATAGTGGTGGTATATCCCAGGATGCATTGTAGTGTGGGAATATTAACACCAATACCACCAGACGAGATGTGCGATGTGATATATGACTGGCATATTTACATCACCTCAAATTACATTCTATGGGAATGTACAATGGAAGTTTATAGGCACAACCACCTAATGAGCACAGCATAAGGCATAATGGAGGGTTTCTCATCACCATATTAAGGTGTGTGGAGTGATGCTCAAGGAAGAGGTATTATTATTGCCACCATGAAGTGTATCCTGGGGTGATGCATAATGGGGAGTAGTAGCATCATCACCTGATAAAGTTCATGGGATCTGAGTAATAGGGAAGTATTATCACCACCTTGAACTGCATCCCAATGTGACACTTAATGGGGCAGGGTTTAGCAATGCCACCTGACAGAGTGCATGGGGTGATTTTAGTAAGAGAGTATTATCATTGCACTACAAAGTATATCCTGAGATGTAATGTAATGAGGGATATTAGCACCACCACCGGATTAGATATGAAGAGTCATGCATCATGGGGTATTATCATTGCCATCTTGAAGTACATCCTTAAATGACACTTAATGACACGATGTGTGGGTATTAGCACCACCCCCTGATGAGGTGTACAGATAGATAAATAGTGTGTGGTAGGGTATTATCTTTGCCAACCTCAAAGTGCATCCCCGAGTGACACATAATGTAGTGGTATTAGCACCACCACCTGATGAGGTGTGTGGGGATAAAATATCAGGTAGGTGTTATCACCTACATCTTGTGTTACCTCCATAATTTGTTGAGCTGCATGGTGTTGACGTATATTGCCTGCTTTAACATCTCCATCTCAAAGTACATTTTGAAGTGAGACGTAATTGAGTCCATTTGATGAGGAGCATATTTGAGGCTTAATGGAGTCATTATTATCACCAGTTTGAAGTGGATCCTAGGATGACATATACAATGGAATTATCACCTCCTCCTCATAAGGGGTGTAGTGCAATGTGTAATGGAGAGAATTGTCATAGCCACTTCAAAAAATGCATATCAAGTTGATGCATAAAGTGTGGGCATTAGTAACACCAACGGATGAGGTATATGGCATGATACATACTTGGGGTATTGTTATCACCATGTCGAAGTGCATCCTGAGGTGAAAGGTAATAGGGGGCATTAGCACGACTGCCAGATGATGTGTGGGATTTTGGATTATGGAGAGTATGATCATCACCAACATTGAGTACATCCCAGGCTGACAAATACTGGGAAGTATAAGCACCACCAACTGATGATATGTGTGTGGTGGTGCATAATGGGGGTAGTTCTGATTCTATCTCAATGTACATCCAAGGGTGACATGTAATAATTGGGTATTAGCACTGCCACTTAATGAGGTGTGTGGTGTGATGCATCCACAGATAATAGGGAGTACTAACACAACCACTAAGTGAAGTGCCCAGTGTGATGCATAATGGGGGTGTATTATCATCATGTCCTGGAAGTGTATATCAGCGTGACACATAATGGCATGTATTAGCACTGCCACCTGATGAGGTGCATAACTTGAGACATAAGGTGGCTGCCATCATCACCACAAAGTGCATCTTGAGGTGACAGCTGCCTTACTGAGTACACTTAGTGTTATAAAGTCCTTGGGATAACAATAAATAAGGACTTTTTTATCCTACATGTCCAATATATTTGTAAAACATTTGTCTGTGCTATAAGCTTAATTTTAATAACTTTTTCTTCAAGGTTTCCAGAAGTTTTGCTGCCCTCACCTGTGTATTGAGAACACTTCATCTTTCTGCTTGTAAAGTTTCTGACACTAGGAAATTAGAGCAAACTCAATACACTTTCCCTCATATAATCGTATCTATTATGAGCATATAGTACAGTAAGAGATTATAGTGACATTGGGATGGACCTCTGTCTTCTACAGCCTTAAAAGTGGGGATTTTATTAAAGTATTTAATGCATCCTTAACAGCATCTTGGCTGCCAACCTAAATACGCTATTTATGTATCATGGTAGTAATACCCGCAATGATAATTTGATATTGCATATTGATAGTGCGAACTAATTAAGTAAGAATAAATATTTTCATTGGGGGTTTCTAAACTATGGCACGAGTTACTGACTGAAGTCCAAGAAGTTACAGGATTATCATTATTCAAATATTAATTAGATAGTTTTGTGGATACCCTGTATTTAAACTTTGTGTTATTAGTTACAAACTCCATTAAGTCCATTATAGGACTATAAAGTTGCATTTTAGAACTTTGCATAATTACAGATGGAACAACATGGACAGTGGTAGAATGAAGAATATCTGAAAATTTAACACAGGGCTGTGATTAGCAATCTGTACATTTCTAATGCTTAATCTGGCATGAAAAAAACTACCACAAAACAATGCAGTGTAACACATGCCATTTGAATTCCGGAGAATGGCGGTACCAGCTGCAAACCAGCAATCTTGAGATAACTAGTACTCTTGCAACACTTAGATGCATTGCTTAAGGTATGACATGGTACAACTTGCTAAAGCTGACATAACCTCTGTGTATGCAGGTCATTCTATACAAAGCAGCTGCAAGGAGAGGGGGCAGGTACTAAGGGAGCATTTGAAGGTATGGTTGCCACCCCCCACTCCATAACCCTGTGTACCTGTAAATATCTGTAATGTGCACACACATTTACACTAAAAGAGTGATTGATAATCCCCTGATGCCTCAGCTGACTACTATCACTATATTATGGAAAGGATTCAAGCCCAGAGTGATATGGCCAAGAACTATAAGTGATATCTGCATGGTATAGCAAAATGCTTACTAACATTCACTATGTTGTACTCTGTTTCACAATCCATAATATATCATACATAATATAGTCAGTATAAGGCACTACAGTTTGTATAATGCAAGGGTATTGTCTGTGTGATATTCAGAAATTATACTCAAGGGTGTAGCCAGCCATATTTATTTATTTATTTTGACATTTGTTAACTGAGCCAAGGCCCATTTTCAATGGAAGCCGAGAGGAAAAGCCTCATAAAGAATATAATCAAGAAGTATATATATGCACACTATAAACTTTTTTTCTGAATAGTTTTATTTTGTAAAGTGAGGTATACTAAGACTTAAATGTTAAAAATGCCCTGCAGTATCTGCCACAACTTTATATTATTTTATTGCAGATTTTAATTTTTTTTTTTTTTACTTTAGCTGGTCATTTTTTTTTTTTTCAGTAGTAAGAGGTATATGCGACATATACATTTTTAAAGGTGAACAGCTACACCTAGAGGGGGATGGGGCTAAGTTTTGGAATTTAGGGTGTAGTTCTAAAAATTTTGGCTATGCAGTACTTGACGACTGGCACTACTAACACTATTGCACAGCGCAAACTGATGCAAGACATTTTACATGTTTCCTCTAAGAATGATCAGTGTACAGTTATTCATTAAATCATCACTTGTTCACAACTGATTGAAGAGTTCATTTCTCCCCTTCAACCTACCCAGAACCATCTGAGTAGGTGTTTTTGCAGGAGGAAAACATCTGTGCTCCCATATGGCGGAAGTCCCCATCTTATGTATACTAACTTCATGGTCACATAATAGTGGAACAAGGAAAAAGGCGTAACATCATATTAAATTGAACACAGTGGCCTCAAACAGTGATCCTACTGTGCCAAAGAAAGTAACATTTGATCTGTACTAAATGAAGGCTGACTAGTTGTGCTTGGGAATTAGAACCCAATGAATCAATTTTATGCTAATTTTAGATGAAATAAAATGGACTTCTCTCTGATTTGGACTATTAAATAATGGTTTATGAATACTGTCTATAAACCACTGATTATAAACCTCAACAAATTCTCTGAAAAAATGTATTTTGCTTACATTTCAGACTCTGCCCACATCTTACGAGTCAGAAATCATTCTAGTGTCTTTCCAGCAACTGCTTAAAGCACAAAGGTAGAAATAACAACTGTAAACACTGGAAGGACAGGGAATGTGCCCTACAAAGGATAAAATATTTGACCTACAGAAGACATTATGAGACCTAAAAGATTTTCTCTGCCAGCAGCTGCTTACCTGGGAAACATTGGTGCAGCGGTTAGTGTTGCCGCCTCACAGCAAGAGGTTCTCCGGTTCAATTCTGGGCTGGGGTGCCTTCTGCACAGAGTCTGCATGTCCTTCCTGGGTTTCCTCTGGGTGCTCCATTTCCTTCCCCATTCCAAAGACATGCAGTAGGTGGACTGGACACTTTAAGTTGGTCAGAGGTGCAAGTGCGTGTGGGAATGAGTGGCACAGGTGAACTACATCAGCAGGGCTAGCCACCCAGTGGTGTAAACCTTGGCTCAAGATGATTGTCACTGTTGAAAGTGACACCCCGACCCCATATGGGAAAAGGGGTCGAGGATGGATGGATGGATTGGGTATAGTGGTGGTTGTCCCCTAACAGCAAGATCAGGCATCTGCAAAGTCCCACACACACTCCCTGTTAATAGCAACAATACTGGGTACAGTTGCTGCTGCTGCTTAGGCATTCCTTTCTAAATGGTCTTTTACAAGGATGTAGTAAGGACCATACTGGCTAAGAAATGATTTGGTGTAAAATAACATTTGGGTAAAAGTAAAGCTTCAAAACATCTGTTTTCAATTATATTGTAATAGTGCCTACCCAAGCTGAACAGACTTACAGACCACTGCACTGGGGCTCAGTTGTCTTCCTGTGCTGACCTTCAGGCACCCGAGATCATTTTCTGTGGAGCAGTTACAACACAAACAGGTATAACTCGCAAGATGTTTTAAGCTAGCCAGTGGTGTACTTGGCAGTGCCAGCATTATTGCCTCACTAGAAAATGTAAGTATTCTGTTTACCGTCTTTTATGGATTAAACCACCACACAACCTTGACAGCACACAGACAAGAGAAAGGAAACTGCATTAATTGTATATTTTTCATTAAAAGGTGTTGTAAAAAGCATATATTTTGTGTTATAGACAGTTAATACATGTAGTTGAAATGAATCAGCTGTGCCCATAAATGTGTCAATGAAGTAGATCTTGAAAAAGTTGTAGAAGCTAGTACATGTGATTTAATTGCTTTCTGTGGTAGTTAACATATAAGACCATACTACGTTTTGATAGGATTATAGTGTCATACTAAAGACAAGATGCAGACAATTTAAGAGCTTTGTAGAAGGTATTGTTTTCCATTGCTTATTATCTTGTGATTTAATGTACACTGCAGTAATGCTGCATTTATAATAGTACTGCAGATTATTGGTAATGCAGTTGTTATTGTAATCATTTAGTTTATACATTATCGTATTCTCCTGGAAATAAATATTTTTAGTAAATGCCTGACTTTCATTTTTTTGTCAGTAGTGCATACAGGTAAGAGTGTGTAAGGAAATCTGACATAATACCTCTCAAGCTAAACTGTCAGTCATTAAACGTGTCATTCCTAACTCAGCAATCATATCCTCTGTAACCATACCTCTCAACCTCTTCATGCAAGAAATCTGGACAAAAGCCTGAAATAATGAAGGGGCAAAAGCCCAAAAATAGGGACACATTTTAAATATTGCTTTTATTAACTTAGTAAGTTGCTAGAATAACAGGATTTGTGTTAGCATGCATTTTGAAGGATATGAAGTATAAAACACACATACATGTCATTATTTAGTGGCTTTAATCTTTAGATCATCCCACTGATTTGTCAAAAAAAGCACAATTGTTATGAGGAACAGACGAAAAGTATGAGGTAAAAATCTGGACATTCTGTAAAAATCTGTACAGGACATTCTGTAAAAATCTGTACATTTGCCAGGTATGCCTGTAACTCTTATTGAACTATCTTACACTGTCCTTCCCGACTCTTTTTTCCTTATTCATCTGTATACATGCGCCCCTTCTTCACTCTCTCCTCCCACCCCCATAACTATATTATTTTCCCCTGTACTACAACTGAAACTATTGTATATAGCTCATTAAAAGTTACCAAGCTCACATGACACCGTCTGCAAGCATTGTTTGCTATATACTTATGTAACCATTGTTTGTAGTTACTCTGGATACACTATTTTGTTGTTATGGCATTTTAAACTTTTGTAACACGGTCCATGTGAGTTTTACTCTGGCTAACTAGCTGTTTGAGGGAGATGTAATGTTTTCAGAGAAAGGGCAATTATTCATCAATTATTTATTATCTTTTTTAAAGAAACACCTTTATTGAATTATCACTTGTGAGATAGGAAAACTTACATTTATATAGAAGTAATACAAACATTTGACTTATTTTCTTCTAGATTACTGGAAGCCATGTCTTGCACCAAACCTGGAGCCTACAGTGCTTTTTACTGAATAGCTGCAGGATTCTCCCCACTGTTTTCACTTCACACTTTCTAGCTGATTTTCTTTCAGGCTATCTTAGTTTTTTCTTTGTTGGTATCCAGGGAGTGTACCTACTAGCCATAGTTAGAGTGGTTTACTATTGTTTGTGCAAACGACATTCTATCGGCTGCAATGTGCCGAAAAACAGAATGTCGAATGCACAAGCACTGTTGCACCAGATAGTCGATTCCACTTATGCGAATGCACAACTGCATTCGCATAAGTGGAAATCAACTATCTGCACAGAGATCGCGGTACAGTGGGGAGTGGAAATTCATCCACATCCCCACTGTAGTGCAATCTTGGAGTTAGAATATATAAGTATGGGTGGTGTGGGGGTGCAGGGGGGCTTGCCCCCCTGCAAAAATGTGATAGCTGTATAGGAGTTTGATTTACATCAGCTCCTATATGGCTATCACGTGGTGGTTCCGACAACAATGTCGAGTCAAATGCGTCAAGCATTTGGTTCGACATTATGAAAGGCATTTTTTTTTACTTTTGGTATTACCATTTGTTTATTTGAACGGAAAATGTTTTTTCCGTTCAAATAAGCAATAGTAAACCATTAAAGTTATAAACTCTTTTACTTCAAAAAATGTGTACTAATTAGCATATTCTTATTCTGTGAATGTCCCAACTTAATAGTACTGATATTTTAAAATGTGTCTCTGATTATTTATTGATTTGTCCTAGATTCTATTCAGATCTGAGGGCTATGCTAGCCAGTAACTGACTTTATTAAAAGTGACAAGAGTTCATGGCTCTTGTCTTTTAGTTTCTTTTTTTCACACTGTGAGAGCTAAGGTTAAGCTATTTATCAGTGTGCAGCCATCTTAGAAAGTGAAATTACTGAGGGATAAAAAACATTTCTGAGTAGATGGGAATAATCTGAGGGAGAAAACTTCAAATATAAGGAGGTTTTGTATAGCTGGAAGGAAAATGAAAGGTGAACTCTTGCACAACCTACCCACCTCTTGCTATTACAGCAGCCTAATAATTGGTGTAAATGAAGCAGACTGGGAAAACTCTATTCCCCCTTTTAACCCCTTGATGGCCGACAACTGCTTTGTATGACTTTAGAGTAGCTTGTGTTTCTACTGCCAGAACTTTGTGCTCCAGTCTTAGGGACTGAGGAGAATCGGTGGCCTGTCTGTTTGTTAACCTGCATGTGGAAACAGAACCTGCTTTACGGGTAGAGATACCTTGTTCTATTTACAACCGTAAATAATCTGGAACTGCAACCAAAGCCTCAAAAATAAATGAAAACAATAAAAGGAACAGTAACTACAGCTATAATTACATCATCCCCCTATGATTTTAATGCTTAAAAACTACTTCTGAAACTACTTCAATACAGTGTATGTAGTGTGCAGACTAACCAGGGCGCTGCAGACTGGTCCCCCCTATTTGTAAGGCACTAGATAGCTCTCTGTCTTACCTAAACATACCTGACACTTGCTTGCAAACTACCTAAGGGCTACCCCCATACTAGCCATTCTTATAGGTTCATAGGTTCATAGATTCATAGATTAGTTTTTCAGCATAAACACTGCAGAACTTGTACTGTACATCTTTTTATATACTGCATAGTGGAGGTGTTCTAGTTTTTCTGATTGTTTTTCCTTGATAGGGACTGTAACCCAGTTCTGCCTGCTCCATTCGCCCTAGCTACACTTGGGTTTACTCTGCTCCTCTGCCCTACCCTAATTTCCATCCTCCCCCACTTTCATTAACTTTATTCTTATCTAGCCCCTCCCTGCAGTAAGGCTAACCAATCAAAACACACACCCTCACACACTAGCACAGCATATCACACAACTCGACTCTCTACCCTCACTGCTACTTTAACTAACTATTCTAACTTCACTACAAGATCTCACTAACATATCTATAAACAACAAAACTGTTCTACACCAACCTTCACTACAATTCAGGCGCCAACTATGCTTACACACAGCTATGCTAATACTGCTAGCACGAGCAACACACAGTACATCCTATCACACCAACCTAGCCCTATCCCATCTCACTCTACATCTTAAAACTACCCAATAAAAGCAGAGCTGTCAATACTTCTATATCTTGCTCTATGATAAACATCATAGCTTTTCAGCACACACATGACTCCCTTCTCCCCCTTCCAAACATCTCTACCATCTCTGTCAGTTACAGCAAGCACATAATTAAACTCTTAAAAACCCTAGTTTAAAATAGCATCCAAATTAGCTTGCAATGGGGACATACACCCTAACCCTGGTCCTAACTCCAGTCACAGTAACTCAGCTTCACAAAACAACTACCACTCTCAACCACCAGTCATTCCCCCTAGAAACCAAGCTGATATGCTTCTCTTAAATATTAATATAAGAAGCATCGACAATAAAATATATGAACTGCATGCCAACCCCACATTATACTTCCCAGATTCCCAGACATTGAACTTATTATTGACACTTGGCTAAAACCACACATTTCTAATAATGAGATTCTTCCAACAGGATACAGTATCATACGTCAGGACAGGATAGGCAAAGGAGGAGGAGGCGTGACTCTACTCTTTAAAAGCCACCTCTCCTCAGAAATCTTAGACAATAAAACATTGAAAAGTAATAATGCGGAACTACTACTCACTAAACTGATCATTAATCCCAAAAAACATATAAGTATAATGGGTATCTATATCCCACCAGGAGATAATATCCCAACACTGTAACATATATTAGACTGGACATCAAAAACACTGCCTCAGGAAACAATAATCATGGGTGACTTTAATATAGACTGGACAGACTGCAATTCCCAAACTCCCAAAACTACATCAATCTACACAGATTTACCCAATTCATACAAACACCCACCAGGATAAATAAACCAGCCAACAAACCCTCCACTCCTGACTGGATATTAACAAATAGACCAGCCCTCTCCTCTCATTCTGGGTGTCTCCCTGACACCCTTAATGACCATTCCCAACTTATTTACTCAGGCAACATATTAACCCAACTAAACAAATTACTTACCAACAAATAAGGAACAAAAAAACACCTTAACCCCAACCCCCAGTGACCTCCTATATAACCTTAAACACTGTAACTGGTCACCACTTAAACTACTCCCCTTAGATGAAACAGTACAGTATTTTTATGCTATCTTCCTGACCATCCTAAATGCTCAGGCTCCTACAAGGAATATAGGAGTTAAGTCAATCTTTGCACCTGCTCTATTCCTGACTAAACCATATCTCTCTGGAAATCATAATAACTCTACTCTACTGATAATAACAATCACTTACACTTACTATAGGTTCTATTACCTGGATGTCAAACTTTGATTTTTGTATAATAATTGCTTAGTGGCTATATGTCTGCATACTGTGTGACACCATTCTATCTGTGTGTAAAACTCTTCATTCTAGGCACAGCAAAACACTATGTAATCAACATTGTCACACATTACTAATTTGTTATATTATTTATTCTGTCTGTACAGAAATTATCAGTGTGTTAAAATATTTTTCATTCATTGTTAAAATGATTTATTGTGTAACATTTGTTCTGTGTGGAGTTTTTCTCCCCAGGCCGCCACTGAAAAAGGACACATGTCCAGTCAGTCTTTCCTGGTAATCAAATGTAAAATAAAATAAATAAATTTGCTAGCCTTCCTTAACACTCTGCTGACTTCCACAGAAGCACAAATGCACTGTCACCATGAAACAGAGGAACCATTATAGTTTGAAAGTGGAATGTAAACATAATTCATATTTATCCTTTATTCTTTCTTGTTCAGTTATCTAGTTCCTGAAATGCATGCGGTTTGGTCACACTGCCACAGTTAACCTCTGTATGCTGTCAAATTGATAAAGTGCTATCTAATATAATGCATTGTCACAGTCTGAAATGCAGTACTTTGACTGCCTGCTGAACTCACACATAAGTCATTTTTTGAATGATGTTAGAAACTAGGAACTAGTTGTGTATTGTTTGATCAGATGTGAACTGATCATGGGCAAAACTCATTGAACCAATAAGCTTCCCATGGGCTCCTATTACATGATCGAAAGCATAAAACTTCCAACACCACAAGATCGAACTTGTATGTTTGAAATTATATAATTTCGAACACAAAAAAAAAAAAAAAAACAACGAAGAGAAAGTAACTGTCATAAGCAGGGGGGCAAGCCCCCTGCACCCCCACACCCACCACTATTTAAATATACTAACTCCGAGATCGCACTATAGTGCAGAAAGGAAATTTTTGTTTTTTTAATTCGAATTGCTGAAACTTCGAGCACTTGTGTTCGATGTTTTCAGGTTCGAAGTTTCAGCAATTCGATAACGTAATAGGAACCCGCTTCCCACTTTGCATTATTTGACAAAATAAAAATTAATTCCATGGATGTTGGGGGTGGTCTGTGTCACCCCCAGTTCCCTGAACCAACTCTAGGTGACACAATATTGGGGAAACCGGAGAAACTAGAGGGTGGAAAACTTGTTTCATCCACTTTGAGTTTGCCACAATAAACATCCATGCACCCATATGAAACACTGATAACCGTGCAAAAGCAGTTTACACCAGCAGTGTATGCAGTTTGAGGAGACAGAATGCCAGATTTAATAGGATTATCACATGCCCAGAAAACACCCTGCTATGCATGGATATCACAATGTATAAAAAGTATTTGTACAGAGATAAGCACAATGAAGCATCCTATTGTTGTTGTTGTGCCTTGTCAGTGTACAAAAACAAAGTAGTGAGTGCTTTCATCTGTTAGACTTCAGATACAATTTAAAGCTCAAAGGATTGTTTCACATTTTTATTATTTGACTTTGAGAACATGTACATCTATTCCTGTTAGCTGTGTCCACCTACAAAATACCTACAGGAAACCACAGTGGATTACTTTGAACAAAAAGGCTTTTCCTTTTCCTTTTACTTTTACTTGTTGGTCACGGACAGCACCAGACACTCTACTGGGTTTGGAGAGCCCATAAGGGGACCTGCTCCTCAGTATGTAGCCTACAATTGTGTATTTTACAAGATCAGAGGGGACGCTCACAACATTGGGCGGTACAGCGGTATCAGACTCCTGTCACACTGGATGAAAGGGTTGGACAGGAATACACAGAGTAATCGAAAGTAATATGGAAGAAGTGCAGTTCAGATTCAGATCGGGAGTGTTTGTAGTGAGACAGATTGTGCAGAAGCTGGAGATGACGTCTAACTAGGCATTCCTAGACTTGGAGAAAGAATATGACAAGGTCCCAAGAAAACTGATTTGGACAAGCCTGTGATTATTCAAAGCCTAGGAAATATTGGTAGAAGTAGTACTGCCTGTGGACAAGACCCCAATGACACAAGTACATACGGTGTTTGGGCTCACAGAGGGGTTTCAAGTAGGAATGGGTGTGTATCAGGGTTTAGCTCTGATCTCACTGCTGGTCATACTGGTGATGAGCTACCTTAGCAGACAGATTAACAAAGCTGCTGTATTTGAATATTGTGGCATTAAACATGAACTTCAGAAAATAATAAGGGAATCAAATGCAATATTGGAGGCACATGGAATGAAATAGAGTACAAACAAGGCAGTTGTCATGGCAGCGAATGGGGAAATGAGAAGAAGCTGAAAACTGAGACAGAAGGGAAAATAGTGGGACATGTCAACAGCTTCAAGTATCTGGGAGGGAACGTAAAAGAGAAGCATAACCTTTACGGAGGACAAGCAGGACACTGCTGAACGTTTCTGATGTAAACATTAATCACAATGAATAAAGTTTACTGGATATAACTATTTCTGTGGGTCAATCTGGATATAACTATTTCTAATGGGTCAATCTGGAGGAAAATAGAATGGATATGTGATGTCTGAAGTGGAAGGAAATATAACTACTATGGTGCAAGAATCTACTGTTTCTGTGGATTCTTCTATTGGTTCATGTGCCTCAAAGTGCTGCTGATGTGACCTTTGACCAAGCAACTGTTTGCTCACTTCTAGAAGCTGACTAGAAAGTAACACAGAAGCTATTTTGAAGAACAGAAAAATGAAATGAAGGAAACATCATATAATGTTTATAGTTTAATTGTTGTCTAACTGTTCCTAACAGGTGTTTCTCTACAAAACTGTAGAAGCTGTGTATTTCCCAACTGCTGATTTGCTAGCCTGTGTTCATGTTACTACAGAATATAGCATTTAAGTTTTAAAAGTGAGACTTACAAGAAACATCTGATGTTACATTAAAAGATGCAACATAGTACAAGGGTTTATCAGGTATCCCATTACAAAAACACAAAAGCATTACACGACTGATGAGCTTAAGACAGAGACTGTCACCAGTTTATCAGTTATACTGTGTCTTCCTGGTCACACTGTTGTGCTGGATGTACTTTTTAAGCTTGTAGATGACATAGGAATTTGGATTTGGGATATGGAAGGTATACTGTATGTACAGTGGCTGGTGTTTTGCAGCATTTGCCTAATGTGCTCTATGTGGGGAAATAATTTTTTAGATTGTGGGTTTGAATATTGTCTGAAACTCTTGCTAGCATTATCTCGGTGATTACTGAAAATTCTCTCATTCTTTCTCTCTCCCAGACAATGTGGATAGCACTGATAAGACAGGGAATATGACAAACTCCCTTTTTAATTTCTCCAAATCTTTTGGGTTTCTAATACCATGACGGGAATGGACTCCATTCTTAAGTCAAAGTATGATTAAAGTTCAAGAAATTAGTATTGTTTTACAATTTGATGTCAACATAAAGTGGTCTTCTTAGCGCCAGCAATGTGCCCAGTAATGACTCCTGAAATTTGTGTGGAGTTACATGTATTGGTAGCATATCTAAATATGATTGTAAACTCTTTTTTATAAGACCCATTGCTCCTACTACTATTAGAAATATATGGGTATTTTCTTCCACATTGCTCTTGTTTCTGCTTGCAAATCCTGATATTTTATAACTTTGTGTCTCTCTGTATGCAGGACACTGTAGTCACTGGGTGTGGTCATTTCAGTGATCAATGCTACTTTTGCCTTCATTTCATAGACCACTATATCTGTTTTTCTAGCATCTGTCTTTTGAACTGTTGGTAATGGGTAATCCCATGTGATATACACCTCATCATTTTCTATGATGCTTTGTGGCTCATGTTTCCAGTATTTTTCAGCCACTTTGATACCATGATGTTTGTACAATCCCCAGTGCAGCAGTCTTGCCACATTATTATGCCTTTCAGTATACAGCCTTTCTGCTATTAGTATGTCGAGGTGCGCGACTGTTACCAATTCAGCTTTACAAAACCTACATTTGTCTGATTCTCCCACATGTTCCATGTACTTTGTAAATCAGAGTGTACATAGCCCACTGTCTTGGGCCAGCAATGTTAACCTTTCATCTCTTGGTTTGAATTCACCTCTCCTTAACCATTCCTGCATTCATTCCTGATCAACATGAGGTTCTTCCAGAAGTGTTCTATATTTGCAACTATATTTATGCATTTTCCACATTTCTTGCCTTTTCATCTGGTCCTTCACCTTATATTCTTTCTTTTGTTTTTTGGCAGATTCACTTGCTGCCTGATTTTTATCTACTTCTGGTTTGATTTCCATTCCTGCTTGATGCCAATATGCTTCTGCTAGGTTAAGCAAAGAAGTCATCTTGGATTTATTCTCCTCATGTTTCAAAACTTTCACTACGTTTGGGTCTTGTGAGGTCAACAAATATGTGTGGAGTCCCACAATTGCAGATCTATACATGTAATCAATTTTAAAGAGGCCTATCCCTACTTTGGAATGGGGAATATATAATCTTGGGATGCACTGATTTTTGTAGATCATATGGTGAGCATGAAGCATCCTTCTTATTTTAATATCTAATCTATCCATCATGTTTTGGGGCCAATCACTCCCTCCAAAACTGTAAGTTAGAACAGGAGGAGCAAATTGACCTTTAGCTTGGATTTTGTTGCTAGATGTCAATGCAGTTTTCAGGATTAATTTAAGTCTTCTAAAGTATTCCTTACTAAGTTTTATTCACATTTGTTCATGTTTTATTGCTGATCCTTCATCAGTTCCCAAGTATTTATACACTCCCTCTTGCTCAAGTTCTTTTATATCACATTCTTAACTCAAACTGATGTTTTCTTGGTGCTGCAGTTTTCCTGCTTTAAAGGTTGCTTTTGCACATTTATCAAGAGCAAATCACATTCTAATATCATCCGAAAAAGTTTTGACAACCTGCAGCTGTGGTTTCAGTTCCTCGTCTGATGGGCTATACAGTTTTAAATCATCGACAAAGAGAAGATGAGAAGTCTTTAGACTTTGTTGTTTTCTAGGAGACAAATTATAGCCATTGCCTAAGCTGTTAAGTAGACAACTTAATGGATTAAGGGTAAGGCCGAATAGCAGCGGTGACAGAGAATCACACTGGAATACCCCTTTGAATTTTTATCCCTGGGATAATAATTTGTCCTTTATCATGGCTTAACTGCAAAGTGGTCTGCCACTGTTTATGGTCACTCTAATATAGTCAATCAGTGTAGGGTGTATCTTATACATTTTTAAACACTCTTTTATCTATGAATGTGGGATACTATTTTTTTTTTGTAGTCAATCCATGCCATACTTTGATTCTTCCCCTTTTACAGTTCTCCACTATGACAGTATTTAAGAGCAAATGTTCCTTTTTACCATATGACTTTGTTTTATTGCCCTTTTGTTCTACTGCCATAATTGAGTTTTCTTCTAAATGACTATAAACTCTGTCAGCATCAGTTCCAGTGTATAGTTTATAAGTCGTCGGAAGGCAAATTATTGGTCTATAATTTTTGAAGTAGCTTACAGGTTCACTCTTAAGTAGAAGCATTACAATATTGACCATTATGACAATATTTAAGAGCAAATGTTCCTTTATACCATATGACTGTTTTATTGCCCTTTTGTTCTAATGCCATAATTGAGTTTTCTTCTAAATGACTATAAACTCTGTCAGCATCAGTTCCAGTGTATAGTTTATAAGTCGTCGGAAGGCAAGTTATTGGTCTATAATTTTTGAAGTAGCTTACAGGTTCACTCTTAAGTAGGAGCATTGTTTTACCTGTTGTTAGCCAGGTTGGTGTCTGTTCAGGGTGCACATATAAATAGTTCTTACTTGTGGCTAAATCTTCATGCAAAGATGTTAATGCTTTTAACCATTTAGAGGCTTTACTTAACTTTATTTCATTCTCTCTGGCTGTTACTTCATCCCATTTCATATCCTGTACCTTTAAACTTCTTATTCTTTCTTTTACTTCTTTTATCCATAGAACATCTATGTTGTGTTCCACAGGATCTTCATAGATGCTTCTCCAAAATCCATCTATTTCTTCTTTTTTGGCAGTCATTCAGCGCCTTTTACCTTGTTTCCCATTTCTCTATAAAACTTTATTGGGTCATCAATAAATTGCTTATTCTGTACTTTTCTTTTATATTTAAATGTGTATCTTCTACGTTTTTCTGCCTGTGCTGAAATTTTTAATTTGTTATTTGAGATAGTGCATGATAGATCCTGGTCTGTTCTAATACTGTGGATTGCTTTTATCACATCTATCTTTCTTAGTATTTTTGTCAATCTATTCCCTCTTCTATTGTCTTCTAACAGTGACACTTCTTGTCTTAATTGCTTCATATTTTTCCCTATTATGGATGTGTTTGTTTTTTAAAAGCAATCATGGGTCAGAATGTCTGTATAAGAAGAAACAAGTAGTGGAACTGACTCATACATACTTCTCCTCTGTCTGCTTAGCATGATTTCCTATCTTATTCTGACCGTGCAAAGGTTTCTCTTTACTGTGTGTAAACATTATTTGCCTGAGGGTACACTAGCTACATAAGAAAGCGGAACAAAGAAGCTTGGAGCTTTCCTCCCCGGGCCTCTGCTGAAAATGGGTACCTCATGACCCAGTTGGATTTTCCCAGTAAACAAATGCTAAATAAATGAATAGGATTCTGAGCCCTTATGATGATTATCTGGCCTATTGGAAGTAGAAATGCTAACAGTCTCTGTGCACCTGAAAGAGGACACAACGTTTGCTCTACTTAAGTCTATCCCTCCAGATATTTTGTGTATTCATGATCAAAGTATCAGCCTTAAGGGACACTGCAAAGATAAATCCGCACTACATTTTTTACTGTATATCGACATTTAGTGAAAGACACTGTATGGCAGAGTTTTTTATTCTTTTTGCTTTGCAATAAAATGATAATGGGCAATAACAGAAAATAACACCTGCATATACTGATTACAATGAGCAGTCAAGTTATGTAAAAAAAATAAATAAGCATGTTAATGAACACTGAGCTAAGAGCAAGTCTGTATCGTAAAACTCGTCTAGACTATGACATGAGTAGACAAGTGTTTAAATGAAGGTTCTTGCTTTTTGCTATTCACATGCACAGAAATCTTATCCAGAAAGCAAAGTAATTTCTTTAATATTTTGGCTGATACATACTGATCCCCCTCATACACTTTATCCTTTCTAAACAGGATGTCATATCCAAGTAAAAACTATGGTAATGTGATAAATAGAAATTCCACAAAGATTTGTGTTATTCTGAGATAGAGTTGTGATATCTTTCGATTGCACTAACCACACTTGTGTGGCTAATAGTAGATTCTGAAACAGTCTAGACTCTAGTAAAAGAACTTGTGAGCGTTGGTGTCCCACTCGAGAAAACGTTCCTGCTGACTAATAACGTATAAAATCAATCTGTCTAACCTCCGTGCAGGAACGCAGCAGCCTGTACCAATAGTATAACCACAAGTAATTGATTAATTAACTAATTTGAATTTTAATTGTTTTAATTGATTGGACTACATAAGGGCTGTGCTTTTTCATGTTAGTTGTACAGTCTGAGGAAGCCCTTTTCAGGGTGAAAGCGCTTACTGAAGTGAATAAAGAACGTTCCTGAGTTTATATCTTGAGTTGGAGCTATTGTTTTTTATATCACTGCTTAATTTTGTGACATCGTGGTTATACTATTGGTACAGGCTAG
This sequence comes from Protopterus annectens, assembly GCF_019279795.1. Classification (NCBI taxonomy): domain Eukaryota; kingdom Metazoa; phylum Chordata; order Ceratodontiformes; family Protopteridae; genus Protopterus; species Protopterus annectens. The sequence goes on from NC_056739.1 coordinate 1,079,126,369, forward strand.
TAAAATAACTACTTGACGATCAAGAGATCCTAATGTCCACTACCTTACATAACTGTTGCTTTCCTATATTGCATGCACTAAATGATATCCCCAGTACTTATGGTAGATATCAGTTTGAACTTCTTCATATCCCTCACATGCCCCAAATTAGTCATGCCTGACTTCTCCACCCTTTACCAGAATCCAGTGTCCCTCATAAATAAATTTCATCTGCTGCTACAGCCTGGCTGTGTAACTAAAAAGCTTTGTATATACTGTAGTTACAGTACTTTTCTGGAATGATTGCTTGTAGCTTTCTTGGTATTAGACAACTTGTTCAAATACGCCTTGTTTCTAAGTTTGCACTAATTAAGGCTTGCTCAAAGTGAAATGAAAGCAGATGTCTTAAAGACTGATAACTGCATGCCATCATACTTACTGCTTCACCCCTTGAAGCATTATATTAAATAAGGATTAGCAGCAAACATTGTTTTAATGAGAAGGATAGAATAGAGAGCCAGAGCTGGAAATACCTCCATAAATCCTATGTGTGTAAGCTGAATTTTTGCACTTGGTGCAGAGGAAATAATGACTTATTTTCCATCTACCCATTCAATTGTCAGATAAATTAAGAATTCTAGTGCTTCCCACTCTGACCACAATAGCATATATCCCCCAGTTTTCAGTTATGGGTGTCTCCATAATGGGATGTCCAAACTACTCATGCATCTGGTTTTCATATCTTTTTAGAGTGACATGAATAACAGGAAAAACAGTGCCAAATTCCAAAGTTACAGTACAGTGAGAGGCATTATGGGGAATATTATCACTACCTCAAGGTGTATCCTGAGGTGACACTTTGTTGGGGTGGTATTAATACCACCACCTTATGAGGTACGTGAGGTGAGACCTAATGGTGGTTTTATCATTGCCTTGTCGAAGAACATCCCAAGATGACATATAATGAAGGAGATATTAAACAAATAGCAAGGACCATACTGACTAAGAAATTATTTGGTATAAAATAACTTTTGGGTAAAAGTAAAACATCAAGACATACAAATAAGTTTCACTTCAAATGTACAGTAGTCCTACTTACCCTAGCCAAACTACTTTCTAGGCTAAACCACTGTGAGTCTAAACCTCTTCCTGTACTGTCTTTCAAAGACCACAGATTGTTTTCTGTGGAGCACGTACAATGCAATAGAGGGATATTTCTTCTCTGCACACCCTTGCTTTGCTTGGCTGTGGTTTGCTTTTCTATCCTAGTCTCATTCCAACCCATAAGCATCATTTCCTTTATAGCTTCAAGCCACACCCCATCTAATGTAGCCAATTGCTAACACTACTCAAGACCAATCAGCTGAACCAATCAGAACATTTACTTTATAGCTTTAAGCCAAACATCTTCTCATTCACCCCATTGCCAGCATCCTTACAACTAACCCAATAAACTTTTGAATATGCTGTCAGCATTAACTGAGCTACAAAACCACTGTATTCCACTAATTCACTTCCCCTCCATTCTCTATACTTTTATTTTCCACTAATTCCCTTCCCCTCCATTTTCTATACTTTTATTTTCCACTAATTCCCTTCCCCTCCATTTTCTATACTTTTATTTTCCACTAATTCCCTCCCCCTCCATTTTCTATACTTTTATTTTCCACTAATTCCCTTCTCCTCCATTTTCTATACTTTTATTTTCCACTAATTTCCTTCCCCTCCATTTTCTATACTTTTATTTTCCACTAATTCCCTCCCCCTCCATTTTCTATACTTTTATTTTCCACTAATTCCCTTCTCCTCCATTTTCTATACTTTTATTTTCCACTAATTCCCTTCTCCTCATTGCTTGTACTTTTCTCTACTACAGCAATTCTTAGCTTTCTACTCTCCTTCCATGAGCAATATTATAAACTACTTTGTCTCTTACTGTTATCCAGCAGCACACTAAATCGCCTTAGTGTAGCACACTGGCTTACATATTAACTGAACCCAAAGCAAACAAAATAATAAAACAGAGTGACTAAAATAAACACTAGTTATTATTTCACTATACATATATGGTAGAGGGCTCCGACAACCTGTATTACTGCCACCAATAGATGGAACTATATTGCAATTATACAGCAATTATTGAAACAGTGCCCACTTTCAGCCTTAAAAATCCCACACACACATGTTTTTTATTTGCATATCGTTACTCACACTACAAACAGATGTACAATTGTATCTGTGTCCATTGTCTACAAACACACACAACAGACAGTAACTCAAATTCCATACTCACCATGAATGTTCATGGGTCAACCACAAAAATAAAAGAACTGCTTGTCTCTTTTGTGTATAGGAACTTAAACATAAGCAGCAAGAAGGCCCAAATTGGACTGGCTATCCACCCACCGGCCCAAATAAAAGTTTTAACTGAACCTTGGCTGAAGACAGATAGCTGAATATTCTGCTGTATTACTAAGAAGTGTTACATCTTCACAGACAACCAGCCAGGTAAGAGAGTCAGGAGTGGTGTATTAACATAAACCCGAACCTAATAGCCACTATTAATGTCACCTGTTACAGTAGTCCTAAATGGATGATAATAAAAGAGACACTTGGAGGCAATACATAACTATTCATTACCTCAATAAATATCCCAGCCCATCTTCTACTAACCTAACAAAGACACCTTGAACAGTGAACTACTCAATACAACATAAACTGGTAATTGCCTAGTACTTAAACACTGTATGAAAAGCCAGATATCACTACAACTAAATAGGTATCTACCAGGAAACACCTTGCAGTAGCTTGTGAGAGAAGGTACCAGATCAAATCCTAAAATATACAAAAGTGCAATCCTAGATATGGCTATCACAAGAATATCTCATAAACTATCAGCTCTAAAAAAATTCTCCCATCTGTAATGGGTGAACAGTGTCCAATTTTTACTATCTGGAAATTTAAAACAGAAAAACTATCACCCAGACACGTACAATCCAGTACCATTCTCAGAGCTTGTGAATTCCTATGAGAAGCAGAGCTGCAGCACATAAACTAGGACCATTTATACAATTGCCAAGATCCAATAAAAGCCCTCTTGACCTTCTGCGATATACTAATACCATGCAACATAAGATATTTCCTCTACAAAATCAGTGAGTCTGCAGCAAAAAGCACCACGGTTAACAAGTGATCTTTAAATACAAATTAAAATCAGAAACAGAGCATGACTAGAAAAAGAACATTAATAACCAAAGTAAAAAAGAACACTTCCAAAGGCTAAGAAAGGGCACCAAAATAAACTTAAGTAAATATAAAGTGACTTATGTATGCGGTCTGCAAACAAACCTACTCAAGAAACCAAAACATTCTAGCAGTCCATTAGAAATGTAAGTACCAATAAAACATTTCAAAAACTTGCTTCTAGTGCATAGGTCATCAAAAGTATTAATGAATCAAAAGACAACATATTCTCACCTCAACCCCTTCAACAAAATTCTTAATAATATTATCTTGCCCTCGTCACAGCCCTCCTACAATAAAACATGTCCTGCCTCCTTCCACTTATCTTTTATGTCTCCAAAATTCTGCTGCCATGATATTAAGAACTGAGAAGAGACTCTGACAACCTCAGCCTGTAACATTAATGCCTCAGAAGGAATAGCTATACCATCAAGTGAACCACAAAGACATTTGGGAGATTATGTTACCTAACAAGTTATCCTCCGACAGGTATGTAGAACAATAGGTTGAAAAGGTTCTAAAGCAATTAAAGATATAGTTATAGACTCTCACCTGCTTACTCTTGAAATAGAAGCATCAGTATCTAAAAATGTCCTCACTACATCTGCGAAGTATTGTCTATCAATAGGTTGTCTAAATTCTCCAGAATATGCTGCTCCCATTCAAACAGCCAAGAACAAAATACTCATTCATTCAACAGCGTTGTGATGCAATACAGAACATTAACTGATTAGCAGATGAGGCAAGAGCATTATTTCCCTAAATACTCTCACATATAAGCTATGAAATACAACCTACTGCTCACCTTTATAAATACACTTCTAGTTAGAACTTACAGTGCAACATAAGTGAAGACCAATTACAAGTATATAGACCCCTTTACCATGGCAGCAATAAAATCAGCTTTTACAAACCTCTCCATACAGAGAAGATTACCATACAAAATAGAATACTAGAAAACTAACCTCACTACCAAATATAAGTGTAATTTTTACCAAGAACAATGCTAAATGTAGTCAGTAGTACCTGAGCTATCATATTAAAAAAATCTTATTATATTCAGCAATGTGCAATCACAGCTATGCTTAAATGTCCTTGAGTACAATGCAGCGGTTATGCCTATAACATAAATTTAAAAGCACAACTTTAGCAGTTATTGAATGCCGGTTGTAATGCAACCTGCATGCAAATGTTGGTTTGAAAAGTAACTCCAAAGATAATCTGCTTGTAAATGTTGTTTTGAAAAGTTGTTACTGCCTCTTGGCCTGGTTCATGGCTGAAAATGGTCTTGGGACCAGTTCACTTAGTCATTTAACAAACTAAAAATAAAAACAAGTAAAGAAACAGCAAGGATTGTTTGTATATAGTTGTACCAGGAAGCCTATAAACACAAGTGAATTATTTTGCTTTTGATATCATGTTACTATATACAATGAGTGAACAAACCCCTAGAGCTATTCCTGGCAGTCTAACAAGGTAAGTAGTAAATGAAACAAATATAAGCGGTCACCCAGTTCTCCTGGTAGGTAAGCAGTATAGCCCAACAACCAGCATCAGGGCATGGAGTCACCTGAGCTTCATCACTGACACAGGGCTATTACTGCTGCCTGACCGTTTCACATAGTACATACCCAGCTGTGTAGTCATTAGGGCCAGGACAGTACTGTTTAGCTAGTAAGGCTCCACATGTAAGTATGAGCAGGGCTCTGTCTATCATGGTCGGTGTGTTTTGATTGTAACAGCAAAAATAATATAGCTTCATTGAATTGGCCAAAATTAAATGCCAATATTACCTGCATTTTGGAGAAGAGTGCATCAATATGCATGCAACTGCACATAAACTAAAAGTATTTTATTTTATTTATATTTTCCATCAAACATTTGTCATGTTCTGAAAACATACAGCAACTTAATATAGCTATCCCATTGTGCTGAACATACACGTAATAGTACATGTGTAAATGGGCACATGTTCAGTGCTGCTGCTTAGCTTTCACATGACACTAAATGACAAAATGACAGCTGATATTATGCAGTAAGAGATGGAAAGTCTCAAGTAGTAGTTATTTATGCGTCAGAACCATTGCCTGTTCTAAAAAAGTTTCAGTTTCTGACAATTATGTTAAGGTTAATTGAGATTATAGTGGCAGCCAGTGGTGAACCAGGAATGGTTCCAGAAATGTCATAAGGGTGTCAGCTTCTGATACTGGCTCATGTTCTACAACTACAACTGAGATGCATGCCTTGGCTAATGTTTATAGTTTATTACTATAGAAAACTGAGGAAGTGTCTGCTATACCACTGTATTATAAGCTACATATATACAGACTGGGCTGTTTCACAGAAACAGAAACCTTACACTAACATATTAACCAGATCATTAGGTTGGAGGAGATCCACAAGGCTGCTGGCAATACTGTTACAAACATGAAAAGTCACAGGGAAATGGTGACAAGAGATTACTTGGGGGCACATTTATTTTCACACAAGAAATATAAAACAATCTCTGAAAGGGTGGGATATTACATCACTTAGTATCAATGGGATATTACATCACTTAGTATCAACGTCATTCTGATGCAGACAGAGGCAGACCTCCATTGTACCAGAAATCATTGCCTGGTGGTTGAGTGGACAGGGTTAATGCTACAAACTTCTTATGAGCTTCATCCTGTATTCTTAGGTTTGATTTCTTCAGTTAGCACTAGCAAAATAATGTGTGTGCCTGTGACAGTTACTTAATGAGGAAGTATCCCTGACACATATCTAAAAAAAGAGTCATGCCTGGCTTTCCATATTTAACATATAAACTATGTTTTGTTAGTGAATAGCTGATATGCTGTTCGATATTACTTTTATCTCTTTTCTTACAAGGTGGGGTATGAATGCTTAGTACTGACAACAACTTGACTGGGCTCTTTTGAACATTATTAGATTTGGGGTGGAGATGATTTCTCTGCATAAAGGCCATTTTTGAAAGTTTCCCAAAATAAGTAACTGAAGTTGGAGATGCAGAGTAGTTTGGGACTGACCCATGATTTATACTGAGGCTTTTCAAACAGATAAAGTATTCTGTTTAGTAAACACTGTCATATGGCAAGTAATGGACAATGATTTAGAATAAATTGCTCCATCACAGCTCCATTTATGTAGCTCAGTTGTGATTAATGCAGTATTGTGGATCTATATTGCACCTGGGTTTCTTTGAATGTGGTGCCTACAGCAGAGTGTGCTCTGACACAGAAAAACATAATTAAAAACAGAAATATTTATAAAGTACAAGAGGAGCTTAAAAAAGGCATCAAAAGAGCAAAATTAAAATGCATCTTATAGCTGAGCAGCATTTAAAATAAACTTGGTATAAAATACTCACTTTTAATTATACAGTATTTTAACACTTTGACTTGATCATGTTGTACGGAGTTAAGTTATACCTCACTTTCATTAACGTGAGCAGAGAACATATTTGCTGTGGTACATAACCCTTATAGCCATGAGGTGGCACTGCTCTCACATTATAGTAATCATCTGCACCTGCCCAGCTTCCACCTGCAGGCCTAACGCATCGCACAGTGTTTCCTGTTTTCTGCAGAGTGATGCAAATAATTAGGTAACAATATAATTCAAGTAGAAGCTCATCATTTTATGAGTGCATCCCTGAATGCTACTCACAGACCTCATTCAACACTTGGATCCAGCTGACTTTCTCAGCTCCCATGGAGAAATGGCTTTCATTAAATCCCAGTTTTTTTCCTTTTCATTTTTATTTTATACTGTTTTAATTATTCAATTGTTGATAAGGAAGAAACGATGGAGAAAGAAAGAGGAACAGTCCGAGTCTCAGCCACTTCATGATGAACTAGTTTTCACTAAATCACTGTTTCCTTATTGTTTTTCCATATTTATTAACTGTTTTAATTATCAGCATTGATAACTGTGCAGTTTATTTTATTTATTTTTTTACTGCCAACAAAGGAAAAAAGATTGTGATAGCCCAGAATAGTTCCTGATTAAATCTGGTGCAGATAATGACATGTAGTTCTGTTATCAATATCCTTTAATATTTCAGATGCTCGGTGACTTTTTTATAAGACATGTATCACACTTTTTAAGATGCATATCACACCAGAGATCAGGATTACAGGTTTTAAAATCTGAAAGACTCTGTTTACTGTCAGAGTACTGCATTTGACTTGCACAGCCTTGCTTGCTGTTTTAATTTAAAACTGTCAAACATTTTTTGTACTCTACAAGAGTAACACTTCCCATAACATTTTCTCACTTTTTACTCTATAATTTTAATGTTTGCTGAAGGTTCTTAACAAATGTGAAATGCTGATTTTTCTGGATAAGATCATGCTTGATCACATTATTCATCAGAATGATGCGGGAGATTCACTGAGAATATGGCAGGTATCGCCGTTTCAGTACTTTTCTTTCAGCAGTCCAGATGCAGTTATAATTTCAGCTTCAGCAAGATGGGAAATTAAATTATCAATAATTGTCTAAAAACGTAGTCTAAACTGAAACTTGAGCATTCATTCATAGCTTTATCACTCAGAAATTTAAATAATCAAAAATCGTGCTGCGCTCTGATGAAACATTATTAGTATTATTATTAACCTCACTAAGTCCATGCACACACACACAAACATAACTGCATCAAGCATGTACATACAAACAGAAAGAGAGAGAGAGATGTGATCTGAAGTGGAAGGACAGAATGAAAAAGGAAGCACAGGTCACAGGTTAAACATGAGTAATTTAATATTAACTTATAAAGTACCTGGAATTATGATAAGGTTTTGGTATGTGTATTGCCAAAAAGAAAGGTGAAAGCTAAGTTAGATAGATAGATAGATAGATAGATAGATAGATAGATAGATAGATAGATAGATAGATAGATATGCAGATAGATAGGCAGATAAATACCTCAAGTTAGACTGCTAACCACTTTGTAGCTACCCTCCCCCTCCATTTTCTATCTCTCTCAGTGTGTTTTAAATGGTGCCAGTGACTGCCTTTCTTCACTGCACTGGTTGAATCAACGTAAAGGTAATTATAACTCAGTAATAGGTTTACTTAGATATTTTCACAATACCTTGAAATCATTGATGGATAGATTACTTTGTCATTCAGTTCCTGAGTCATATCTCATGCATTTGTGATAAACATGACCAGCCTCACCACTGAACACTGTGGACTCAAACTAGTGTCTGTATTCATTCATTCATTCATTCATTAGATTTGTTAACTCAGTAGGTGAAGCTAATCAGTGGACCCTTTTCAGTCATAACCTGGGTCAGAAGGCAGAAAGCAGAATGAACAAAGAATGCGATATACATGAAAAGGCAGAGAACAATAACAGCAAAGCTTAACATATTTTCCAGGCTAAGAGTTATTTACAATACAGCTGCACCGTAATTGTCACTGTATGTTTCCACTTGGTTCATCAGTCCTGTCTAACTCATTGTTTTAGGTACCACTCCATCCTCACTTTATTTCCCCACCAAACTCTTGTAAGGCACATGGTCAGGCATCTTGCCAAAGTCTACATATACTACAGTGAGTTCCATCTAACTATCTAAATGATGATCTAGTCATAAAACTGGAGAACATTTGATGGCAAGATATCTGCTTTATGAAAACAATTATCATTTAAAAGGTCTTATGGGTTCATAGGTACTTACTATGCTATTGATCTGTGAGTCTAGTCTTACATTCCCATGATAGTTTTGTAGCCCTTATATTTTGCATATGAATAACCCAGAGGAGAGCAGAACAAGAATATGTTGTTACCTACCCCTTCATTTTTTTCTGTAATTTTCCCTGGAATAGAGTGGAAATTAAATGGACCTATTTTTAAACATCTTTATTAACATCCCATATTACCTAGTAGCATTACTACACCTTTAATTATAAGAGACAAAATATACCTTAATGTCACTTTAAATACCCATACCTTGAAATTAAACATTCACTAATGATTACCCCCACAAACATATAAAAACTATTTACATTCACTCCCATCCTATTTTCCTCAGAAACTCCAAGACCTTAAATTTATATCACATACTCATCCTTCCACTTCTCCGATTTCCATTTTATATTATAGCCATGGAAGTCAGATGGCTATGTATTTTCTTTTCCTTTCCCATTCCCTCATTTTTCTTCCTTTAGTTTCTCAAGTAAGGCCTCTAGCTGAGCTAAGCATTGTACCTATTATCCATTTATTTTGTAATTCTCCAATTGTAAGGATAATCTGCACATCATGGTCATTTCACAAAGCACTACTGATAATCCTTCCAACATCATCGAGGTGGAGCCGGCCTGCTTGTGTGGTCCCTGTGCCTTGGTTTAAGATTCAGGTACCTTGAATTACTCTGTATCCTTTCACCGGTGAAGCTCCCATTTGACCACTTGTCCCTCTCCCTACTCACCCTGTCTTCATTGCATTTTCATCCCTCTTTAAGTTGTGAGCATAAGCATTAATTCATTCCCACTGATGATAATTTACCTCCACAGCACCACTGTTCAAATATTTATTATTTAGTTCAGAAATGTCATGTTCTCACCATGTTTGAAGAATTTATTTCACAGTTCACTAGTTATATAATCTTATTTCATAAAGATGACTTCAGTCACTGGGTGACTGACCTTTTTTCCTGACTTTGTTACAGGTCTTTTCCCCATTTACCCCCTCATATTCAGTATTTCATCCTGTTGTATGCATTCATTTTTTTCACTTACAAATTATTTTTCAGATTTATTTTGACACCTGATAGAGGGATTAATTTCTTTCTTTATACCCTCCTTGAAACAACCATGCACTCTTTCCTTTTCTTGCTACTTTGTTCTTTAATAACTTTAATTTGACATATTGTAGCACAGACCTCTGCCTTTGTCCATTATCCAACCAAGAAACTAGAGAGAATACAGCAAAGCATGAAATGATCATTGTCCAAAGTGTCTTTCTCCAACACCCCTCAGACCGATTTTCAGTGCAGTGAGGTGAATTATGGACTCCACTAATTACAATCAATAATACTAATGCTAAAATAGCAAAGTTGCATATATGCGAAAGACGTTATTCTAGGAACTGTTATTTAATTTTGTTGTTGTTGTTGTTGTTGTGTCTTTCGGCTTTTCCCGGTTAGGGGTCGCCACAGCAGAACTCCAGTCTGCTAATGATTGGCAGTAGATTTTTACGTGCTGAGTTGCCAGCTCTGATGCACAACCTTCAATGAAGGTACACCCATTCATGCATGTCTCCAAGCAGAAGACGCTCTAACTGAGAATCGAACTGGACAGTGTCTTACTGTGAGGCAACAATGCTACCGCAGCACCACCACCGCAGTTCTGTTATTTAATTTTCGGTTGATGTTAATGAAGGATTCAGAGATGTTTAAATCTTATTTTTGAGAAGATCCAGTCAAAGAGGATGGATGCTAATTTATAAGGATACTGTTGTCATGTGAGGGAGTCTTGTACTAACTTTACAGAGGCAGTGTTTTGATGTATGTAATTTACTATACTGTGGTGCAGTATGTCTGTTGATCATTCAAGGTACTTTCTTTCCCCATGTGTGAGGAACTGTGTAGTTAATATATTTAAGTAAATTGAAAGTTGGGAATGGACACCTAAAATAATATTCTTACTACTTTTTTAGGCATTTGTGCTTATTACCTTGATATTTATGGCTTTTCTTGCTTGGAAATTATTTGCTTTGATACAAATCCCTCTGAATTAGAGAATATCACACCAGACTTTCCAAGATGGCTGCACACTGATCAACAGTTAACTTCAGTTCTCCAGTGTGAAAAAAGAAACTGAAAGACAAGGGCCAGGAACTCTGTCACTTTTAGTAAATTCATTTACTGGCTACTAAGTACACTTCCTGGATGCCAGCAAAGAAGAAGCTAAGACAGCCTGAGAGAAAATCAGCTAGAAAAAGTGAAGAGAAAACACTGACTGGGAAAAATCCTGAAGCTGTTCAGCATAAGGCAGTTCAGGCTCTAGCTTTGGTGCAAGACATGACTTCCAGTAATCCAGAGGAAAAATTGTCTAATGTTCTCAGAGCTGATTAAAATAAACAGAACACTGAATGAATATATATCAACTTGAATAACGAAAGGTTGGAAAAATAGAAGTTTTAGCCAAATATGCAAAAGAGCTGATAAACCTGCAAAAATCAGAGGTTTAGATGAAGAAAATGCTGGCTGAGTATGAGACTTTTCAAAAAGAGATCTTTCAAAAAATTGTAGAATGAGAAGACAGAGCACATAGGGAAAATGTGAGATTTTCTGCTGCACTGGAGAAACTAGAATGACCAGACTGCATTGATTTTATGAAGGCATAAATAAGCAACTAGATTGGTATTCCACAGCAGGAACTGTTAAATGAAAGCGTACACCATATGTGTGTGCTCCAACTTTGGCCATGAGAAAGCAGCCAAGACCTGTATTAGTAAAGATGTAAACCTACCAGCAAAAAAAGTTGATCCTGACAAAACCGCAGCAGAAGGGGAAACTATTAAAAGTTGGAGACAGTGGAGTGTTTGTGGAAAATGATTATTTACTGTACACCATGTAGAAAAAGACAAATTTATTCCAGCAGTCAGGGAATGTCGAGAGACAGGTGTGAGATTCAAGCTGTTGTATCCAGCTGTCTGAAGAATATCTTTTTCTGTAGAATCAAAGTATTTTTTTTATGTTTTTGATGCAGAATGGGATAAAGAAGAAATACAAAGGTTTTTCCAACAGAGAATGAGCCATCAATTGGAAGGGGGCTCTGCGTCTCAGTCTTCAGATAATAAAGCCCATGGAGAAACTTTGGCAGTGGAACTTTTTCCATTATTCCAAAGGAAAATGTTTGAGAGACAAAGAAAAGCACAGGAGTTGACTAAAAGAATGAGTACCTTGGAACTGAACCAGAATCTGGAGTTGTGAGATGGAGATCAGCAGGGACACTAGCAACATGTAAATTAGTGAATAAATGTGAGATTGCAAAGCACCTAACACATTTTTGAAATATGGCTGTATAAGAAAAAGTGGAAAAAGTGGACTTTTGTTGACTTTGTTAAACTTGTGGGGAACTGAATGACATTTGCCTCATTTCATGTCATTAATGTTTGGAAGGACACTTGGGGATGGGAAGCAGAAGGAAAAAGGTAACCATAAGTAAAACAAATTCTGTTCTTAACAGTATTTCTATGAAACTTTTCATGATGTAAATTGCATGTTTTATAGTAAGGCATTTTTGTTGCTATATGTGATAAAGATACTAAAGAAAACAGATTTTTTTCTTTCTTTTTTGTTTTACTTTTTTACTATTGGGAAATGTAGGCATCACAATGCAAAGAGAAAAAAGGCTAGAAAAACATATTTAAATTAATAGACTGAAATCTTGGGGTGCTGAGGTGGGGGATGGAGTGCAAAAGTACACAGATCATAATATACGTAGAGCTAATATGTTTTCCTTTAATTTTGCATAGGTGATTGTCTAAATTAAGACCCTTGGCTTAATCTAACAACAAGTTTCAAGTAAAAACAAATAAATAAGAGAACGCTTAATGTAATGAAAAGTTTTCCTTTAGCAATAAATATTTCAGCTTGTCTTTAGAAGTCTGTGTCTGAGGACTGCATTTGTTTTCTCTCTTACATTTCCATGGAGACAAGCTAATTATATGGCAATAAAAAAGCCAAAACACTGTTTCTTCAAGACTAAAAGTTAATGTTTTCTGAAAGCATGCAATTTATTTGTCTCTGCTAGGAATTGAATAAAAACAAAAAGAACAGACACTATTTAGTGTGAATAGAATCACTAGCAATAACATGTTTGAGCATGGACAGTCTCAACTTCAGGTTAGTTAAAGCATGTGTTTGCAGCTGTCAAGTTGGAACAATTGTTCCTATTAGAGAGGTTAAACTTTATTATTTAAAGATGTACATGGTTTTGTGTGCTTGGAGTAAGTTAACAGGTTATGGACCTGTGCTTTTTTTTTGGGGGGGGGGTTGTTTGTTTGAGGGTTCCCATTAAAACAAAAGCTGTACAAAGAATCAACCTGGCAAACAAAAGAAGTTGCATGTATCACAAAAAGATGAAATAGACATTTAAAAATGATGTCCTACATATTAGATGGGAATATTGACTTCTTATCATAATGGTGACACTTTCCATATTATCTTGGAGTGTGAATGCTCTCACAGGTTTAGAGGAAAAAAAGAAAATAATATGTCATTATATTAAGAAATGCAGAGTGCATGCAGCAGAGACTGGAGACACATTTTGAAGTGCTACAGGAGGCACATTTCGAAGTAATGAGAATATGAACTTGATAAAAAAAGGATTTCAGGGTGGATATTCAGCAGAATATCAGAGACAAAGGAAAACAACAGTACTTATTTTAATTGCTACAGGAGCTCCAATAGTGATAGAAGAGGGAAAACAATAATGCTGGCAAATTTGTGGCAGTAAGGGGCTACTGGCAAAAGCTGAGGATTACACTGGCATGCATTTATATTTCATCTAAAACTGCTATTAAGGAGCTTTAAAAACTGGGAGAAATAATCAGTTTTCAGCATTGAATATTACTTATATATGGGGACAGAATTTGATTTGCAACAATGAGCATGTATCTGAGGGGCCTAGAAGGGGAAAATATAACAAAAGAGGATAGATTTCTGAAGAAATGCAAGAAAATATTTGGTATGGAAGATGTGAATTCAGTAGTAGGAAATCGCAGCAAATTTATATATTATTTTGCAAGGTACAAAAACTGTCTAGACTAGACAGAAATTTTATTACACAGGAATTTATGCATTTAATTGAGAACTTTGACACACATCCAATAACTGTTTCACATCATGCGCCAATAATTACTAAGATGATCATGCAGTATAATGAAGTAAAGATGAGACACTGGCTCTTCCCCACCTACCTCTTAAAAAGGGAGTAATTTAAGAAAAGTCTAGTGGAAATTATGCAGGAATTATTAGGGAAGATAGAAAGTCCTCCAGAAGTTATAGTTAGTGAGTGGGATAAAATGAAAGTGGATTTTAAAAATAAGGCAGAAATAAAGGAAAGAGATGTGGTTTAGAAGTAACAAGAATTGTTTAGAGGGGCTGACAAATGATAAGGTATTACAGAACAAGTAGAGACACAATTTCAGAGTGTTAAAGAGAAAATAAGGGAGTACCTGGATAATATGCATGAGTTTAGAAAGATTGCTGTTGTACAACTGTTTTTGATAAAAACTCCAAAGCACAGAAACTTTTGGCACAATGACAAGGCAGCAGAAAGTAGAAAGGGTTGTTGCCAAACTTAGGGAGACCATAACAAGAAAAATAACCAGAGATCATGTAGAGGTATTAGAGATTTGACGTCCCCCCTCTGGACCAGTAATCAAGGAGCCTGAATTCTCACCACTGATATCAGTGATGGACGTTCACTTGGAACAAAGATAGATGCACACAGTATTTCCAGATGCAGCTGTCTGCATCAAGCACAGTTTCCCTTAAGAGAGCACATGGAACACATTCAGTCTGGGGTCTGGGTTTCCCCTCTCTCTCTCTCTCTCTCTCTCTCTCTCTCTGTCCAGGCCCCCAGTAAGACTCCCCACTGGCACAACTATAGAGTTCAGTCCTCAGCCAAGTGTACCAGGACAAGTCCTCCACCACCCTGTCTGTGAAACCAGGGCTCTGTGTTCCTGCTCCAAGTAGCTGACACACATACTCTTTGAGATTTGATTTTCAAATACACACACACACACACACACACACACACACACACACACACACACACACACACACACACCTGGGAAAGGCTGGCACAGATTTACTAGCTATGCCCCTCTGCTCAGAGTATAAGGCAGTTATTTCCACCAGCATACTACGAAGCCAGCTACTCTAAGGGTCTTACAAGGATACCAGTTATATTGAGTAAAATTAATATTAATACAAATGGTATTATTGACCAAACAGCAAGGCTTTCAGAAGAGGGCCACAGTGTCACCAAATAAATATAAGTACTCTCAAAGGTTATAATATTCTCTAAAAGAAAAATTGTAAATATATTTAATAATAAATAATAAAATAACATGAAAATACTAAATATCTATTTACAATAAACACCAGAGTTTCAGCCACAGGAAATATTAAAATAACATAGATGAATAGATTCAAACAGATACAGAAAACAGTACTTAACTAATTTCACTATATTTTCCTGACTGATCTAAAGAAGTACTATTCCCTGGTTACTTACTAAAGCAAGGCAAAATTAAACGCCAATATTACCTGCATTTTGGAGAAGGGTGCATCAATATGCATGCAACTGCACATAAACTAAAAGTATTTTATTTTATTTATATTTTCCATCAAACATTTGTCATGTTCCGAAAACATACAGCAACTTAATATAGCTATCCCATTGTGAGTGATCCTTCTATGTCAGGTTTCAAAAACACACTGCTCTGAAACTTCTGTCTCATCTAGAATTAAAACATAATTTCAGTGCTGAATTACAGCATGACATCATATGTATCTGGTTATTTAGCTTCTGGTTCCCATACTACTCCCTTTACTAGAAACTGAACCAGAATCTCACACATATGTGTTAGCATACACACAGATAAAACTTTGCTAAGATGTGTTATAGCATCTCTAAGCCATAAAACCATACCATTTCAACAATTCTAGCCTTCCAGGCCAGCAATTAGTTCACAGCTAAGGACAAACAGCAGGATTCCTAGTCCTTGTTTTTACATGTATTTTGTCTCTCGATGCAATCAGAACTGTAAAATACAGTCATTATCTACCAAGTAATTTAATTTCAAACTATATTTTTCAAAGTTAGCTGGACTGATATTAACCTCTTCTCTTCCAGTATCATGTGTTACAATATGAATTTCAACAGTTATAATACAGTCTGAAATACAGGTGTGCTTCTTTTTTCTGTCCAGCAGGACCCAATGTTGGTACATTTTTTTTAAACACAAGCAGCTTTATAAATACGTTTTCAACACAAGCACATGTACAAATCAGTTTGATATACAAATGATATGTACTTCTTTACAAAACACCAGCTAGTTATGCTGGCATATGTTACACATCCACTGCCCTACTTCTCCTGGCATAGCTGGCAATATCTCACATCATCACAAGAGATACTTTGGAAATGTTATGAAAACTTATATAAAGCAGAAAAGTGGGGAAATCTAGAAAAAGCACAAATGGAAATATGTACGGATGACTTAAATATGCCAAGGTTATAGATAGATGAGGCTCAACAATTAGCAGTTAAGATTGGAGGAGATGAGATTAAGATGGTGATGCATAACCAATCTGCAGCAAAGTTTCCAGGAATAGATGGTATTCTGGTGGATGTTTAGAATGTATTTTAAAGGAAGGGGAACCACCAACATTCTGGAAAAAGCAGTAGTGGCTGTAATACCTAAAGATGATAAAGACTCATCAGATCCAGCTTCATACAAGCCTGTTTTAATTTTAAACATGGGTTACAAAGTGTTTATGCCTAGAATGGCTAAAAGAATTGCAAACGTGTTGCCAAAATTGATAGATGTGGAGGGGAGGCAAACATCTGACAACATTAATAGAACAATGACGATCCAATATTATGTAGAATGTAAGAAAATACTGCTGCTGTTGGTGGGTCTTGATGCAGAAAAAGCATTTGATTTTATGAGTAGGACATAATTAGGAGAATATACAAGGGTTTGGAGGCAAAATTCAAAGTGGGAGGGTTCCCTCTCTGGTATGTTGTATCTAAAGAGAGTAACCGGAGGGGTAGTCTCTTTCCACTTTGTTATTTGCATTATAGTTAGAACCATTGACAAAGAAAATAAGGGACTCAGATATTCAAGGATATAATTGATATTGTATTCAAGAAAGGTTGGCTTTATTTGCCGATGATATTATTTTGTACCTGATAAAACTGGAAAATGGCATCTCACTGTTGTGGTTCATTCTGATACAGTTCCAGGGTTTTGGGAGATATAAAATTAATGAAGATAAAACAATGACTATACCTATAAACTATATACCTACACACAAATTGGTTTAACAATGCCTATATTTATGGGGACATGATGCAATTAAGTATTTATGAGTATGGGTTAAAAAGGACTCTGCTATGGTAACAAATAATATGTGAGAAGAGAGTATACAAAACATGATACAAAAACTTTGAAACTGGAAGCTCTTGTCTATAGATATGGATAACAAGATATAATCAGTAAACATATTTTAGTCCTTTTAGTTTTATATACAGGTCAGACATATTTTATCAACCAGAGGAGAAGTTGTGGATGATAATAAAGAGATGAAAGATTTTATTTGGGAGAGAAAGAAGACAAGAGTCAAGTGGGATAAGTTAATCCTTCCAATAGAACAAGGAGGTTTTGGATTACCTGATTTGAACGGATGTTTTAGAACTACACAGTTAAGACTCTTATACATACCACAAGCAGAAAGCAACAATTCAAAGTGGAAAGGAATGATGGTGATGATGCAGGGGGAAATTCAAGAAATAAGGTAAGACTGAGATCAGACCTCTCAACCAGTTGGGGACAAATTTCAACAGAATCAGGGACAAGTCAAGAAAAAAATCAGAAGGGAGGGACAAGGATTTTAAAATATTAGTGCTGTAACTTGAAACATTGACAGAATCAGATATGAATTAATACACATTTTTTTCTGAAGTAAAGAAGTTTATAAATCTTTATTATTGTTCATTATTATTAAGTGTTCACCACACTTTCCCTCAAAAGTCAATAGTTTTTGGGGAGGGATTAAGAGGGACAGAAAAATTTAAATCAAAGGGGGGGCGATGAAAATGAGGATGATTGTTGAGGTAGCTGAGATTATGGATGCAGATCCTTAAGGAGAATAATAGCAGTCATACAGAACATTGAAAGCAACAGACTGCATAAGGTCAATAAAACCCAAAAAGTCAGAAGTTTGATAAATCAAATGAACACAGTAATTAGGACTGTCCACAGAGATCCGTGCAATACAACAGAAGTAAACAGGATATATTACTGTGCAGCTAAATTAATAACTGATAAAGTTCTACCACAAGAATACAGGGTAGTGAGGGAAAGGAAGGGGAGAAATCGAATATCATCATGGAAGTATCGAACAGAGAAAACTATAAAGCAATTAAGACAATAAGTATCACTGTTAGAAGAATATAGAAGAGGGAACAGATAAAACATACTAAGAAAGATTTATTTATTTATTTATTTTATTTTACATTTGTTGACCGGGATAGTCCAACTGGATTAATGTCCATTTTCAGTGGAGGCCCGGGGGAGAAAAGCTCCAAGGTAGAAGGATAAGTAATAACAAAGAAGGCATATTACAGATAAGATATTTACAAACAACATAAGCAGACATGAATAGACAATATCACAAGTTCGAGTTACCCCTGGTAACAGTCAGGGGAAAAATAAACAGTAATTTGATTAATAGATTATATACATTCATGGTGAGGGTTAGCCAGGCTTGTTACAGTGGCAAAGCCAGTTTAGTGCCAGATGTTGTTTGAGTTTAGCTTTGAATTGGGATAGGGAGGAGATCAAAGTAATGTCAGCTGGAAGGAGGTTCTGTGCTCTGCCTGCAGAGTTTGCCAAGGGGGAGTCACTGGCTACATTGTTAATTTTAATTGTCTGAATTTGTAGTCTGTTTGAGGATCGGAGCAGTCTTGGATTGTTGTAGGGGGGTAGTAATATTTTTAAGAGCTGGTGTGTTATCTGGATAACAGAGGATTTTATTAGCCATAATCATAAGGTTATATTGGATTAGACTGGGAAGTTCTAGCCACCCAAGCTGTTTAAGGTTGATGCAATGGTGTGTTCTAAAAGGCAGGCCAGTGGCAATCCTGGCAATGTGATTGTAACAGATTGAGAGTCTATTAAGTACAATTTTATTTAGATTAGAGAGAAGGGGGGAAGCCAAATTGCTATGGGGCAGACTAAAGGTGCCTCTAGACCCAGGTCAGCAGTCTTCAGTACATAGGAGTTCAGAACAGTATTAGGTATTAACCTTAGCCAATTGTAGGGAAGACTTCAAGACACTTGTTTATGAATACAGTCACACAGGATAACATCCTTCAGGCAGGAGATTCTGTTATTTAGTCTGAGGGGGTCTCTCAAGATAGATGTAATGAAAGCAATGAACAGTATTAGAACAGACCAGGATCTATCATGCACTATCGCAAATTACAAGGAAAAACTTAGAAGATACACAAATAAATATAAAGGAAAAATACAAAATAAGCAGTTTATTGATTGCCCAAAAAAAGTTTATAGAGAATTGGGAAATGAGGCAAAAAGAATTGAAAGACCACCAAAAAGAAGAAATAGATACATTTTGGAGAAGTATCTATGAAGATCCTGTGGAACATAACAAAGATGCTAAATGGATGGAAGAAGTAAAAGAAAGAATAAGAAGTTTAAAGGTACAGGATTTGAAATGGTATGAAGTAACAGCCAGAGAGATTGAAGCAAAGTTAAGAAAAGCCTCTAACTGGAAAACCCCAAGCCCAGATAAAGTACCTAATTTCTGGTTAAAAGTATTAACATCTTTGTACGAAGATTTAGCTATGTAAGAACTATTTATACATGCACCCTGAACAGACAACAACCTGGTTAACAATAGGAAAAACAATGCTCCTACTTAAGAGTAAACCTGAAAGCAATAAAAGAATTTCATATGGAACAAAAAATAATTTGTTGTTAAATGAAGCCATAGTGGAGAACTGTAAAAAGGGGAAGAATCTAAGTATGGCATGGACAGACTATAAAAAACATTTGACACTTTTGTTTTGTTTTTTATCTAATGGATAAAAGAGTGCTTAAAAATGTATAAGATATACCCTACACTGATCAATTACATTACAGCAGCCATTAAACAGTGGCAAATTACTTTGCAGTTAAGCCATGATAAAGGACAAATTATTATTCCAGGGATACAGATTCAAAGGGTTATATTCCAGGGTGACTCTGTCACCACTGCTATTTTGTCTTGCCCTTAATCCATTAAGTTGTCTACTTAACAGATTAGGTCATGGCTATAATTTGGGTTCCCAGAAAGCAGCAAAGTGGAAAGGCTTTTCATCTTCGTTTTGTAGATGATTTAAAACTGTATAGTTCATCAGATGACGAATTGAAAGCACAACTGCAAGTGGTCAAAACTTTTTCAGATGATACAAGAATGTCATTTGGTCTTAATATATGTCCAAAAGCAACCTTTAAAGCAGGAAAGTTGCAACACCAAGAAAACATTAGTTTGGGACAAGAATGTGATATCAAAGAACTTGAGAAAGAGGGAGTGTATAAATATTTGGGACTTGATGAAGGATCAACAATAAAATCTGAGCAAATGCAAACAAAACTTACTAAGGAATACTTTAGAAGACTTAAGTTAATCCTGAAAACAGCACTGACATCTAGGAACAAAATTCAAGCTATAAACCAATTTGCTCTTCCAGTCCTAATTTACAGTTTTGGAGTGATTGACTGGCCTCAAAACATGTCGGATAGATTAGGCAGAAGAACAAAAAGGATGCTTCATGCTCACCAAATGATTGATAAAAATCAGTGCTTACCAAGATTATATATTCCCCATTGTGAAGGAGGTGTTGTGCAAACATTATAATATTGAAGTAGTTGTGAAGCATTGGAAGCATGAGACACAAATAATTATACAAAATTAAGTTTATATCGCATGGGATCATCCACTACCAAAAGTTTAAAATATAGATGCAAGAAAACCAGATATAGTAGTCCAAGAAATGAAGACGAAAGTAGCATTGATCATTGAAATTTCTACACCCAGTGACTACAGTGTTTTACATAGAGAGACACAAAGTCATAAAATACTAGGATGTGCAGACAGAAATTAGGGCAATGTGAAAGAAAGATGGCCAGACATTTCCAGTAGTAGTAGGAGCAAATGGGTCTTATGAAAAGAAATTTACAATCATACTTAGATATGCCACCAGTACATGTAACTCCATATGAATTACAGAAGGAATCACTACTGGGCACATTGCAGGAGCTCTGAAGAGCAATTCTGGCTAACATCAAAGATTGAAACAATACTAATTTCATGAAATTTAATCATACTTTGAGTTAGGAATGGGGTTCATTCCCATCATGGTATTAAAAACCCAAAAGACTTTGCAGAAATTAAAAAGGAGAGAGGCCTCTTGAGATATTATCAGGGTCTATCTAAGCAGCGTTCTTTGCCTTAACACAGTAAGAACCTGCTGCCTTTGTGGTATTAGTGAAGAAAATGTGGGAGTATTTTCTGGGGGTTATTGGGGTGATGGGGGAAAATTGGAGCTACATTTGTAGGCCAGCTGATTTCCTATATTCTCTGGCTCCATATAGATAGTTCCATTCATCATTTTAAGTGATGTTATTTCATCTTTCTCTTCCTCAAGGAAAGTAAGAGTTAAACACCTTTTCTAACTTTTTCTGTTTAATTCAAAAAACCCCCCCCCCCCCCCCCCCCCCCCCCCCCCCCCCCCCCCCCCCCCCCCCCCCCCCCCCCCCCCCCCCCCCCCCCCCCCCCCCCCCCCCCCCCCCCCCCCCCCCCCCCCCCCCCCAAAAAAAAAAAAAAAAAAAAAAAAAAAAAAAAAAAAAAAAAAAAAAAAAAAAAAAAAAAAAAAAAAAAAAAAAAAAAAAAAAAAAAAAAAAAAAAAAAAAAAAAAAAAAAAAAAAAAAAAAAAAAAAAAAAAAAAAAAAAAAAAAAAAAAAAAAAAAAAAAAAAAAAAAAAAAAAAAAAAAAAAAAAAAAAAAAAAAAAAAAAAAAAAAAAAAAAAAAAAAAAAAAAAAAAAAAAAAAAAAAAAAAAAAAAAAAAAAAAAAAAAAAAAAAAAAAAAAAAAAAAAAAAGTTCCTAACTGCTGAATTAAACTTGTAGATATAAACCCCAGTTTGAATAATCCAGGGCTTTTCTTCTGGGGGGGTTCCTTTTTATATTACAAATGAATTAGTCTCAAAAACAATGTACCACATGATATGCATATTACATTATATATATACATTATATATATATATATATATATATATATATATATATATATATATATATATATATATATATATATATATATATGGGAATGGGGGATGCCTTTTAGCACATAAGTACTGTGGGTCAGCACATCAGGTGCCTCAATTTGTTCAGGGTGGTCAACGCTTTCAAAATGAATGTTGCTATTTAGTCTATCAGCTATTCCAAGAGTATTTGCTAAAGGCAGAAGACTTGTAGGAGAAGTGAGCATGAGCGTCTATATATATATATATATATATATATATATATATATATATATGTGTGTGTGTGTCTGTGTGTTTGTGTGTCTGTGTGTATGACTCTCTCTCTCTCTCTCTCTATATATATATATATGTATATATATATATATATATATATATATATATATATATATATATATATATATATATATAAATCCACACAACCAATGAACCACAACAAACAGGGAGAGTACTAGTAGAAACAAGACAAAACACCAAACCTCAGTATTCAATCCAGTGATCAACAACTAATGACCAAATTTAAAAAAAAATGTTCAGAAATGCTATAAGTCCACAAAACTGGTTTCATTGCTTGCTATGCAGCTTCCCCAGAGTGTAATGAGAAAGAGTTGAAAACATTTTTTATAGCAAAATCGCATGAAAACAGTCACTATCTGAGTGATCATATGATAAACCTCCATCAACAACCATTTATCATTGTTTAGTAAATTCATATATGAGTATCAAAATATTGAAGTAATGATTCACAATAGTAAAACCAAAATAGCATGTGAATTATCAAAAAAGCATGTTCATAACTGCTGAATTAAACTTGTAGATATAAACCCCAGTTTGAATAATCCAGCTTTCTTCTGTGTTCTGAATTAACTCAGTCAAATACAAGTCAGAGGTTAGAGATGAAGAAATCACTGTGTTAGTATGAGTAAAGGCAAACATTACAGGTTCATAGGTAGGTACTAGGCTATCTGCCCGAAGGCATTTATAACCCTAGCCAGAATGTGTTGGTTTTCGCTGCCCCCCTTAGATTAGTTCCCTGTGCCTCTGTCCAGCAGAGCCACTGAAGTGATCCCCAGGGTAAACTTTCTGTTTCCCATCCACTCATCAAAGTTTCTCTTGAAGAGTGTTAGCGAGGAGCTCTGCCTAATGTAGACTGGAATCTTGTTTCTCTGGGATAGGAATCTATCCCTCCAGCACGTCCTATTTATTGTTGTGATGAGGTTTAGATCCCTAGAGTGTGTGGCTTGAGGTGATAAGGTTTTCTTTAGGTGGAGCATGTCCATCAGTTCTGGGTTGGACATGGTCTTGTATGTCAGGCAGAGATCACCTTTGAGTAGGCAGTATGCAACTGAGTACAGCTGGAGCTTCTTCAGTCGAGCTGCATAGGTCATCTGTTTGAGGCCAGTTATCCTCTTAGTGAGGTACATTTGTGGTCTTTCCAGCTGTTGCAGGTGTCTTGTAAGGTATATCTCAAATGGGGCATCATACTCTATAATGGGTCTGATGAGTGATGAGCAGATGGCCACAATGACTTCTTTTGATCTGAATGCGAACCCTTTTGTGATTAGGTAGGCCACATAGAGGATTTTCTAACCACTTTGGCAATGTGATTATCAAAGGAGAGATTACTATCTCCTTGAGTCCCCAGATCCCTTATTACATCTTCCACATTTAGGGGACTACCACTTATGTGGTAGTTTATGGGTACTTTGTTTTTTCCAAAGGGGATGACTATGCACTTTTTGGCATTTATCTTGAGGCCATGGTTTTGACACCAGGTATCCATCTCAATGAGATCCTTTTGAAGGATGTCTGTATCAGCCGGAGAGTCAATTATAGCCCCTAGTTTGCAGTCGTCTACGAACTTGGTCAGCCATAGTCCTCCTGTGCTTGCCTGTACCTCTGAGAAGTATATGCTGAACAGGAGGGGTCCTAGGACTGAGCCCTGGGAATGCCACATGTAACCAGTTTAGAATCGGACCTAGCTCCTGCAACTCTCACCATGTGGGTTCTGTCCATGAGCCAGTTGGCAACCCATCTTGTGACATAGGGGTTTATGTTCAGGCTGGTGAGCTTGTCTATAAGAATTGTTATATTTCTCAACATGGATGCCAAGATTGACCTTGAGAGTGAAGAGCTTGGCATCCATATCTCACACACACACACAATAAGCTGGTTATACTTACAGACTTGATCATAATTTTCTGTGCTAAAAATCACCTGAGAAGTACAGCAGCAAAATACCAATGAGACAAATCATTCAAGAAAACCAATGAAAACATAATAAAATAGAAGTTGTACAATTTATATTAAGTTACAGCTAAATGAATACAAAGTAACAATTCAAACAAAACTAACAGGAAAAACAGTACATTGTAAAGGGCTTGACTAGTGTGATACATGAACTCTAGCATTAGTGAACTACATTTTGTAACTCATGGTGAAACTCATTCAGTAAATTTACAGCATAAAGACTTCCAATAAAAAAGTAAAATTGGAGAGACAGACTCCTTAAGCACTGAAATAATGCCCAGAAAAAGGTTCTTCATAACCTGACTAATTCTATGAGCAGACCACCAGACTGAAATGCTTTGCACTGACAGCTGTCAAAATAGTTGTCAAATGTAATTATCCAGTAGTTTGGTAATAGAATAAGGGTGGTTAGGAAGTTGCTTTATGATAGCACGATTTCAATGTGCAAGGATTCTGTTGTCTGTTTTAGATTTTTATCAATCTTTATGCAGAATTAATGGCCCATTGTTTTCAGCATCTGACCAGTGCGGTTGCTGTATTTCAGAGGGCTATTTGCTAAGCACATTAACATACTTCTGCTATGATTTTGAGCCTAAAATTTAGCCTTGCTCCTCTGATATTTATGATGTTTCTAATAAAGTCTGGCCTGTTTATGGGGTATACTTTATTCAATTCCTAAACTAAGCCTGACCAAAGATTGACTACTACTACTAACTATATAGACTCTAATATATAAAGACCTTCTGTTGTGAAAAGTAATGAAAGGTACATCTTTCTGATCCTCCGCTATGATTTCTAATGCTCAGAAGTTGAGAGGTATGCATATTAATGAGCTTATGCATTCTAGCAGCTAGTGCTCATCACATTTGCAGTTAGAGCTGTAGATAGGTCAGCTGGCACCCAAGGTGATGCCTCCTCAACCCAAAACTGAAGGCAAAAAAGGTCATCCAAAGTTGAAATCCTATACTAGTCCTTGCTACAATTATAACAGTATACTCACGCTGCAAATAACTAAACACATTCATTAGAGTAGCCCCAGTATTAGCAACAACTCCATAAATGAACGCCATTGCTGCACTTGTGCTTGATTGGCAAGTCTTCTGAGGTGCTAATTGCACCCCCCTAATAGCCTGCACCCAGGGCAACTGCTCCCTTTACCCCATCTTAGCAATAACACTGCATGTACTATGACCATTCTATATTTAGAGACCAACTTTCACCTTTTCTGTACTATTCTGCCTATATTCCATGATCCTGATTGCATTAGCATTCAGCTTGACATAGATTTTTGTCTTAGCATATAGAAGGTTTCAAGGAACCAGTACCAGTTTCAGAGGGAACTAGATCTGACTGTTCTTAATATGAGGAATTAATGTGATAAATGCTCCATCTTTCTTTTGTGGGATGTTACAACTAAATCACAGGACACTTCTGTGGTGTGACTCAGTGTCTTTTAATTTCCTAGACTGTTACCAAGGCTAGAAAGACTGTTCAGTGTATGAAAGTGTTATTCTGTTATGGTAACTGCTGATATGAAATAACTTAAAGCATGTGGTCCAACAAGTACAGATAAAATGACACTGACCATGTACAGTGCTACAGCAAGGCAAACTTAAGCATTATGTCAAAACACCAAAACACAAACTCAAGAAAGAACGATAAACTTCTATAAACTCACACACATGGAATCCACTCAGGCAAGCTGACCAGTAGTACACCAACACCATACACAAGTCGAATAAATCCAAAGTGCATTTAATATACTAAGCTTTTCATTGAATTGAATAAATCAACTTCCTCAGAAAAAAGCCTACACAGGAAACAGGGGTTTAAATTTCCCTCCACCTAGTCACATGATTGCTAGACAAACATTGAAAGGTTGCCTGCATAGTGAAACACTCACAAGCCCCTCCCCAGCTTTACAAATGTTTAAAGTGATATATTCTTTATGTTACAATTTCATAGTGCCAGATAGCAACAGCAAACCACTCAATAAATATATCCTACTTTAAAAACATTTAAGCGTCAATAAAATGAATAAGTAAATAAATAAAACAAAGCAATGTGCCTAATTTACTTAACCCATTGCTTTGTGGACATAGCAAAATTTATCGCAAATTAAAAACTAAAAAATCAAATGACACATTAAAAATTGGTAAACCCATAAAAGTCATGTGTATGTATATGTTTAAACAATATTACATAGTCCTAGTGTTTAAATATGAAAAACTCTCAAAAAAATAATAAATATTTGTAATTAATATAATAAATGATATTAATTTATGATAAACTTTAATGAAGCAAAATCATCCTTTCACATCATTGTGCAAAATAAACTGTATGTTTAAAAATTATTATTATTTATCTACTCAAACTTTTCAGTCTCAAAATACACATGATGGAATGCAATTCATTGATGCCTGGGTAGTGACAAGCATCTAGTCTTAGTTGCCAAATTAATTCACAACATTCCAGAATCAAAGACTCAGGGCCCCCCCCTATTGTCCATAGGGACTTGATCTATAACTCGAAAGGTAAAACTATGGGATGGGTGATCCATTATGTGTCTCGCAAGGGTGTTCTCTCCTTTACATCTCCCTATAGCATATATGTGTTCATACACTCGTTCTAGCAATTTTCTGTCCGTCTTTCCAATATAGAAGACTGGACAGTGGCAACGCCTTGCTAGATAGACCACCTGTTTACTCTGACAGTTGAATTTACCCCCTATTTTATACCTCCTACCCCTCATCTCAAAGGTGTGTCCTGTCTCCATGTGTTTACAATACCGACACATGTTACACTTAGACATACCTAACAGACTTCCTACCTTCCTCAGTTTCCTCTCCAGTAACTGTTTTAGATTGGGTCCCCGTTTATAAACTATAGTGGGGTAACCCTGGAGTTTGTTCCTCAATGCTACTATGTTCATAAACAAATTCCAATTTTTCTGAACTATAGCTGTCACTGTTTTAGCATCCAAGCTAAATGTTAGAATAAAACTGTAAGGACTTATGCCTTCTACAACCTGACTTGTATTTGTCTGGTGTACTGTATTCTGATTAAGTATGGGTAAATAAATTCCCCTGTTTCTTTTTGACTGAACTTCATCCACCAAATCCAGAATCAAGTTCAAAGGGTACCCTCTTTTTAAAAACAAATCCTTCATGAAGTTACACTCATCCCTAAAGTCTGTGTCTGTAGTGACCATTTGTGCAGCCCTAACCAGTTGCCCCTTGACCACAGATTTTCTCTGTGAAAAAGGATGGCAACTGGAGAACTGAAGGACGGTGTTAGAATGAGTTTCCTTACAGAATATTTTAGCCAAGTAAAACTTGTTGGTACAGTCTTTAATCATGTGTACGTCAAGACAGGATATTCTGTCTTCAGCAAAGCACAAAGTAAATTTAAGAAACCTAGTCGTTGAGTTAAAAAATTCATCTAACTCCAGGGCTACTTCAGTGTCTCCCTTAAGGATAATAAAAATATCATCCAGGAAATGTGTGTAAAATATTTTTTTTCCTGGATGTTAGGGTTGGCCATGACAAACTCCCTCTCCCAGTACACCATGACCAGGTTAGCTAAACTAGCTCCACATGGAGAGCCCATGGCCACACCTATCTTCTAAAGAAAATATTTATTATCAAAGGTCACATAGTTATGGGACAGGATGATATCTAATAGTTCCTCTGTGAGTTGGATTTCTGAACAAGAGGCCCCTTTTACTCTCATCATGAAGGTCACCCACTCCACTGCTTCTAAATGAGGAATAGAAGAGTAAAGGTCCTTAACATCAACTGTAGGAAATTATACTCCTCTCTAAAAGGTATTTTGTTGACATTCTCCAAGGACCATGAATCCTTGGAGATCTGGGTTTCACTTTTGACATATTTTTTCAGAATATTATCAACCACTTTAGTACTAGCATGCATAATGCTGTTCCTTGCGTTCACTAGTGGGTGCATAGGAGGATTGTGTAGGTCCTTATGGACCTTAGGGATTCTGAATAAAATGGGAATCCTGGGGGCCGGCATGGTGAGATAATTATATAATTCAATAATGTCTATTCTTGCTTCAATAAACATGTCTTGAATATAATACCTAATCCTAGAGTAGCCTACGTTAAGCTCATTCCTTGCTACCTCTTCATAGGTGTCAGTGGAAACTATTTCAGTCATCCTTGTGATGTAATCTTCGTTACTCATTACTGCTAAACCTCCACCCTTGTCAGGTTACATGATTCTAACTGGCAAACTGCACAAAGACTCCAATAAAAATTGTTCCTCTTTACTGATGTTAAAAGGGTGGGTAGCCTGTAAATGGGAGTCACCCAAAGCATGACGTAAATCCAACTCGCATAGTTGATCAAAAAGTGCTATTATTGGATGTAATGGAGGATGGTAAATACTACGTATATGATAATCACTACTCATACTGGTGTAATCGCCCAAATGTACATGCAGATTAAGTTTTCTTACAAACATTTTGAATTCAATGAGAGTCTTAGCAATGTCCGCTCATCTGGAAGGAACAAAGGAAGAACCCTTTGCTAACAGTTCCACCAGGTTAGGAGGAAAAGCAGTCCCTGAATAGTTTAAAATTTTAAAATGAGAGATTATGTTGTAAATAACCTCACAAGAACGAGGCTGAACTACTGTAACATTAGTACAATCCATACCTATTTCCATCGGTTCTTGGTTTTGTTCTGGGCTTTGCGACCCAGAAGAGGGGTGTGGTTGGAGCCTCTGTTCAAAAAATCCACCTGGGATGACTGATTGTGGTTGGAGTTGTCAGCCAACTGCTCACTCCATTGTACCTGTTCAGGCAATGGTTCCTCGACATTCTGGTTGTTATTGTCAGTGTTCCTGGAGTTTTCTCTGTGGGGAGCCACCCGCGTAGAACCATTGGGGCTGGCTAAAAGGTTTCCTTGTGCCAGAGCTGGTCTTGGGTAAGATGTACCTTCCCTGTAATCCCTCAAATCATGATTTCATTTCTTGATTTTAGCTGTATTAATTTTAGTGATATATTGGTCTATGCTACTAAAAATCTGTTCATAATCGAAACAGTATCTATGAAAGTCTATATTCTTTTTAATGTCGTCATCCAATGAACTAGTTTCCCCAACCAGACTGTTGGCTGCCTCCTGGTAATGTTTACACATTAACTCAAGCAGTTCAAACCCGTGTTTATCAAACAGACTAATAAGGTCAGAATGGAAAGAAGACCCTTCAGCTAGACCCGTTGTGTATTGCCAAGACCTCAAGCCTTTAGGAATTACCTTCAGCCATTTACATTCTTGAAAATAGGCTATTTCCAGCTGGATTTTCCTCAGCTTGACCAGTTTTTGGTCAAACAGATGTAGTTTCGTCGATAATTCCACACTAGACTCAACTGGTTCCTCTGGTAAATTGTTGAGTAGTGGTTAGGAAAAAGTAAAATGTCTTCCAAGCCAAATATTCAAATCTGGAGCCCCAGTAAAACTGGTAGAATTAGATTGATGATTTCGCTGTTGATTAGTTCCTTTGTTTGGTGTCGATGTGATTCTACTCACCAAGAGGGTCCCATCATTAAGTTCCATACTTCAAACTTGTTCCGACTGAACAGTTGTAATAATACCCAAAACTGTTGGAGGTAAATTAGAAGTACTCAGCCCTGTATTACTAGGCAAACCAGGACTATTCGAATTAGCTGGAGCTTGACTAAGCAAAACCTGCTGTGGCTCGGTTACCTGGTCTAACCTGGTCGATAAATTGTCCACCTTCTGTGTGAGCATTTGGATTAACAACGATAAATTGCTCACTTTATCCACTTCTGGAAGCACTGGTGCCGAACCCAAAGCTGTTTCCATGTCCACAAAACTCCAAAACACAAACTCAAGAAAGAACGATAAACTTCTGTAAACTCACACACATGGAATCTGCTCAGGCAAGCCGAGTACACCAACACCATACACAAGTCGAATAAATCCAAAGTGCATTTAATATACTATAACGTAGAATTTAAGCACATAAAAAAGCTTTTCATTGACTTGAATAAATCAACTTCCTCAGAAAAAAGCCTACACAGGAAACAGGGGTTTAAATTTCCCTCCACCTAGTCACATGATTGCTAGACAAACATTGAAAGGTTGCCTGCTTAGTGGAACATTCACAAGCCCCTCCCCAGCTTTACAAACTTTTAAAGTGATACATTCTTTATGTTACAATTTCATAGTGCCAGATAGCAACAGCAAACCACTCAATAAATATATCCTACTTTAAAAATATTTAAGTATCAATAAAATGACTAAGTAAATAAATAAAACAAAGCAATGTGCCTAATTTACTTAACCCGTTGCTTTGTGGACATAGCAAAATTTATCACAAATTAAAAACTAAAAAAATCAAATGACACATTAAAAATTGGTAAACCCATAAAAGTCATGTGTATGTATATGTTTAAACAATATTACATAGTCCTAACATTTTAATATGAAAAACTCTCAAAAAAATAATAAATATTTGTAATTAATATAATAAATTAAATTAATTTATGATAAACTTTAATGAAGTGAAATGATCCTCTCACATCATTGTGCAAAAGAAACTGTATGTTTAAAAATTATTATTATTTATCTACTCAAACTTTTCAGTCTCAAAATACACATGATGGAACTCAATTCATTGATGCCTGGGTAGTGACAAGCATCTAGTCTTAGTTGCCAAATTAATTCCCAACGTTCCAGAATGAAAGACTCAGGGCCCCCCCTATTATCCATAGGGACTTGATCTACAACTCGAAAGGTAAAACTATGGGATGGGTGGTCCATTATGTGTCTCGCAAGGGCGTTCTCTCCTTTACGTCTCCCTATAGCGTATATGTGTTCATACACTCGTTCTCACAATTTTCTGTCCGTCTTTCCAATATAGAAGACCGGACAGTGGGAACATCTTGCTAGATAGACCACCAAAACAGTTGTCAAATGTCACAGTTTAGTAGCTATTTTGACAGCAGTTAAACTGCAGCTATTCAAAGTGAAAAAAAAATAGCTCTCATTTTCAGTGTTACCAACCAATGCATAATTATTATGTTTCCATGTTCTAAAAATGTTACTCATATTTTCACAACCCCATTTGAACCCCCAATCCCATATCATAGGTCCACTCAAAGTAGAACAATTTATTATACAATAGTTCTTATTACCACAGGACAGCTCTAGATTGTGTTTAACATATCCTCTCTATCACAGAGAATGCAGAGCAGAATGTCACAGTTTCCGGACCAGTCAAAAAGCACTACAATGCAAACATCGCTTTTCAGAATTATGTTAAAGTGCTAGATACTACTTCTCCATTGCTATAAAATGAAATACAAAGTGTTAGAGCTCCATTGTAATCACCCCACTGTGTCAGCTCTAGTCAAAGAAGTAAAGTTTGGGTGTTTCAAATCAGCAGTTACCATGACAGAATAACACTACGTTGTTTAAATTTGTGTTCTTTCTGACAAAATGCAAATCAAAATATCACAGCTCTAGTCAGATAAGCATTATATTGTTAAATGCTGCTTTCTGCAAGTAATGTAAAACATACACAAATACATGCACACAAAATGGAAGGTAAAGAGTTATCCCTGATATGTAGTGTTCCCCATGTCCCTTGTGTTTTGTGTTGAAAAACGTTGTTCTTATATTTTTAACAGCCTTTAAGGCACTCTGTAAAGAATTATCCCTGGTGTCTATTTCCCCAACTAATGTTGCAGGATTTGCTTGTTAGTCTAGGGAGTGTGGTGCTATGACAAACCCCCCAAAACATACACAAGAACATATTCACAGATTCCTGCATACAGACACACACACACATACAGCCTCCACCATTGCATTCGTGAACACACTCACCCATTCACCAACATACAAATCTACCCTACCTCCTAAATAACCCCATACTGTAATGTCTCAGACAGACACACACACACGCACACACACACACACACACACACACACACACACACACACACACACACACACACACACACACACACACACACACACATACACGCAGCCTTACACGTGCACACACAACCCCAACACTACCTCTTTGCCAAACTCCCTGGTACTTACCTAATGCACTGAGTGAACAAGAACACTTGGCCATGTACATTAACATGGGTGGCTGATGTTCCTTACAAAGCCAAGTGAAGTACTCAGCTGTGTAAATTGCTTACCACAAGTATTTCTGGGAGAGTACATGGCTAATTAGCATATAATGTTCCCCAGAATGCCTCATTTGCATTTGTGTAGGGCCACAGAGACAGTCCACTGTGGTGCTCTACCTCTTCGTGCTACAGCTCCATGGTAGGGCTAACTCTAAATCAGAAATAGTTATTGTAAGGTATACATATGGTGTATACCTTGCAGTAACATTTCCAAATTTGGCTCACTGTAATATTGCTCAGATCCCATACTAGCTGAAGTCCTGAGATTTTAGTTGTGTGAGTTTCTTTTTTTTTTTTAACTGTATAAAGGCAGTCTCAAAGAACAAAACATATGAAAAATAGTCTGAGAATGACAATTTCTGTTTTGGACTTTCTAAGAAGTGAAAGTAAAATTCAGATGGGCTTCATGACAATCTAGTGACTGAATTGTGTCAAAATGCTTTTTTGGTCTCAACTTGTGCTCATTTGCATTTCTATTATACTTGCACTGTAAATTAATCAACTGTTTCACTTACTGGCACTATAATTTTAATTGTACTTCATTGTTAGCTTTGTTTTCTCTTTTCTTTTAACTCACATAAAATTTACTGTGCCATTTGCTACTTGGTCATGAATACAAAAGTGGTAAGGTAATGGGAATCTTGCTTTTTAAATCCCTTTCCTTTTGTGAATCGTACCCCCAAGAAAGAATAAAATACCAAACAAAAAGATAGTTAAAAATGAAAGAAAAAAATAAAATACCATTTATCATCTTTCTAAGAGAAGTGAGGCAACAGAAAGACAATTAGAGGACTGGTCAGTTACAAGAGACTCAACTCTTCAGAATTGTTTTAAAGTATTAAATTGTTGCAAAACAAAGTCACCAAACATTACCACCTGAAGACATGGTGATGACTGAATAATCAAAGGTTTCCACAATCTGTTGTTCCATACCATTTAATTAGCATCTTGCAAAGATTTTTGCTGAAGTCTTAAGACCAGTCTAAATGTTAAGATCAAATCACCACCAAACCCCTGCATTATTGTAGGCATCAGTCTTATTCTCAAATTATACAGTTAGCTACTGTAAAGCCACTGAATTATCAAAATGTGAAGCAGAACATCCTTTGTTCATAGGTTCATAGGTTCATACTAGGCTATCTGCTCTAGGGCATTTATAAGCCTAGCCAGAGTGTGTGTGGCTTTCACCACCCCTTAGGATGAGAATACTATGCCCATTTAGGGTTTAGTTTACTGTGCCTCTGTCTAGTAGTGACACAGAGATGATACCTGGGGTAAACCTACGATCTCCCATCCACTCGTCAAGATTTCTCTTGAAGAGAGTTAGTGAGGGGCTCTGCCTAACAATGACTGGGATTCTGTTCCAGAGTGTAGGGAACCTCTGGGTTATGAATCTGTCCCTCCAGCACGTCCTATTTATTTCTGTGTTGAGGTTCAAATCTCTTGCTCTCGTGGCTCTGATGGATTTGGATTTTCTGAGGTGGAGCATGTCCATTAATTCCGGATTGGACAATGCCTTGTATGTCAGGCATAGATCACCTCTGAGTAGGCGGTATGCGACTGAATAGAGCTGGAGTTTCTTCAGCCGGGCAGCATATGACATATGTTTGTGACCCTTTATCCTCTTGGTGAGGAACTTTTGGGGTCTTTCCAACTGCTGCAGGTGTCGGGTAAGATACATCCCAAATGGGGCATTGTACTCAATCATGGGCCTGATAAGAGAAGAGTACAGGGACACAATGACCTCTCTTGATCTAGATGTGAATCCCTTCATGATAAGGTGGGCAATATAGAAGGTCTTCCTAACCACTTTGGCAATGTGAGTGTCAAATGAGAGGTTACTGTCAACTTGGGTCCCTAGGTCCCTGATTACCTCTTCCATACTTAATGGATTACCACCTATGTGGTAATTTGTGGGTACCTTGTTTTTCCCAAAGGGTATGACTATACATTTTTTGGCATTCAGTTTAAGGCCATGGCTCTGGCACCAATTATCCATTTCTATGAGGCCTCTCTGCAGGATGCTTTTGTCTGCTGGAGTATCAATTATGGTGCCCAGTTTGCAGTCATCTGTGAACTTTGTCAGCCACAATCCTCCTATGTTTGCTTTCACCTCGGAAAAATAAATGCCGAACAAGAGGAGTCCCAGGACTGAGCCCTGTGGGACACCGCTTGTGACTGGCTTAGAGTCTGACATGGCTCCAGCAATTCTGGCCTTGTGGGGTCTGTCCTTGAGCCAGTTTGCAACCCATCTTGTGACATATGGGTTTACATCTAAGCTGGTGAGTTTGTCTATGATGCCCGAGTGGGGTATTGTGTCGAAGGCTTTTGCAAGGTCAAGGTAGGCTGTGTGAACTGCCTTACCCTCATCAATGGCCTTAGTGACTCTTTCAAAAAAGTCGACCAAGTTCAAAAGGCAGGATCTGCCCTAGACAAAGCCAAATTGGGTAGGATCCAATGTCTGTAGGTCCCCAGTGTCTTTGTTTATGAGTTCCATAAAGAGAAGTCATAGCTTTGCAGACCAGGCTCATCAAGCTTATGGGGCGGTAATTTCCAGGCTCTATAGAAGCACCGCCTTTGTGGAGTGGGACCACTGTTGCTGTACGCCACTCTTTGGGTACGTATCCTGTAGTAAGGCTAAGATTTAACAGCAGCCTTATGTGCAGGTTTAGTTCCTCTTGGAGTTCATGTAGCACACAGTCCGGGACACCGTCCGGTCCCATTGATGCTGTGTTTTTAGCTTTGGAGAGGGCGGCTCTCACCTGGGCATCTGAGATGTTAGGGAGGCTACACTCTGCTGGGATAGATATTTCTCCTTTGGGGGGGAGGGGGCGGAGAAATTTGCACTGAACCTGTCTGCCAGAATGTTGGCAATGTCTGTGGGTTCAGTGTATTTTGTGTCATTTTGGACTAACTCTGAGCATATCTGGGAGTTTCCACCCAGGTTTCTAACATAGCTAAAGAAGGCCTTGTGATTGTCTTTTGTGTCTTTTGCGATTTTTCTCTCAAAGTTGGCCTTGGATGATTTTATGAGTGATCGTAGTTTTTGCTAGTACTGATCAGAGATGTCTTCCCTTTTAGGGATTTTGCTCTGTCATGTAGTAGCTTCCTCCTCCTGTTGTAAAGTTTGTTAATGGCTGGGGTCCACCAGACAGGGCGCCTGCCTTTGGGGGAATGGGTCTTGGTTTTATTTGGGATTGCATGATCCATGCATTCTTGAAGGTGCCTGTAGAAGGTATTTATAAAGGATTCAGCGGTGTGGGTTGTGGTTTCCACTGGCCCAGGGGCCTTGAAGGATACCACTTCAGTCTTAAGAAGTGTGAAGTTGGCTTTTGAGAAGTTCTTCACTGTGGTCTTTTGTGCAGGGGGTGGGGGCGGGATGTGGATTTCCAGTGAGATTAATTTATGGTCTGATCTCGCCAATGAGGGGTATACTTCCGGTGTGGCGCATTTTCAACCCATGTTTGTGATGATCAGGTCTAGTACATTATCTCCTCTTGTGGGAATGGTGACTAGCTGTTCCATCGCATTTGAGTTTATGAATTCTAGGAACCTTTGGGCTAGGGTGTTGGGGCTTGAGTAATGTTCCCAGTCTATGTTTGGGTAGTTGAAGTCTCCCAATATGATGGTATTTGGAGAGACATTCATACTCTCCAGTGTCTTCACCGAAAACAAAGCCATAATCTGAAGTGCAAAAAAAGGTATGGCTTTCACAAAATGTATCTTCAGTAGTCAAAATAAAATTCAGACCACTAGCTGATCCTCCTCAAACACACAAGGAAGTATTAGCTAGTTTTATCTTTTATAGAAAATTCATGAAGTTATTTATTGAATAGTGTTCATAAAACGTCAAAGTGATTTGGATACAGCACTCAGCTAAGCCATTTGCAATTTTCATTATGTACATTTTAAAAGATAATGGGTCATATAGCTGAGTCCTTTTCAATATTTTCAGGGCAAAGCTTACAGGAACTAGTTTGGGCATTTTTTTCTTTATTCCTGATTGCTAAAATGTCTACCTGATGTCATTTTCTACCTTATGCACCTAGCAAAATGTTTGCAGTTGTAACTGTGGTATGCTTGTTGATATATTTTGGGAATGTCAGTTTATGATGCCTCCCATATTTACCTAGATGTCATTTCTGCGGTTTTTATTTAATTTCACCAGTTTAGCAGATATCATTAACATCTCATTTGGTGTATTTTTTCTTTGTATTTTAGTCTATTGTAAAATAGCTCGAGTGACTTTGCTTAGCTTAGATAGTTAAAGGGCAGTATGATAAATTTAACTCCCTATGATGTCATATAATTTTGTTTTTTTCTTTCAGTTCCAAATGTTCCTTGACTCAATGAATTACTTTTTTTCTCTAGTGGTATTCACAGTAATATAAACTACTACATTTCAAAATGAAAATAAGCTATTTCCTTGGGAAACTTATTTCAATTATATATTTATTTTTTGTCCTTTTTGGGGGAGGGCAGGCCTCCTTTGTATGCCAACCAGCTGATCATTAACTGCTCTGAGTCTGTTCCCATTGCTGCATTTTGTCTTTCTGCCTCCTGAACTACCCACACCATGGGGTCTAAGTGGTATTTTGGAGCAGAGCAGCATTACATATGCTATCCTGTGCATTAGGGATTTTTATATGCCATAACTACTGCAGCAACTGCCATTGTATACAGCACCACACCAAGGTTTTTAGGGCTATATTAGGCTAATGACCACTGTAGCCTTTATAAATCTAGTCAAGCATCCCAATTATATTCTGCAAATATTATATGCCTTAGAGGTATTTTAAGGGATAACCATTTGAAATGTTGGGACCCTCTAGGGCAAGTCCCAAAATGTAGAGACTGAATGGCAGAAAGAACAGATTTACATATACTAAGTCTGAGATGCCATTTCTCAGAATAGTCCCTTTTTTCTGAGGTATGGTGATGTCAGAATTGATATCTATAAGTTCAGATGGTGAGGATGCAGGGGACTTCCCCCTCTTACAAAAAGAGGTTTTAAGGAGAGGAGTGATGTTTAAGACTCGCTCTTCTCCTTTGTTTTGGGTTTTTTCAGCATGTTGGCACTTGGCATTTTGAGAGTCAGCATTTTAATATGGAGCCATTTTATTGGGTCTTTGTAAGCTAGGGCAAGATTTACAAGCTGCGGCTGCACATTAGAGACATGGGTGCTGCACCCGTTCTGATTTCCTATCCACTGGTCCAGGTTTCTCTTAAAACAGTCAGCTCCAGTTTCCTCAATGCCATATTCTAATGAAAATCTGCCCTGAGGTTACAGTACCACCTCATCACTGAGGATATGTCAAATCATTGATTAAAAAAGAAAACTTGCAGACTTGCAGTGTCTAAATCAGTTCCCATAAGTTTAGGCCTAAAAAACTAGAAAAGGACAAAGATATTCCATTTCTTGGTCTTACATGGATGGATTGATGTTATCTGAATTGATGACAGTTTAATTACAATTATGTGTCTAATGGTTGACAATTACAACTGATTGAGAGTTATAACGTTATTCCTTTTTATTATGTTGCATCCTTTGTAATGTTTTCCAGTATATGAATGTTGCCAGTGCTTGATGCCTGATAGTTTAGGCTTTTGTACTAAATATCTGTAAAAGCCTTATATACTTGACTCCTTTTTTAGCGTGATTGTATTCATCTATTTTAAAACAGGATAGTACTGCTGACATTTTATTTTTCTGACGTCTTCTTTTTAGAGTGTCTTAATTGCATTGATTTGTTTTCTTAAGTACGGGGAGTTCTGAAACAGTGTGATGCTCCCAGACTTGGGCAGTTAGAGCATACTGTATAAGTTTTCCTTAGTTGGGATATTGGTTTGGGATTTTTTTTGTAAGGTTCATCACTGAATAGGGGATTTTTTTTTAAACATGGGAGAATTGGAAAGAGATCAGTGGAATATGTGAGCAACAGAATACTAACAAAGTCTACAAATAAACTTTTACAATCTATGATTCTGTGTTATGTACAAAGAAAGGGCTGATTGCTAAAATAATGTGTAAGGAAGAAATTAATAAATTAATAAATTCAAATACTGTCTAATCTTCACATATGTTGATAAACTGAAACACATAAAAATTCAAATTATATAATGCCTTGCTAAACCTTTCATGTTAAAAGTAAATTGACAGCAGTTAAGTAACAAAGGAAACAGAATCCTGGTATGGATCAACAGAAACTATAAGCACATTAGGAGAATGCTGTTAAGTGTTTTCAAGTAACATTTATTCATTGTCCTCACATAAAATGTGTAGGTAATCGTCTGGAAGGCTCTGACAAATGATAGCTGCAACTAAAATATCCATACTCTGTCTTTTCAGTCTAAAGTGAATGCCTTGAGGTAATATCTCTGACTACAAGAACAGCCCTACCATAGTACTTTTGCTGTCTATTGGTTACATAGTGTACACCTTGTAGCAACCTTTCTAAACTCACCCTGCCTCAGTCTTGAAAATTAATATTTCACAATGTTATGTCTAACTTTAGTTTTTCTTTTATTCAATATCAAACAAGTTATTAGATAAACCTCACATTGATCTGTGTATACTGTGCACCTTGAGTCTTACAGATTTTACACACACACACACACACACACACACACACACACACACACACACACACACACACACACACACACACGTATACATATGTATGGGTCTCCACAGGAAGATGGTTGTAGTGGTTGACAGCTGTTATGTTGACAGTGTAGTCAACAGATCAGCTGATCGGAGGTGCTGGTGTGAGATTGCTGTAATTAGCTGATCAGAGGTGCTGGTGTGAGATTGCACTAATTAGCTGATCAGAGGTGCTAGTGTGAGATTGCTGTAATTAGCTGATCAGAGGTGTTGGTGTGAGATTGTTGTAATTAATAGCAGGGTTGGGATATATTCCCTTTCTCCACTATTGTGTGATCTCAGAGATGGCATATTCATAGGTTCATAGGTTCATACTAGGATATCTGCCCTGGGGCAATTATAAGCCTAGCCTGATTCTGTATGGCTTACGCCACCCCTTGATTTGAGTATACTGTGCCCTTTTTAAGGTTTAGTTTACTGTGCCTCTGTCTAATAGTGACACGGGAGTAATCCCTGGGACAAACCTACGATCCCCCATCCACTTATCGAGATTCTTCTTGCAGAGATTCAGTGAGGTGCTCTGCCTCACATGAACTGGGATTCTATTCCAGAGCGAAGGGAGCCTCTGGGTTATGAACCTGTCCCTCCAGCAAGTTCTATTTATTTCTGTGCTGAGGTTCAAGTCCCTCGAGCATGTGGCTCTAAGGGATTTAGATTTATTGAGGTGGAGCATGTCCATTAATTCTGGATTTGACATAGCTTTGTATGTCAGGCATAGATCGCCTCAAGTAGGCGGTATGCAACTGAGTAGAGCTGGAGTTTTTAACCGAGCAGCATATGGCATCTGTTTGAGACCCTTGATCCTCTTGGTGAGATACTTTTGGGGTCTTTCTAATTGCTGCAGGTGTCGGGTAAGGTACATCCCAAAAGGGGCATTGTATTCTGTGATGGGCCTGATGAGGGATGAATAAAGGGGCACGATTACCTCTCTTGATCTGGATGTGAAACCCTTCGTGATGAGGTGGGCTATGTAGAAGGTCTTTCTAACCACTTTGGCAATGTGGTTTTCAAAGGAGAGATTGCTATCAACTTGGGTCCCTAGGTCCTTAATAACTTTCTCTCTACTTAATGGGTTTCCGCCTATGTGGTAATTTTTGGGCACATTGTTTTTGTCAAACGGTATGACTATACATTTTTTGGCATTTAGCTTTAAACCATGGCGCTGGCACCAGTTATCTGTCTCTGTGAGACCTTTTTGAAGGATGTTTGTGTCAGCTGGAGAGTCGATTATGGCACCCAGTTTGCAGTCGTCTGTGAAGTTGGTGAGCCATAGTCCTCCCACGTTTGCCTGTACCTTGGAAAAGTATATAGCGAACAAGAGTGGTCCCAGGACAGAACCCTGTGGGATGCCACTTGAGACCAGTTTCGAGTCTGACATGGCTCCAGCAACTCTCACTCTGTGGGTTCTGTCTTTGAGCCAGTTTGCGACCCATCTTGTGACATAGGGGTTTATATTTAAGCTGGATAGCTTATCTATGATGCCCAAGTGGGGTATTGTGTCAAATGCCTTTGCAAGGTCCAGATAGGCTGTGTGGACTACCTTCCCTTCATCTATGGCTTTGGTAACTGTTTCAAAGAAATCAACCAGGTTCAAAAGGCATGATCTGCCCTTGACAAAGCCGAACTGGGTAGGATCTAGTGTCTGTAGGTCCCCAATGTCTTTGTTTATGAGCTCCGTGATGATCCTCTCCATAGCCTTGCAGACTAAGCTAGTCAGGCTTATGGGGCGATAGTTTCCAGGGTCCATAGAGGCTCCACCTTTGTGGAGTGGGACCACTGTTGCTGTACGCCATTCTGTGGGCACATATCCTGTAGTGAGGCTGAGATTGTATAGCTGTTTTATTTGAGGGATTAGTTCCTCTTGTAGTTCATGTAGGACGCAACCTGGGATGCCATCTGGTCCTATGGAAGCAGTGTTTTTTGCTTTGGAGAGGGCAGCCTTCACCTGAGCATCTGAGATGTTTAGGAGGCAGCCATCTGCCGGGATAGATACTTGCTCTTTTGGGGGGGGGGGGTGGAGAAGTTTGCGCTGAACCTGTCTGCCAGGATATTGGCGATGTCTGTGGGTTCAGTGTATTTTTTGTCGTTTAGAATCAACTCAGAACAAGTCTGGGAGTTGCCTCCCAGGTTTCTAACATAACTGAAAAAAGCCTTATGATTGTCTTTGGTGTCCTGTACAATTTTTCTTTCGAAGCTGGCCTTGGAGGATTTCATGAGGATCATAATTTTTGCTAGTACTGATCAGAGATGCCTTCCCTATTAGGGATTTTGCTCTATCATGTAGTAGCTTCCTCCTTCTGTTGTACAGTTTATTTATGGCAGGGGTCCACCAGACTGGACACCTGCCTTTGGATGATTGGGTCTTGGTTTTGTTTGGGATAGCATGATCCATGCATTCCTGGAGATGTCCGTAGAATGCATTTATATAGGATTCTGCAGTTTGGGCTGTAGTTTCCACTGGCCCTGGGGCCTTGAAGGATTCCACTTCAGTTTTGAGAAGTGAGAAGTTCCCTTTGAGAAGTTTTCACTGTGGTTTTCTGGGCTGGAGTGGGGTCGGGATGTGGACATCCAGTGAAATTAATTTATGGTCTGATCTTACCAATGAGGGATATACTTCTGGTGTGGAGCATAGAGTCCCCATGTTGGTAATGATCAGGTCTAGTATGTTGTCCCTCTTGTGGGAGTGGTGACTAGTTGTTCCATAGCATTTGAGTTTATAATTTCCAGGAATCTTTGGGCTAAGGTGCTGGGGCTTGAGTAGTGCTCCCAGTCAATGTTTGGGTAGTTGAAGTCGCCCAATATAATGGTGTTCGGAGAGATCTTCATGTTCTCCAGTGTTTTCAGGAAAGCCGAATGGGATTCCTGACTTTCAGAGGGTGGTCTGTAGGATGCTATAAACTGAAAAGCAGTCTTGCCCCCTGTTAGTTGCACATGGATGGTCTCCGATGCCCGTGCAATGCCACTAACCTGGAGGTGTGGATATCCTTGGTAAATATGGAAACTCCCCCTCCTTTTGTGGTTCGGTCCGGGTTTTGGGGCCAAAAAGCATGATATGAGGTATAGCCTGGTAGTGCTGGGGTGCTCTCTGGAGCCTTGAACCAGGTTTCTGTCACTGCACAGATATCGATGTTCTCCATACTGAGGAGAGCTTAGAGTGCGTGCATCTTGAGGTTAAGACTTCTGGCGTTTAGTAGCATTACCCTTAGTTTCTTGTTCCTTGTGCTGTCTATGGGGGTGGGTTTGACTTTTGAGCCTTGCCTAAAAAAGGCACTATGGGGTGGCAAGAGCCTTTGCCAATATCCAAAGCCCAGTGGTGACAGGTGCAAGCCGTCCCTAGCGCAACGTGGCTTGTCGAGCATGTCATCCCAGGCTGACAGACACTGGATCCCCTTTGAATGACACCAAAATTTTAGCCAATTGTTAAAATCGATCATTTTGTCTTTGTACTGTGGCATCATTCTAGGTGAGGGTAAGATGCTGCTCAAGGTCAGGGTCATACCAGCCTGGGCTACATGATCAGAGAGCTCCTCTATGTCTCTTTTCATGTAGTCCAGGGAGGTGCGTCTCAGGTCATTCACACCAGCATGTACAATGACTGAGTCATATTTGTATTTGCTTTGGAGTGACCTGAGTGCTTGCGTTATGTGTCGGATCCTAGCACCCGACAGGCAGCTCACCGTGACCTTCTCTTTATTCAGCCTGGTGAGCGGGACGTCAGTGTGTCTGACAACAGAGTCACCTATAACAAGAGTATCAGGTGTGTTATTCAGCCTTAAGGGCTGTGGCTGCTTGGCACACTGACTTTGTGGGTTATGCGTTGTGTGTGTTTTGTTTTGAGGTAGCGTTTGCTTGGATGTCTGCTTTGGAGGTCTCTGTTGCTTAGGTAGATTTTTATTTAGAGCCTCCGAGTATGTTTTTGTGTATTTATGTGTTTGGTTCGCTGATGTGGTGGGACTATGTGATACTGGAATTGTGTTGTGTGAGGTTACCTTCTCCTCCTGACTGGTTACACCAGTTTTGAGATGAGAGAGCTCAGCCTCCAGTTTGGCTAAATAGTTGCATCTCTCACATATATTTGAACCTGTTTGGAGGAGGAGAGGGTTGTCCGTGTACATGAGACAGTTGTAACATTGCCTCAAAATTCCCAGATTCACCAGCTGGACTGGAGAGGAAACCATTGACTGACCTTTGGACATGCTAGAGTAATAGGGAAACTGAATTTAAGATGGACCAATAGAGGACAGGGTAATTGTAGAGAGTATAAGAGTAAGTAGTGCTTATGGTTTAATAGTGCTAACTTGTAGGATTACTTAATTGGACCAGTGAAGGGCCTTAGAATGAGAATATGGTGTTTAAATTGAGATATAGAGCAGTTCTAAGGAAAAAAGTGAAGAGCAGACTTTGTGGAGCCAGGAATAGTTTAAACCCAATTAGGCAGCGCTGCCCGTTGTTGCGCTATGCTCAAAAAC
Source organism: Protopterus annectens (assembly GCF_019279795.1). NCBI lineage: Eukaryota > Metazoa > Chordata > Ceratodontiformes > Protopteridae > Protopterus > Protopterus annectens. Next base: position 1,079,170,243 of record NC_056739.1, read on the forward strand.
GCGCAAAAGAGGGTTTTAAGAGAGGAAGATGAAGGAGTTTTGGAATTGACCCAAAATGGCCAATAAAACTACAGTTTCAAGTCAGTAACCACTCCCACAGGGGCAGACAGGCTGCTCAATGTTTTTCACTGGCACTGATCAACAGAGAGACTTTCCTTTAGCCCAAGCAAAAAATGGCCTCACAGAAACTTACAAACAGTTCAAGAACAGCAAGCCAGTAACTGAACTTTTTTAAATCTCAGAAAAGTGGGAAAAAGCAAGATTTTTGTTTTTTTGTTTTTTCAGAGATAGCAGAGGTTAACAAGTATCAACTAGTTATAACAGTGCAGTACATGACCCCACACAAGAGTGCTAGGCTAAAGACAGATAAAATGCAAGTTTTGAGAAAAAAAGATTTTAAAAATAAGTGCAAACAGGAAATTCAGTAAACAGCTCTAGGTTGTGCTCTAAATACAGTTACTAATGCAGAAATCAAATTTAACAAGCCAGAAAATGCTCAAAATAGGTGGCTATGCAGAAAAACTTAGCAAATAAACAGAGAAAAAATACTTAAAGTCTCAAAAGTGGCTCCTTTCTTCTCTCAGCATTTTCTCCTCTTGGTGGGTGCTTCACCAACAGCCAACAAGCCTGAAAAGATGCCAAAACCACAAGGCAACCAGGTTTTAAGAGAGTTTTAAGAGAGGAAGATGAAGGAGTTTTGGAATTGACCCAAAATGGCCAATAAAACTACAGTTTCAAGTCAGTAACCACTCCCACAGGGGCAGGCAGGCTGCTCAATGTTTTTCACTGCCACTGATCAACAGAGAGACTTTCCTTTAGCCCAAGCAAAAAATGGCCTCACAGAAACTTACAAACAGTTCAAGAACAGCAAGCCTGTAACTGAACTTTTTAAATCTCAGAAAAGTGGGAAAAAGCAAGATTTTTTGTTTTTTTGTTTTCAGAGATAGCAGAGGTTAACAAGTATCAACTAGTTATAACAGTGCAGTAAATGACCCCAGACAAGAGTGTTAGGCCAAAGACAGATAAAATGCAAGTTTTGAGAAAAAAACGATTTTAAAAATAAGTGCAAACAGGAAATTCAGTAAACAGCTCTAGGTTGTGCTCTAAATACAGTTACTGATGCAGAAATCAAATTTAACAAGCCAGAAAATGCTCAAAATAGGCGGCTATGCAGAAAAACTTAGCAAATAAACAGAGGAAAAATAAGTCTCAAAAGTGGCTCCTTTCTTCTCTCAGCGTTTTCTCCTCTTGGTGGGTGCTTCACCAACAGCCAACAAGCCTGAAAAGATGCCAAAACCACGAGGCAACCAGGTTTTAAGAGAGGAAGATGAAGGAGTTTTGGAATTGACCCAAAATGGCCAATAAAACTACAGTTTCAAGTCAGTAACCACTCCCACATGTGCAGGCAGGCTGCTCAATGTTTTTCACTGCCACTGATCAACAGAGAGACTTTCCTTTAGCCCAAGCAAAAATGGCCTCACAGAAACTTACAAACAGTTCAAGAACAGCAAGCCTGTAACTGAATTTTTTAAATCTCAGAAAAGTGGGAAAAATCAAGATTTTTTGTTTTTGTTTATCAGAGATAGCAGAGGTTAACAAGTATCAACAAGTTATAACAGTGCAGTAAATGACCCCACACAAGAGTGCTAGGCCAAAGACAGATAAAATGCAAGTTTTGAGAAAAAACGATTTTAAAAATAAGTGCAAACAGGAAATTCAGTAAACAGCTCTAGGTTGTGCTCTAAATACAGTTACTAATGCAGAAATCAAATTTAACAAGCCAGAAAATGCTCAAAATAGGCGGCTATGCAGAAAAACTTAGCAAATAAACAGAGGAAAAATACTTAAAGTCTCAAAAGTGGCTCCTTTCTTCTCTCAGCGTTTTCTCCTCTTGGTGGGTGCTTCACCAACAGCCAACAAGCCTGAAAAGATGCCAAAACCACGAGGCAACCAGGTTTTAAGAGAGGAAGATGAAGGAGTTTTGGAATTGACCCAAAATGGCCAATAAAACTACAGTTTCAAGTCAGTAACCACTCCCACAGGGGCAGGAGGCTGCTCAATGTTTTTCACTGCCACTGATCAACAGAGAGACTTTCCTTTAGCCCAAGCAAAAAATGGCCTCACAGAAACTTACAAACAGTTCAAGAACAGCAAGCCTGTAACTGAACTTTTTTAAATCTCAGAAAAGTGGGAAAAAGCAAGATTTTTTTGTTTTTGTGTTTTTTCAGAGATAGCAGAGGTTAACAAGTATCAACAACTTATAACAGTGCAGTAAATGACCCCACACAAGAGTGCTAGGCCAAAGACAGATAAAATGCAAGTTTTGAGAAAAAAACGATTTTAAAAATAAGTGCAAACAGGAAATTCAGTAAACAGCTCTAGGTTGTGCTCTAAATACAGTTACTAATGCAGAAATCAAATTTAACAAGCCAGAAAATGCTCAAAATAGGCGGCTATGCAGAAAAACTTAGCAAATAAACAGAGGAAAAATACTTAAAGTCTCAAAAGTGGCTCCTTTCATCTCTCAGCGTTTTCTCCTCTTGGTGGGTACTTTACCAACAGCCAACAAGCCTGAAAAGACACCAAAACCACGAGGCAACCAGGTTTTAAGAGAGGAAGATGAAGGAGTTTTGGAATTGACCCAAAATGGCCAATAAAACTACAGTTTCAAGTCAGTAACAACTCCCACAGGGGCAGGCAGGCTGCTCAATGTTTTTCACTGCCACTGATCAACAGAGAGACTTTCCTTTAGCCCAAGCAAAAATGGCTTCACAGAAACTTACAAACAGTTCAAGAACAGCAAGCCTGTAACTGAACTTTTTTAAATCTCAGAAAAGTGGGGAAAAAGCAAGATTTTTTTTTGTTTTTTTTGTTTTTTCAGAGATAGCAGAGGTTAACAAGTATCAGCAAGTTATAACAGTGCAGTAAATGATCCCACACAAGAGCGCTAGGCCAAAGACAGACAAAATGCAAGTTTTGAGAAAAAAACGATTTTAAAAATAAGTGCAAACAGGAAATTCAGTAAACAGCTCTAGGTTGTGCTCTAAATGCAGTTACTAATGCAGAAATCAAATTTAACAAGTCAGAAAATGCTCAAAATAGGTGGCTATGCAGAAAAGTTAGCAAATAAACAGAGGAAAAATACTTAAAGTCTCAAAAGTGGCTCCTTTCTTCTCTCAGCATTTTCTCCTCTTGGTGGGTGCTTTACCAACAGCCAACAAGCCTGAAAAGATGCCAAAACCATGAGGCAACCAGGTTTTAAGAGAGGAAGATGAAGGAGTTTTGGAATTGACCCAAAATGGCCAATAAAACTACAGTTTCAAGTCAGTAACAACTCCCACAGGGGCAGGCAGGCTGCTCAATGTTTTTCACTGCCACTGATCAACAGAGAGACTTTCCTTTAGCCCAAGCAAAAAATGGCCTCACAGAAACTTACAAACAGTTCAAGAACAGCAAGCCTGTAACTGAACTTTTTTAAATCTCAGAAAAGTGGGAAAAAAGCAAGATATATTGTTGTTTTAGTTCACCACATCCATTCTCTAAGGCATAGAAATTTTATATTAAGCAGAGACCTTTTGGTTACTTTCTCTACTCTTCTGTCTGAGATTCCTGTTTGGCTTCCAGTGAATTATTTTTGAAATGGAAAAAAGTTAGATTAAACACCTCTATTACTTTCTTCTTTCACAATATCATGGGTTATCACAATGCTTTGTTAAGTTTTCTTCCTGTTTTTGCCCTGGATTGTCCAGGCCTTCAAAAGTTTTATTTCCAAAACAGGCTGGTATCTTATGTGTGTTCTGGCATTGTAAGATTGCTATTTTTTTGCAGAGATTTATTATTGGTAAATTTAGCGGTAATACTTCAATTCATAGCAATCCTAATTTGCCTTGATTAATTTCAGAAAGTGTAGAAACAACCATGGATCTAGTGGCCCAACACATCATTCTGATTGCATATGAGCAATTTAAGTTTTTATATCACTACTTTATGGAATCCATTGGAAAAAATCACCTTAAATAATTTTGTATCAGAGAAATTTCTAGGCAGTTTTAAGATAAATAGCAAGTTCAAAAAGATAATTGCAGGCTGGGAAAGCGTAACAGACTTTGCTTACGGCATTTTCTAGTTTAGATTAACCTGTTTATCTATGAAGAGTTGTGTATGTACTATGGTCTTCTTCATTAATTTAACTTTTGATGCTTTATTTTGCTTGTTTCTTTGTATTCAATTATTTTATGAAAACTTCAAAAGATTAAAAAAAATAATTTCTGTTTTTGTAAACATGGGGTGAAAGGAATATTTTGGACAGCATGAGATCTAATAATAGTGAAGAGTCATACAAAATCCCTGGAATGTTTGTTGCAAAACTAGTTTATGTTAAATTTAACAATGCTGTTGCAACATACACTCCAGTGTGCATTTGTCCCTAGTAATTGGAAGACAGTTATTGTCATTTCCATCCTTAAAGGAGGAACTCGTGGTGATCTCAGTTTATAATGGTTTTTTAGTCTGACAAGACTCTTAGACAAGGTAATCTAGAATACTTTTCAGAAATTATTATTTGTGAACCTTCTGTAGATATGTGATTTAACCCGGCATGTGTTCATTACTGGACAGTCATGATTAACAAATTTATTACAGTCTTATACCTTAATTGTTGTTTCTATGAATCTTGATCTGCCTGTGGATGCTGCCTCTTTAGATCTATCAAAAGCATTTAACATGAATCCTTATGAGTATCATTAACTAAATAAAACCATGTTATATAAAACCACACATTATTAAATGGTTAGTAAACTGGCTGACCAACTGTTCCTTTGTAGCTAGGATTGGTAGTAGTCTAGCTAACCCTAGGAAGATCAAGCAGGATGTTCACAAGGCTCAATACTGAAACAGTTTTTATTGAATCTGTTTATGCTGCTTATTCTAATAAAGAGCACCATATGATGCTGCAATGCTGCAGATGATACAAAAGTGGTGCTACCTGTATCAGACATAAACGATCATGATGTAGAGCAAACAAGATGGCCTTATGGTCATTGGGTAATCATCTTGAGTGCATTATAAGGAATAGTAGTATAATTCATTTTGACAACTGAAAAATTGACTATCCATATGCTATGGATGGCCATATTATTAAACATGCAGATCAGTAAAGGAATCTTGGAACCATAGTTTCTGGGAGTGTTTCCTTTAATGCATATGTTCAGTATCTTTTGAAAAAGGCAATAGGTATATTAAGACTAATTTTGAAAGCTGTTACATCAAAGATACCAGATGTTCTGTTACATTTGTGCCTTGCCCTTATCTGTCCTTTTGCAGAATATGATTTCATGTTATGTATTTGGTCAGTAACAGACTTAAGAAAATTAGAATGAATGCAATGCATGTTCCCCAGAAAAGTTAGTTTGTGTGCACCCCATTCCATACTAAATGCCCAAAAGCATTACAGTTATAACCCCTCTGTTATAAGCTAAAGAAAACAGATATAATTCAAATGTATATGTCTTTGCACAGTGAAATGATGGCCTCAAGTCCAAAGGTAACATTACTGAGTCATGGGGCCAGTACTGTAATGTATTGTTCCAGATAGATATGGCTAGATCATGTCTGAAGTATAATTTTTTCCATTTGAGGGTTATTAAAGCAAGGAATAGGCTGATTAGGGAAGTCGGAGAGGTCATATCCTTCTTACTATTCAAAATAAAGCTTCATCTAAATAAAGTCAAGTCAAAGTCAAAGTAATCCTTATTGTCAATCAGATATACACAGCAGTGCAAGTTGAATGAAATTGCTTTGCTTTGCTCCCCGTGCAAGACATAGCAATGAACACACAGTCTGAATAATAGTAAGACTAATGCACATATAGTAATAATAAAAATAGTAACAACACAATAAATTACCATAATTGGACAAGAAGACATTAGACACTATTATACTAGTAGGTATTGCAAGACTTTGACTTCACATTATGATTGCTTAGATATTGCACTTCATCAGTTGTAGTATGATATAGTCTGATGTTCATATTGCACATGTGTGGAGTGGTGACTCACTCCTGACTATTGCACATTCAGGAAGTAATAGCATAAAAAATCAGGCTAACTGTACCAGTTATCGAAGCAGTTTGCCAGACTGATTACTATAGATGACACTTCACAGCAAGTGGCATATTGATCTAATTGTTCACTGTCATGAGTGGCATTCAAGTTCAACAGCCTTATGGATAGAGAGAAGAGGCTCCTGTCCAGTCTAAATATTTTGCAGTGTAAGCTGCAATACTGCCTGCCCGAGGAAAAGTGGAAGTACATGCCATGGGCCAAGTGAGTGGGATCATTGATTATCTTCCTAGCCCTTCCCACAAACCAAGTTTCATGCAGATCATCCATGGATGGAAGCAAGGAACCAGTGACTTTTTCCGCTGTCCTCACTACCCACAGGAAAGCCTTGGGGTCAGATGCTTTGTAGTTACCATACCAAACTGTGATGTTACTTGAGAGGATGCACTCGATGGTCCCTCTGTAGAAGGCTTATAGGATGGACTGAGACAAGTTTGCCTTCCTCAGTTTCTGTAGGAAGTGCAGATGTTGTTGTGCCTTCTTCACTGTGTGGCTAATATGAGTCGACCAAGATATGTCATCTGAGATGTGCATCCCCAGGAACTTGGTGTTTTTACTCTTTCCACTGACATCCCCTTAATTTTCAGAGGCTGATGTATCTCCTGATCCTCCTGAAGTCCACTATTAATTCTTTAGTCTAGCTTACATTTAAGGCCAGATTGTTGCTGTCGCACCAGCCTATCAGATGCTCTGTTTCATCCCTGTAGGCTGTTCCTCACCATTTCTGACAAGACCTATGACAGTGGCATCATCAGCAAACTTGATCATTTTGTTGGATTCATGCTTGGCCATGTAGTTGTGCATCATCAAGGTGAACAGCAGCGGACTCAGGACACTGAGGGGCACCCATGCACACTGTAATACTGATCGAACTGTTATTTCACACAAATACTTTTTGGGGTCTGTTGATGAAAAAGTCCAGTATCCAGTTACATAGGGGGTGTTGATTCCCAGCTGGATCAGCTTCGATATTAAATTTTGGGGGATGACAGTGTGGAACTAAAATCAATAAACAGCATTCTGACATAGCAATTCTTCTTTTCCTCTAGATGTGCCAAGGATTCATGAAGTGCTATTGCTATTGCATCAGCCATGCAGTGGTTAGATCTAAGAGCAAATTGTAAAGTATCTGGTGTTGCAGGTAGGCTTGAAGAGATATGGTTCTTGATCAACTGCTCAAAACACTTCATTACTGTTGATGTAAGAGCAACTGGCCGGTAATCATTTATGCTTGTCAGTTGGGATTTTTTTGGTAAGGGAATGATTGTAGTATTTTTGAAGCAACTGGGTACAATGGCTAGTTGCAGGGATGCATTGAATATATCTCTTAGTACAGTAGACAGCTGGGTATTCTCTTAGAACCCTTCCCATGGTATTATGAGGACCAGCTGCTTTTCTTGGGTTTACTCACCTCAGGGTCTTCGGAACATCAGATATTCTTAGACATAGCACCTCCTCACCCTGTTCGACATAGAGCTTATTTGACAGTGTTCTCCATATCAAATCTGCTGAAGTAGGTGTTTAGTTTGTTTAGAAATTCTGTGTTGTCATCACATGGGGAGGGAACAGGCCTGTAGTTGGTTATGGCTTGAATGCTCTGCCAGAGAAGTCTGAAGTACCTTTTGTCAGAGAAGTGTCCCTGAATTTTACATCCATAGGTCCTCTTAGCCTTCTTTATACCTCTACTTAGATTTGCTCTGGCCTCTCTTAGGGCATCCTTGTCTTTTGATTTAAACGCAGTATTTCATGCCTTTAGGAGCTCATATACTTCATCAGATAGCCAGGGTTTCTGATTAGCATGCATGGTGATACATTTGATGACTGTTACGTCATCAACACATTTTGAAATATAAGCCATTACAGATTCTGTATACTCCTCCAAATCAGTATGGTGATTTTTTACAGCTGCATCTCTAAACACTGACCAAGTCATACATTCAAAGCAGTCCTGTAGTGCCAAGACTGCTCCCTCAGGCCATATCCTTACTTGTTTGGTTGTAGGTTTGCCTCCTTTAAGCAGTGGTGTGTGTGCAAGAAGTAGCATGACGGACAGATGGTCTGATATGCCGAGATGTGGACAAGGTACTGCTTTGTAGACCAGTTTTACATTTGTGTACACGTTATCCAGAGTGTTCTCTCCTCTTGTTGCAAAGTTCACATGTTGATGGTAATGGGGTGATATGTAGTTCAAGTCAGCTTGATTGAAATCACCTGCAATTATATGTGCAAACTCAAGGTTCTTATTCTGGAGGTCATTTATTGACAGATACAGAATGTTCAATGTCAAATTGGTATTAGCACTAGGGGGATGTAAACAGCTGTTATGCTCACTCCACTGAATTCCCTAGGCAAGTAGAAGGGTCTGCATTTTAGTGATATGAACTCAATGTTCTCTGAGCAGTGAGAGGTGATTATGTCACAGATTGTACACCAGTTGTTGTTGATATACACACAAACAACCCATCCATGAAATTTGCCATAGAGAGACTGATTTACGTCAGCATGAAATAATGACATCCCCTCCATATATATTGTACTATAATTTATACTGGAGTTCAGCCATATTTCAGTGAACACAAGTAAACAACTATTTCTCACCTTATAAATATGTGACAACCCACCACTGGACCAGTAGTCAAGGAGCCTCAATGCTCACCACTGGCACCTGTGAGGGATGTTCACTGGGAGGATAACAGGTACACACACAGTATTTCCAGATGCAGCTCTTGCATCAAGTGCAATTTCCCTTAAGAGCGCACATAGAGCATAGTCGGTCTGGGGCTGTTCCTCTCTCTCTCCAGATCCACAGGAAGACTCCCCACTGGTACAGCTATAGAGTTGAGTCCTTAGCCAGAGTTCCAAGCCACTTCCTCCTACACTCTCTCTGTTCAACCAGTGCTTCATGTCCCTGCCCAAGTAGCTGACACACAATCTTTGAGATTTAATTTGCACACACAGACACACACACACATACCTGGGAAAGGCTGGCACAGGCTTACTAGCTATGCCCCCTTTTGCCCAGACTATAAGGTAGTTACCACTTCCACCAGAATCCCTCACCAGCTACCTTAACGCTCTTCTAAGGGTACCCAATATACTGTGTGTGTATATATGTGTGTGTGTGTGTGTGTGTGTGTGTGTGTGTGTGTGTGTGTGTGTGTGTGTGTGTGGGTGCATACACACACACACATATATATATATATATATATATATATATATATATATATATATATATATATATATAAATGTAGGGACTCAAACATTTAAACCAATGTTTCAAATCCTGATAGTTATTATTAAGTATGTGAGTTTGATCTCTATGAACTGACTATTGTTCTATGGTTCAATGGAGTCTTAACAACTGTATCCCTTTATATCTGACTTACTTGGCCCAATAGTGAATACAATAATGTGTTCAGTAGCTTTCAAAGATGTCAGCAGTAACAATGTGAAATGTTATAGAGAATTTGTTTACTAAAAAAAAGCATAGCAATAGAAAATTTGAACTATTCAGAAGGCCTTGTCGCCTCACAACAAGAGGGTCTCTCGTTCGATTCTCGGCTGGAGCGCCTTCTGTGTGGAGTCTGCATGTCCTCCTCGCGGTTGAGTGGCGTTCGAAAGACATGCGTGAATGGGCATGCCTTCATTGAAGGTTAGGCGTCGGGCTGGCACCTCGGCACCATAAAAATCAACTGCCAATCATTAGCGGACCGGAGTTCCGCTGTGGCGACCCCTAACCGGGAAAAGCTGAAAGAAAAACAGCAACAACAGATTACTTAGAGGTAACCTCTGCCTAGTCTGGAAGGCAAAGACTTGCCAATTCTATTTGAAAGTCTGTGCCTGGAACAGACCACTGTCAAAGCTAACATCTGACTTGGGAACCTACTACAATGGATAGATTGTTAGCAAAAAGATGTTAAGTAGAAAATAACAGTATGTACTTAAGGCAGTCAAGCTTCTTGAAAGCCAAGAGGTTGCAAGTTTGGCAAATTAACCTATGAACTTAGTTTGAAATTTCCTGTGTGTGCGTGTGTGTGTCTCTCTCTGTCTCCATAGCACTCTCTGGTTCACTGAACACTGACTCCTCATTTGTGGAATTAAAACAAGCAGCCATCTTTAGCACCTCGTGTATAATTAACATTGTTAGCATTACATGCTGCTTTTTTCTGTCTTGAAAATGCAGATTTTTAACACTTAGTAGTAGCAGTTCTGTGTGTCTGGAAGAAAAAAGATGTTTTAACCTCACTGTTGGTATAATTATCCCCACTGCCTGTCTTCATCCAAATACTTAGATAATTTATAAGCTGGTACAACTAAAACTAAACATAGTATGCACTCTGCTGTCTTTAGGAGAAAATGGAAATACTGGGCAAAACTTAGTTCTTACATTTGTGGAGCTCTTCTCCCCGGGCCTCCTCTGAAAACAAATAAAATTATCCAGTCGGACTTTTCCCAGTAAACACATTTTCTTACTTCCCCTACTGTTTTCTTCCCCTCTTAATGAAACTCACCTGACTAATTTGCTTTTACTACTATTCTAGACTATTATTTACATTTCTGTATTTCTTCTCTATCCCTACCTACCTCCTCCTTACACACTTCCTATTTGATTTGTTTCAGTTATATTTTCCCTAATCTGTTCAGGTTTGTTCATCTATTTAACCTTTTTATTAATATATTTTCGATGTTTTTATAGTTTTTTCTTGCATATCCCTTACTGTGAATTAATTACTTGCTTGTTATTTCCTTTTTTTCTGGATTAATCTGTTCTGTATGTATTACTTGCTTATTTTTTTCTGTAAATTTTCATTGTATACTTTGTATTGTGGAGCTTTTCTCCCAGGGCCCCGCTGAAAAGGGCACAAGCTCAGTCGGACTGTCCCAGTCATCACATGTCAAATAAATAAATAAATACTCTTTTGGCAAGAGATCCGCCAATCAATAACTTCATTGATCAACCAACAAGTCAATGAACTACAAATGTGATTTTTTCAGTACAGAGGTTCAGCATCTTTGTTATCCTGCCAACATTCATTGCACATGGCATTCTATATACCAAAACAAATAATTCATGCCACATTGGCTTGTATATGAACATACAATTCTCACACATAATATTCCTTTGGAATACAGTATTTCTGTTAATTCTGTGGGAAGGACTGCACACCATATAATGAAATGAATGCCTAAACTTGCTATAAGTTACTTGAGCTACTTTGTGTTATATATGATGAAATAGCTGAGCCTATAAGGGACTCACTTATAATAGGATCATAGGAGGTTACTAGGCTAACAGCCCCAGAGCCCTTACAAGCCTAAACAATTTCAACCTGTGTTCCCAGGAGTATTTGGTTCAAGCAGACACTAAAATCAGCACCTATTGCCCCTGCCCAAGAAGGACACAGGCGGAAACGCTGGGGTGAATTTCCAGTTACCCATACAGTGGTATAAAAGATTCCAGCTATGAAGTCTGTGCAGACAGAATGACTCAGCTTTCCTTTGCTGTCCTGTTACCAAAGCATCTTGCTGTTAGTCTTTTGTGCTATAAGAGAAACCCCTTGGAAACTGTTAACCACCATTGTTATATGTTCACAGCTATCTTTTTTGTTGCCACTTATTGTAAATACCTACTGTGCTCCTGTAAAAACAGTTCTCTTTTTACTTGTCTGTTCTTATGACTGCCTGCTGTTCACTTACCAAAACTCATCTAAAGGTGGCAAAAGGTTTCAAAGACAAATAAAGTTTTCATAGATGACCTCTCTGATATTTTTACACCTCACTTACTAACATTCCAGAGTCTGTGAACCATGTCCTTGTTCTACTCCTTAAATCAAATGACTTGTTCTTTTCTGTGCTATACCTGATGAAACAAGAACACCTTGAAAATATTTTTAAGAAAGATAAAATGCAGGTGTGCAAACAAAGTCTAGCTACATTACATATGCACACATGTCTATTTACACCTTTGGTGAAATGCATAACACAGGTTTTGAAAGAATTAATATGACTGTGGAATACTGGAATTAACTGGAAACAACTAAAATGAGACTGGAATGAAAGTCTTAATTTGTTAATTACCCAAACCTGAGCTAAACAGGTGCCAGTCTCTCCTTTATGGGCCATGTCTTTTTTACTTTCACAAAACATATGCTGCAAACACAGTAGTTCGGTTAATAATGCTTTATTAGATGTTAACAATATCTGAATACTGTCTTTGATAACAGAGCTGATAAACAATAACAGTCTATAAAAATTCTGGAGTGCTGGATAACAGTAACAGTGCTGATAAATATATCCAAAGTTTATGCACGTATATTTTGATAATATCAACTGAAACAGACTTTTCCTCCTGAATAGTATGAATATTTAACCTGACTTCTATAGTATGGCTCAAATATCTGTTCTGCAGTCCAAAAACTAACTTCCTTTTGGAATGTTGGATTTTTAATCTTTTCTGTATGTCAGTCAGAACTAACGTACTGACTTCACTAACTGTATCTGAAGTATTTCTTAATAATAATACCAAACCCTGCTCTACACACCACCTTAGCCTTGGTTTCCCAATCCTTCTTGCACACAAACAAGATGTGTGTTTACACAAATGTGCAGCACATTCTGTTCTTATCAGTATACTTGACTGAAGGTTATTTTCACTGATTTATTCAAACTTTATGTAAACTGTGAAGTCTGCTTTAATATGGCTGCATTTCTAGACTTATGCAAAGAGAGTACTGTATTTAAATGGCATCTAACTTAACAGGTTTAAAGAAGTATTTAAATGCATGCAAAATATGATCAGTTCATTAAACAAAGTTATATGGAGTTACACACATATGCCCAGTCTTTGCTTAGAGGAGATGAAAAAAAGAAACCAATATGCTAAGTAGCAGTGGTAGAAAGTAAGTCAAGATATCAATAAATTTCACATGATCCTTAGAATAAAAGCCTGCATCATTTAGCATGCCAGAAGACAGCAGTTTCTAGATAATAACTGCATTGGTAAAAGACAGTGAAGAATGGGCAGAGTAGAACAACTGCTGTATACTGTGTGAACGCAGCACAGAATGCTTGTGCTTTTTTCAGTTACAGCATGTTGTATAGTCCTTGATGATGGTGAGAGTCCTGCTCACAATAGCTCCTTAAACTGTAATTGGCAAAGAGCTGGTTCACATGTACAGGGTAGATAGGATAACTGCAAACCTCTTCTACATCATGTGGCATGTGGCCCTTACATCAGCTAAACTGTAGTATTTGCATATCTCACTTGAATCCAAGATTGGTTCTTTACAATGCACCCTAGTACAGGGATATTGCAGCACCCAAAGGTCGCATACTAAACACATTCCATTAATTTGTGGCAAGGATGCTGTGTATGCCAGTGTACATGGAGAAATGCACCACATTATCTGATATCTCCCCACTGGCGAACCACCCCATTAGCATTCAACAGGGTAGCATGTCTACTGGTGGTGCTCATTGCAATAGACTGGACTCATACTAATAATACATATATTTGTGCTTTGCTTGGTGATAAGGGGGTAGCATATATGAGTCAGAAAAGCAAAAAGAGAAATCCATGGTCCCTCGAAGTCTCAGAAAAACCCAGTATGCAACCTATACCGGGTCCAAAACAAACCAAGATGAAACTTCGCAGTGTGGAGGGTGTGATGTTCACTTCCTGAATTATGTTATGCACTTAGTTCACGTAATAAAAATCGAACTGTAAAATACATGCTACAAAATAATCCAATAGTAAGTAATAGGTAGTCCACAGTTGTGTTAAAAACGGAATCCATTATTGAAGCACACAGACAAGTGATCCTAGCTAAGTATAATGAAGAGCATCAAAACCATTCCTAACCATTCCTTATATATAATCAGGGTTTTGTAGCAAGGGACTGGTTACAGAGGGTGTTTCTGTTAAGAGCAATAAAAAGCATTCCTTTAGCCAAGTCCCACTTCCCCCAGCACCATACTATAAACATCGACTGTGCTACATAAAACTAAAACTGAAAAGCTACAGACAAATTACAATCTAAGACCAGTTTATTAATGCTTTGATTAGGCTAATCAACTAATCCAAAAACTTTATTAATTTAGAAACTAACTAAGAAATGACTGACTGACTAACAAAAAGATTTACCACTAGACATCTACCAGAATAACTATTAATAAATATGCAACTTTTAACAAAGATCACTTTCATATCAGATAAATACTTCATCAGATTTGTGTGCAAAAACAAATCATAATATGAATGAACATGTGTATAGATATGCAACTGAAAACCTAAGTTGGATGAAAAATATAAAAATAATTGCTAAGCTGGAAATATAGTGATAAACGTTATAAATAAAGCACTAAGGCCATGGAGTTCTGTTAAAGTGTGGCATCTAACTAAGAAAACACTTAGTTTGACAGTGCAAGAGTGCACTTGAGTAATTGCAACCTTTAAAACAGGTTTTATTAATGACATTTTTATTGTGTAGAAAGAAGACAGTGCTAAATTAGAATAGCTTATCAGTTATGTGAATCAAACCAGTAGCTTCCTGTGTTTCACCTTTTTCTACAGCCTCACCTTGGCAGTCTTCTTAGATATGCAGATTACTAAAGACATGGGCCAAGGTAAAATTGACACAGATCTTTACAGAAAACCTATCAGAGTAAACTTCCTCCTACATAATAAGAATCCCCATCCCATCAGGATGAAATATAATGTTGTTACGTCCCAGGGCTGCAGGTTGGCTAGGATCACCACAAAAATTGAACCCTTCCTTAAGAACCTAAATTAACTTGAAAATGGTTTTTCGGTGAGGGGATATGAATACAATATGTTAAAAAGCATTTTGGAACCTATAATTGAACTAAAAATTACAACTGCACCAGCACTTAACAGGCCTTATAGGAGAGTGTTAAAGAAATCTATGAACAACAAATCTAAAAGACAGTTGTATTTGACTTTTACTGTTGACGCTTATAACACCGTTAATGTTAATGCAGAGAACTGGGCCATAATTAGTGAAAGCTCATATTTAATGGACATCCTTGGAGAAGCTGCTTCCTTTCTGTATAGGAAAGCAAGGAACATTAGGATTTGGGTTGAAGGTAGGCCCAGACCACAGGATACATGTACCAATAAGTGTAGGAACCAACTGTGTCTTTTGTCAGCACATACAGGAGGGAGATGTTTTTATTTATTTTATTTTATTTAACATTTGTTGACTGGGAAAGTCCAACTAGGACAGGGTCTATTTTCAGTGGAGGCCCAGAGAGAAATGCTCCAGAAGCATGTCTTTGGATTGTGGGAGGAAACTGGAGTACCCAAAGGAAACCCACACGAATGCAGGGAAGGACCCCAGACGAGAATCGAACCAGAGAACCTCTTGCTGTGAGGCGACAACGTTAACCGCTGCACAACTGTGCTGCCCTTATTTAAAGGAAATTATTAAAACTAATGCAGGAAGTAACTGTAACTCAATGCGGGTGGTTTACAGGGCTAGCTGCAATGACTATGAAGCATTCTATGTGGGGAAAATGCTCAACAAACTTAAAAGAAGGATTTCAGTGATCTTTCTGAAATTAGAGCTACGTGCAAGAACAACACACTGGCTCAGCACCTGCAGCTTCACAAAAGACACACTAGCTTTAAATTTCAAATTATTGATCATGTGGACATTTTGAAATTGGAAGGAGACTTCCCTAATCTTTTAGAAAAACATGAAGTACTGTGACAGCTGAAACTGAACTCCTTTAGAAAGCCATGAATTAATTATTATTGCACCATAAAAAGCATACTAGATCTCAGAAAACTACCCCACGATTTAAAAGACTATTAAAATACTGATATCAGACTGATTAATGCTGACATTACTTTCTTATATTGTGTTTAAAAACAAACATCAAACACTGTTTACTTCTTTTAGCACTACCTTACAATGCTATAAAGGACGTACGTCAGGTGGCTCTTGTATGCATTAATCATTTTTGATGGCTCCACATTAAATGCTACTTTAGATTTTAAACTGAATACTTTTGTTACACTTTTTCCTTTTAGGCATTGAAAGTCTGATAGTGCACACAATGTGCATGGGCCTAGACTTTTTCTTTTTCTGTTTTAAAGGTTGCAATTACTCTTGAGTGCACTCTTGGACACTCACATTAAGTGTTTTCTTAGTTAGATGTCACACAGATCCCCATGGTCATAGTGCTTTATTTTTAACATTTATCATTGTCTTTCCAGCTTAGCAATTATTTTTATGTTTTTCATCCTACTTAGGTTTTCAGCTGTTCACGTGTTCATTCATATTATGATTTATTTTTGATACACAAACCTGATGAATTTATCTGATATGAAAGTGATCTTTGTAAAAGTTGTATATTTAATAATAGTTATTCTGGTAGATGTCTAGTGGTAGATCTCTTTATTATTCAGTCAGTCATTTTTAGTTAGGAAAGTACATACTCCCTGTGACCCCACCCCCAGCTCATGTCCCCAGTGCCTTACAGAGAAGTGATGAAACAGGTAAAGTCAAGTCTGAAGTAGTGGATCATATATTAGGCATCATGAAGGCACAGGCTATCTCAAAAGGTGTAACCCTGTAGTAAACCCACATAAACAAGCAGAATAGATGCTCTTGGTGTGTGCTATGCTGTACAACGGGGGAGCAGCTGGCTTGTACAAGACACAACAGGACATTAATGCAGTGACCACAATGAAGCATCCCCATCAGTACATGCTGCTCAAGAGGTACACACATCCATGCTGCAGCATGCTGCTAACATCTGTGGACCTGTGGGCTGCACAGCATACAGCGGAAGTGTCCACAGTATGCGTTACATTAGTATCCCTCTCATTTACACAGGAACATTGTGCAGTGAAGTGGTGTGCTGCTGTCATGACCAAGGTTCAACACAGTGTACAATTCCTCACAGACAGGGCTGCATATCCATAGAATAGACCACTGGAATGAATGGTGGGGAGGCAATCAACAGAGGATTCAGGAGGGCAAGGGGTATATGAAGGTTGAAGAAAGAGGTAGGGGTGGAGTGGACATAAAGTGTTAAATGAATTTAAAGGCAGACTAGATAGGCTGCTTGTCTCCTTCTGCTAAAAAGTTAATGCTGCATATTTAGGTATACGCTATGCAAACTACATTAAAGAGAGCATCCTTTTCAATAATGGTGAGATAACCAGACTGCTAGATGTGCAGATCCTCAATGACAATGCATGCTTAACAAACTAACCAAGATGACTGTACTTGTCATTCTCTGGCTAATTACAGTGATAATGGAGACATCAAGTCAATACCTGAACACATGGAGTAACCTGGTCATGGATTCCATGTGAAACAGAAACTGATGGTGCAGATACAGAGCAGACTGGATAGGTTCATTGCCTTAGTAATATGATTTCTGCCTCACAGGTCAGGGGTTTCAGTCCTGACCACTGGTTATCTTCTCTTTGGACTTTTTTTAACATATTCTTTCCACGTCTGCATGAGTTTGCTCTAGATACTTAGATTTTAGTCCATCTACCAAAAGAGTATGGTCAATTGACTGCACTGCTACACTATGTGGTCTATCTTTCTCTAAGATATATATATATATATATATATATATATAATATATATACAGACACACACACACACACACACACACACACACACACACATACACACCTATATGGTTTACTATCATAATTTGGAAATGCACTCAGTCAAGTAGCATAACATCGAATGTATACTTTCAAAGATTCAGAAAATCAAAACCTACCATACTGAAGCATGAATATCGATGTCCGGATGGCACATGCAGTTCAACGGGCACATTTACAAAACGGCTAATACCAAACACTCGACTTTAACATTGTTTGAGATTGGAACTGAAAAACGTTTTAATTTTTGCCATTATTTTCCGATGACATGATGACTCGACCAAGTGCTTTTCCAAATTATGATAGTAAACATATATATATATATATATATATCTTCTGGCATCCTGCATCGTTTTACATTACACTTCTTGATCCTTTCATCTGCATATTTCACACATTCGGTTTTCCTGGTTGTTTTATGTCTTTGCTGCTGTACTTGGTTTGTCATTTTTTTATTTCACTGTGGCACGTGGCCATTTGCTTTATGACTTCTTACGTGGCAGTGTGCTGCTTTGCTTCATCAGCACCTTTAGTTAACTTGTGCTATGACAGATTTAATGGCAAATAAAAAGAACAATAATCTGGTCTAATGAAGCTGATGTTATTCCGAGAAAGCGCTTACCTACTACAATAAAGGACATATTGATTTTCAATGCTGTGTGGAACCAGATTATTTTTCTTTTTCTTGTATTCTCTGTTTTTTGCATCTGATTCCTTATTTGGTTCAAGGACTGTTTTCGTTTAATGCCAAATAGTTTAAGTAGCATATTATTGCCATTTGCCCATCCTAGCTGTTCTTCTTAGCACCAAACTCTGCCTTTCTATTTCTTCTTTCTCCCAATCTGTATCCCCCCAGCTGACCATCAGCCACCTGACTGCACCATTTTTTCTTTACTGTCCCCAGTGTTGTCTTCTGGTTGGGCTTGGGAAGTGAAGTAGGGCAAGCCTGCAGCATCACAAATGCTGGATCTGCATGCTAGAGAGCATTTTTTGGTACTATGTAAGTGCTCATATCTACTGACATCACGTGCATCACTATACACAATGTCTTTTAGGTCTAGACCCCCCCCCCCCCCCATGCCATAGTTTGAGTACAGACATTTAAGAGTTTCAGTTACACACACACAAAGCTGTAACAGTATAATTTCCATTGTTCATTATTTTAATGGTATAATTCAAACTCATCCATGCCTTCACAGACCTTAGTTTTTTATGATTTTTCAACTCAATGTCCTAATGTCTGTGTGGACAGTGATTTCACATTGATTTTTCAAATCCATGTTCTAATGTCTTCTGGACACTGATTTCACATTGATTTTTCAGATCCATGTCCTAATGTCTTGCGGACACTGATTTCACATTGCAGCCTATACAAACGATCATTTAGCATTAATAAACATTTGTTTCACTAAAACACACATCCAGGTTTGAAGCCTCCGGCTGAAGTGTGCAAAGTTTTAATCAAGTTTCCAGTGACATGCAAATAAAGCTGTATTTGTTGACATCAGCATAGCAAAGTGTAAGAGGTATGGTGCTCTCCTTTCTGCATCTTAGCTTAAACTTTAAAGGATTTCAGTGCTGACATTACATAACAAAACCAAGTTGTTTGCTAGAAAGTTAATTCTTTGATATCGCATTTGCAACATAAGACAGATGAAGACAAAGAGTGGATATTTCTTTTACATAGCTAACACATATTCTTCCTTCAGAAACTGGGCAGATAAAACATAGCTATTCTGACACAAAAGTGCATTTCTTCATTTGAAGATGCTCACTGAGCCACAAGTGATAGATGGCCATTCCTGGGGAAGACATTAATGTTATGTAGTATGTGTTTCTGAAGCATCTGTGAGATGCTGTAGGTGGAGCGTTTCTCATTTAAAATTTACAAACAGAAAATGGAAGTTATTAACCATTCTAACATCTTAAATGACAGTTCATTACAGCTCAGATGTGCAATGTACACATTTTTCAACTCAACTTATTGGTCAATCAACCTACACATAAACTTCCACTACCCCTTATTTCAGTTTTATTGTTTTTCCTATATGGGCAGTTTATCTTTCTGGGATCAATAAAATAGTCAGTGTAAAAAAATCTTCTGTTTTAACGTGTATCAGAGAAGAAGATACAAATCTGGTTAATTACCCTCTTGTGGATGAGAGTGAAATGGTGAAGGGAAGCCAGAAATGCCTCCAGCAATTCAAAAAGAAGATGAGATATTGATTTCCTCACACGTTCCTTGCCTTCAATTGTCAACCACAGCAGTTCTGTTCATTGGTGTTCTTAGAAATGCAACTGCCACAAGATGAAATAGAAAGATTAATTGAGTAATAACAGATTAATTTGTAATGGTATTGATTTGTTTTTCCAGGAAAGTTCACTCCCATGGCAGTCTTGCATATGAGCAAATGATTACATCAAAGCTGAGATTGCTGACAGAAATCAACACTGGCAGTTATAATAAAGCAAAAATACCTGGATTTTTACATTTTATGATGCAGGTCTGCATTTTAAATTTGGACACAATTCCTCTGTATCAAATATCAAAATGTTTGGCTGCTATTTTCAAGCATCATTGCTGACAGATGTCATTTTGTAATGCAGATATCGGCTCTCATGACATAGCAGAAGTTAACATTTTACATGGTTTATCTATTGGACTACAATATGAGAAGTCAGTTTATAAAACTGGCATTTATTTATTTGTTTATTTATTTAACATTTGTTTACCGGAAAAGTTCGACTTGGAACAATCCAATTTTCAGTGGAAGCACACGGAGAAACGCTCCATATGCATGTCTTTGTATTATTCTTCAAAACTATAACCCATGGTTTCTGCAAAAAATGTCCGCTGAAAAACAGGAAGCAAATCTGATAACTAGCAGCTGAAAGATATGAAGCATGTGTGACCTTTACATGGAACACAATGCAATGGAAGAACCAGTGCGACTCCAGCTGTGGGTCCTAAATAACTAATGCACCATTTTCTAGGCATAGATTAACAGCATCCTCAATTAAGATAGCACGTGACTTTCTCAGTCATTTAAATTAAAATCTTCAGAATTCACTGTGTGTGACTATCCAGACAATTTCTTAAAAACAAGCGTAAGTATCTTTATTGAAGAACTGCTCCTCTTATTCCTATGCTTCTTAAAGAGTAATGAGTAGCAATTATTTTTAACCTGTAATTAGGGTGAGACTTATTTATATAACCTTCAAATAGCTCTGAATATTATCATCTTTCTGCGATCTTCTCCGGACAGAAATGCTGCTTTACATTGGATATACCTCTATATTCTATATTTGTATACTTTCTGCAAATGAAAATTCTTGCGTGCATAATAGAAAAGCTGTAATCCAAAAAGGTATCCTTGTTGTGCTAAAAAGGGAAAAACAGAAGACTTTTGCTTAACTTAACATATTCATTAAAGCCTCTCAGCATAGCTTGTACCTGATGGTAGTTCTGTGATTTATAAATAAGTAATATAAGTATTCTCTGAATTAGTAGAGACTAGGAAATCAGTTGCAAGGTACTCAGGGTGGTGGGGCATCCTGCTGTCATCAGTCTCTTAGCAAGATGAGAGTTAGATCAGCGTTGATGCTCACTGCATGTCCCAGCCTCAGGATGTTACTGAGCAAGCACACAGATTGGGAAAATATTGAAAAAAAATGCTACCTAACAGCAGTGAGATGCACGTATGTCTTTTAAAAGCTGCAGCTAGTAAACTAAAAATATCATCATCCAAATCTAAAGAAGTAATTATGCTTTTATATTCATCACTTATTAGACTGATCATTGAGTAAAACTCCTAGTTCAGTATGTACACTAAACATATTCAACAGAGAAGCTCCAAAGCTTCCTAACAAAGAAGATTAGAGGTTAAGACCCTAAGCAACCAAATAAGGAAGATTGATCTGTGTCATATAGACTCATGAGGGAGGATCTACTGCACTGTAAGATACCCTGTTGTACTTTATTGCTTGTATCTCCACAAGTCTAATAGCTCCACAACATCAGAACTATGGCCTTAAATCTTCATCAGCAGATAATAGAACATGATGGAGAGATTTATTACATAGCATCTCCACAATTTCTGGAATAAATTTTCCCTGCATGTTAGAGA
The DNA here is from genome assembly GCF_019279795.1 of Protopterus annectens. Taxonomy (NCBI): domain Eukaryota; kingdom Metazoa; phylum Chordata; order Ceratodontiformes; family Protopteridae; genus Protopterus; species Protopterus annectens. The sequence continues at coordinate 1,079,192,142 of NC_056739.1, forward strand.
GTGTGATACATTATCATCCTTCAAAGAGAATCTGAATAATTGAATGGTAACCCAGAAATTTAACCCAAGACTGACAGTCATAGCCCTCTTTGAGAAAGGCAGTATAGCCTGAGAATGGGTATTGGCAAAGGATTAGTAGGTGTGAGAAAAATTTGCCTTGTAACTCCTATGAATCCTATGACCCTGCAATGTATGTGTTTTCTTTGGCAATAAATGATGTCTGAACTTCTGACATTTTTCTATGAATGTAAAAAAAAGTTTGTAAGTGGCAATTGCAATTCATGTCTTCTGCTGGGAATCACAAAAATTAAACATAGGATGAGGAAAGTATGGCAGACAGGGTATATTTATTCTGCCCTGTAATTACAGGATCTGAGACTTTTCCAAGGTTATGCAAGCTAGTTCCACAAATAAGCAATTTGAAGATTCTTCACTGAGACAGCTGACCAAGAGCAAGTAAACAGACTCATTAATTTGTAAATGTGACACTCTGATTCTGTATGACAAAAAATGATGTAGGCTAGATAGCTGTGAAAGAGAACCATTGAGAAGAAACAGAGCTGAGGTGGTATGCTACCTGCAGTCTATTAATTGAGTTGTCTGTAATTTTATCTCTACCTGAAAATTCAGCTGCTGGAGTTAGGTTCCAATAATTATTTTAGATAAAAATAGATAGGAAAAATAGTAAATGGAGGTTGATTATTTTTCACTTTGCAATCTATTTTTTCAAAGGATTATTTTCTATTTCTATGTATAAATCATTATTTGTCTGTATATTCAACTGTTAAAACTCATCCTTTTCTAAGTAAAGTATTTTATTTATTCAAATTTGCATGTATGGATGATCATCTCTTTATATGTTTATTATTTGATGAAACAGCATTTATGACTATCTGATGTCAAAGCTGCTGATATCCACCTCCACTGTCAAGACTACTCTGCACACCTATCATTTGTGTTCATTTGGCTTATTAACAAGAGTGAACAGACACTGGGAGATATCTAGCCTGCTAATCATAACTGGTCACAGTTCACTACAATGAGCCATGACAAAAGGATGTAATTTTGGAGAATATTACCAGCCTTCCCTCGAAATTAACATGTGTGTGCATGTGTCTGCTTGTCTGTTTCTGTGTGTGAATATAAGAGTTTATTTAAAGTGCAGTTATTGTGGGGATGTGGAGACTTGGAGGCACTAATACTCAGAGTTTGGTGAGAAAGGTTCTGGGAAACTAGGCAATGAACTATGGTGAGATTTTCAGTGTGAAGGCTATTTTTGGAAGATTAAGAAGATCCACACCCTGGGTAACAATGTACATTCCCTGCATCATGTTGTGGTCAGATTGCACTAAGGAAACTGTTTAGTGAATCTTATTTGTATGCCTTGTTTATACTTTCATCTGTTTGGTACCAGTAGTGTGACTAAATACTCATGGTGACCATCACATTTACGATTTTAATACTTATTTTAGATTAAGAGATTTTAAATGTAGTAGTGGCCAGTGGAGTGGATCACTATAGTGTAGCCCTGTCCATCATCTTTCTTTACATTGGTTGGTAGTGATAGGATTCAGACACCATATGACTATCCATCTCCATTTACATATTTGCATATCAGGATAAGCTGCTTGCTTTCCTTAGTTTGTTTCCTGTATTCAACAACAAAAAGAAAATTCTAAAAAGTAACAAATAAAGGCTTGTCACAAAAGAAGCAGATCGTGTAACTAAATTTAAAATTTAAAACAACAACATAGCTGCATATATCTCTTAATAAAAAGTGTCAAAATAATTACATGCCAATCACAATGAAATACTTTAAGTGTATCTGCTGATCAAGGTACTAAAAGGTCTCTTAATGCAATGTGTAAAGGACAAGGCATCACCTACATCCAACAATATCTGACTTCATTCTGCAGTATAGAAGATCTTCACATTCTACTGTGCTTCATCTGAGTTGTACTTCATTGCTTATCATTTCTGGTTTTTGCCCACTCACTTTTTGTAACATGGCTTGCTGAGTCCCCCTATATGTGATTCATCAAAAAGTCATGTCATCTAAAAATGGATATTTTTCTGGGATTCAATTAAGATCTTAAGAGTTTTTTATAAATTAGAGATGGGACATGTCTTAGAAAAATGCTTGTTTTAGGAAATCATTTTTTAAGTCATAGTACATATATGTACACTTAAAGAAGCAGTAATACAATACTTTTGATCGATGGAATAAAATACTGGTTTTGCTTATTTTGCTTTCAGAACAACATTTAAAAGAACAAGTAGATGAGACAAAGAACACTAGTTTATTGTCTTAAATAATAATCAGTACTTGTGAAATTACCACCTAATGAAGCAGAATATACATCGATATGTTACATTTTATAGCAGTTTTGTTAACTAATCAAACTGACACTGTACTGAACAGTTACACCCACATAAGAACATCATTGGTGACAAAACCTTTTCAGTGCTGCTCTGTCAAATCATCTTATCTTTAATAACTGGCTTTGTGTCTGACTCTGTGGAACAGAAGAATGGAGCACCAACCATGACCCAGGTGACTAGGTTTAATTAGTGGCCTCAGCAGTAGAGGATCCAGGCAGGGTGGGAGAGGACTGAGTGTGACCATCTTGTCCTTCCTAAGGGGGCAGGTTGAGTGCAGGTGCTTAGAGAGTACATGGAGCAGTGAGATTTTGGCAGTGGAATCTAGGGAAATGGGAGTAGGGATGTCTGCCAGTAATGTCCTTTACAGAACTTATGAGCATCCAGTGTGGACAACCCAGGGCATGCATCTTCCCTTGTGATTCAGGTATGCACAATGAAATGACAGGGCATAACAAAATGCCGAACCAATCCTGATGGCTGCTTAAATTATGGACTCTTCTGGCCAACCCTTGATCCAGGGATAGGGAATGAATGATTAGATTAATCAGTTGAACCATTCAAAATACATAATAGCTTTCTAACATTACTTATTTGCATATTTCTTCATGGGAAAATAATTAGATAATTATAAGTGATGGCAAACATGGAGTATGACATTTTCATCGTGAGGACTGCTGTTACAAATGATGCTAAAATGCATACTGATGTAAGGTCTAAGAGTTCTCTATTACTGCCTTTTTATTTATACTTTTATTTGCTGTGCATTATATGTAGATTTCAGTTTTTCTCAATCTTTGTAATAAATTCATGACTGAAAAGAGGCCCAGCTCATCCTGTTTGTATACCTTCTAAAATAAATGCATACAAACAAACCTACCATAACTCTCACTTTACAGATTTTGGCAGAATGTCCAGATTTTTGCCTCATATGTTTGGTCTGTTTCTCATAAAATTGCATTTTTTCTGGCAAATCATTGAGGGTTGAAGTAAAAAAATAATGACCACACATCTGAGTTTGACTTCATACTCCGGAAAATTCATGCTAATGCAAAACCTATTATTCTAAGTTTGTAAGAGCAATATTTAAAAAGTGCCCCTATTTTTGTTTTTTTATACCCCCATTATTTATGGCTTTGTCCAGATTTCTTGGTCTAATAGGTTGAGAGATATAAAACCTACATACATACATAAACATATTACTGATCAGGAATGAGTAGAAGAAAATGTCTGTCCTGGAATAGTTAAACTTGTGCCTCAAATGAAAACTGTTATTTTATTAAGTAGGTTGTGTATCTTCTTTTGTGAGAATTATATAGTTATTTATTGACTGCAGACTCACTTAGATATATGTTTGTTTGTTTATTTAGTCTATTTATTTATTTGCTTGTTAATTTTGATAGTGAAATGATTGCAAGCAGATCTCTTTCAGTCATGGACTGTTTACATATTCATGAAAATAAACTGACACAAAACAATTTAGATCAGGTAAGATTTACCAGATATGACCATATGCACAGAATATATGCAGCAAAAAAGCAAACTTTATTAAAAGCTGCAGTAAATACACCCTGATATACTACAAAAGAGAATTAAACTGTCATTATAATGTAAACATTGTAAAGTGAAGAAGAGTGTACGACTATAAAATAAGCTGAAGAGGGAATAATGTTGTTGTCTTTCGGCTTTTCCCGGTTAGGGGTGAGGGAATAATATACTGTACAACTTCTAGTAAAAACTACATCTGAAATTAAACCTTACATGCACAGACTGAGACTAATAAAGTTCGCATAAAAAGTCATGATGCAGTGAAGCATGTATAATGAAGAAGTATGTTAACAGCAACATACACTGTCTGTGCCTGCACAGTGCTAATATCCATGAAGATTGCTGCAGAAAACACTGTAGAGCTAATTATACATGTAGCAATAAGGAGACAGTCTGTGGCTCTAGGATGGTTCAGGTGTGAGGTGGTCAGCCACAGGCCATCTCATGTCAAACTAGACACACTGTTGCTAAGACGGCACCAATGTCACATATGGATGCAGAACCTGTCACACCTGGTCAAGTGCATCATTCAGCTCATGGACAGTGTCACTCATTGCAATCAACATATGGGACACCTTTTCTGGGAACACTTATAAAGTTTGATAGTTCTCCAACTTCTCTATCACAGAATAGATCCAGCCCTGACACACACAGTGGACCCTGGCAATGATCTTGTCATGGTAGCCCAAGCCCACCATTGGAGGATGTGATCTCTGACTCCTCACAAACTCCCAGAACATTTGTCTACCATGTTCACCTCCTGTGACCCTACCTTAAATTATAGCATTGCAGTTACTAATCACTGTGGCCCCTACCTCTGCAAGTGATGATGGGTGTGCTGTGCTTACCCCCAACTTTGTGTGGATATGGTGATGTCTGAGGTATACCGTGTTCAGTCCAGGCACTGCCCTACTTAGGCTTAGTGTGACATTGCATGCATCACTTTATTCTGTGTTTGGTTGTACTATGGTCCATAGCTGTGAACCAGATGCCATCTCCTTGACAGTGCTGTACTGTAATATGCCCACCTCTGCATTTGTTGTGCCTCTAATGCTACTTGCTTGTCCTCTGACTCTCTACCATCCCCTTCTACTGGTGCTGCTACTTGTATGATTTTCTCTTGCCATTCCAGTTATTTACACAATAATGTGTTTTAAAGTATGGCACACACAACAGGCATTTCGCTCTCTATATATCTCTGGATTATATAGCAGGACCCCTCTGGAGATGTCTAAACATCAGAGGTATCCCTTCTTTAGTCCATATACTTGCTCCAATATGATATGGGTTTCAGAGTGAGCTATATTATTTACAGGGTATTTTCTGCATGGTCCAGTGTCGCATATCATGCTTTTCCTTCCAAAAAGTTATTTTCCTTTCCTTCCCTGTAATCAAACACTAAACGCATCACATTCAGAAAAGGCAACTTTCAATAATTATTAATTTGTTTTACATCTGAACTTATTTCTGTTTGCCTTTCTTTCCTGCATTGTATCAACATCTGTTACATCATGAAGGCTACTGAGAGTGGCAGAGTAATTAGGTCAGGTCACTTATTCCAATTACAGAGCCATTAAGAAAATAATATTTCTCAGGGGTGTATCCAGAATATTAGATTTGTATTGTATTCTCATATCTGATATTGTTATCCCACCACCCACTTATTTAAAAAAAATTGCTCAACCCACAAAATGCTGTCCCTTATACATATGAGAAAATAACACATTATTTTAACCACTGCCCCTTATAAGCATAACAATCGATATTTTTAGAGGTGCAGTCCTATCACATGTGTATGCTTTGTATATCTCTGTATTGCAAATATTAATTTAGACAGTTCTAAACATTTTGCACTCTTTGATTAATGATTTCAAAAGTTACAAAGAAAACAGTGTGCTCATTTTACTACAGTAAGTGTGCCTAGCTAAACCCTTGATGGTTCTTAAACACTGACATGTAGCCAAGAGTCTGAACAAAATCAGAGTTTTCAAGATTAGTTTTCAGATGCAAATGGACAAGAAAACACAACTTGTGCTTATTTTTTTCTTATTAAAATTAATTGCCTTTCCCTTTAATCCATCTCTGAGTGCCACAAAGAAAGAAAATATTTTCATCTTATTCTTTTGATTTTCTGTCAATATTTGATTTTGCATTTTTTTCTACACTGTATTTTCTGTAAAAGAGCATAAATCTTCTAATTTTATGCAACAGTATTTTTGCAGCATGAGTCGGTTAATTGAGAAGGAAGATTAACATCAAAGACTTTAATTCTATCTACAGTATTAAAAACTGTGAATGCAACAAAAAACAGCTCAACCCAAATGTGACGAGAGGTGCAGTCCTATCACATGCGCATGATTTGTATATCTCTGTATTGTAAATATTAATTTAGACAGTTCTAAACATTTTGTACTCTTTGATTAATGATTTCAAAAGTTACAAAGAAAAAAGCGTGCTCATTTGAGTACAGTGAGTATGCCTAGCTACACCCTTGATGGTTCTTAAACACTGACATTTAAATGTATCTTAATGATCACATATTGCCATCATCACAACTCAGGTAAATAGTGTAGCCAAGAGTCTGAACAAGATCAGAGCTTTCAAGCTTAGTTTTCAGATGAAAATGGACAAGAAAACACAACTTGTGCTTATTTTTTCTTATTAAAATTAATTGTCTTTCCCTTTAATCCATCTCTGAGTGCCACAAAGAAAGAAAATATTTCATCTTACTCTTCTGATTTTCTGTCAGTATTTCATTTTGCATTTTTTTCTACACTGTATTTTCTGTGAAAGAGCACACATTTTCTAATTTTATGTTAACAGTATTTTTGCAGCATGAGTCAGTTAATTGAGAAAGATTAACATCAAAGACTTTAATTATATCTTCAGTATTAAAAACTGTGAATACAACAAAACACAGCTCAAACCTAGTGTCATGTCTGTGCACTGCCCAGTAATCAAGGAGCCTTAATCCTCACCACTAACAAGCCAGTGAGGGGCATCTGCATTGGGAGGATAACACTGGGAGGATAACAAGTACACACACAGTAAAGTACAATTTCCCTTAAGATCACACAGAGATCACAGTCAGTCTGGGGCTGGTTTCTCCCTGTCTCTCCAGATCCCCACTAAGACTCCCCACTTGCACAGCTGTAAGGTTCAGATCTCAGCCGAGTAGTCAAGCCAAAACCTCCAGTACCCTCTCTGTCCCACCAGTGCTTCATGTCCCTGCCCATGTAGCTGACACACACACACACTTTGAGATTAGATTTATATATAAACACACAGACACTCCTGGGGAAAGCTGGCACAGGTTCACTAGCTATGCCCCCTTCTGCCCAGGCTATAAGGTGCTAATCACTGCCACCAACTACTCTTATCAGTTACTAAAAAGGCCCTTACCAAAGGGTGTCCAATTCTGCTGTGCAATGTTATTATTAGCCAAATAGTAAGTGTGACGAACAGCAAGGCTATCGGAGTGGCTTGTACAGTATCACCAAATACATGCCAGTACTCAGAGAGCTTAAATTATCTCTACACAAAACAGCCACAGTTAAAAGGTTTAAAATATTTAATAATAAATAATAAAGACACAAGACAATACTCATGGACTCAACACAGTGACAATAAAGAGTTCAGAAACCATAGGAAATACCTTAAAACAACATTGTAGGACAGTCTGACATAAATATAGAAAACAGCTAGACTAATCTTGCTATTTCTATCTATCTCAAAGAGAAACACTAAGATCTAAATACTACTTACAGAGCAAGCAAGTGCTGGTGAGTTTTTAACTGATCTGAAGACAAATACAAAATGCAATCTCTTTCTCTTGAGTTAGTTCTTAAATTGATAATAAACATTACTTCTGAGTCAGTTCAGATTACATCATTCTTGTCACTTCTGCTTAAGTTTCCCAGGCTCACAGAAATTAAAATTTAACATTTCTTTATGATCTGCAGTTGCCAGGAAGTTACAACAATAAAAGACACTTTACATGTAAAACCTAGTAATTATCTCTTTCTTAAGACAAAAGAAAGAAGCTCCTACCCCAGACATCCTGTCTCTTAGATTGAGATCACACACAGTCATAAAATTCTTTTTTTAATCAGCTTATTTTCTTAGAGTTTGCAAGTTAACTCTGTATGTCCCAGTTTTCTACCATGAAATTATACATTACATAGGCATAGAGTTTACACACATTTCTGCTTTCTTCCAGCAGGGTGCACTGTGGTTACAATGTTGAAGCTTTACATATAACACAGTTTCCTTACATTTGTAACACAAGCCTGTGGATCATATTAATATGTACAATGACATAGAATTATTTACAAAATTCTGTTTAGCTAGGCTGGCAGCATTTACACCAAGTAACACCTATTAATCACATGGGCCAGATTTCTCAAACTTGGCCCCACTGAACTACAGTTGTTACCCTGAAAGGAGCAATTAACTCAGCTACATTTCCAAGCATGTCATTCAAAAATTCCTTCAAATTTTGAATCTGAGAGAACCGCTAATAAAAATCCAAGGAAGCAAAGTAATGAAAAATATGGACTGATGCTGACATCAAAAGTAGGCTGTCACAGTACTGGAGAAAGCTGATAAGAGACAGAAGCACAGTGAATGATTCTCTCATCATATGGATTTCTTTCTGTCTGTCTCAAATGACTCCAAGGAGGTGAAAATATTGATTGCAGAACAAATTCATCCTACCCACGGCAGCCCCCTTTCAGGCCATTTTAGGGTACAACAAATCTGTAAATAATAATAACCACTTACTCTGATATAGAGGCATTAGTAATGCAGAAAAATTCAAGATTTTCTGAAAAGATATTTTTTTCAATTTTGGGGGACAGTTCTCCTTTAAGCAGAGCTTAAAAGACATATCTGGTAGCCCCTGTAGCATGCAAGACACAATATGACCTGCTCCCAGAATGCATAGCACCTGTGTGTGGAAGCCTGTTCATCTGGCATGTGCGCGGACCTACCAACCAGATGAGCCTATGAGAAGTGCCCTAACAGGAACATTATTTATTTTATTTATTTATTTATTTTACATTTGTTAACCGGGAGGGTCTGACTGGATACAGGTCCATTTTCAGTGGAGGCCCAGGGAGAAAAACTCTTAGCAATTATACAGTTCTAAGCAAGTTTTAAGAACAAATTTATGTGTTACATTATTTAAAGTAGTACAAAAAGGAAAATTCCACAGCATATAATGCATTTGTTAGAAGTAATAAGTACTAGAAAATTAACAAGATTTTTTTTATGCATATTCTCATTCACAATACATTAGCATTTGTAGAGACATATATATATATATATATATATATATATATATATATATATATATATATATATATGTTGACATCCACACATCAAGAATATAGGTATTGAAGTAAGACCAAGATGAGAATATGAAGTTCCATGATAAGGTTTATACCTTTCTCAGATACAGATTATAGCCTATATCAGGTACAGATTTTAGTATTGTAGTGTACAGGTGATAGTATGTTTTATCCTATTGTACTGATGCTGAGTTTGGATGAAAAGCAAGGATATTAGCAGGGCTATGTACGGAAAGGGTTAGAGAGAAGCAGAATCCTTGCAACTGTGCATAGTTATTGTTTACCCTGGGAGTAGCAAGAGCAGAGCCAATTGTTTGAATAATGGGATTTCAGGAGGTGTTTGAATTGGGTACTTGAAGAAGTGGTAGTTATGTGGTTTGGGAGTGAGTTCCAATTTGGGGCTATTGTGCAGGCAAAGAGAGATTTTCCTGCTTCATTTTTATGTCTGATTACATGAATGAGGTTTTGGCTGCTGGATCTTAGGGCTCCAGAGGAGTTGTGGGGCTGAATTAGTAGCTGGAGTGCCGGTGTTTTCTCAGGGTAGTAATAAAGTTTATGTGCTACTGTGGCTTGTTGAAGACGTAGTAGCTGAGGAAGCTCCAGCCACTTGAGTTGCATTAGGGAATGACAATGATGGGACCTATTAGGGAATGACAATGATGGGACCTATTAGGGAATGACAATGATGGGACCTATTTGTGGAGTCTGTAGCAAACTTGGCAATCTTGTTGTAACACGATTCCATTTTGCGAAGTTCAGTACGGTGAAGATTAGTTAGGATAGGGGAGGCATAAAGAAGGATGGAGAGGAGGTGGGTTCTAGCAATAGTAGCTTTGGTCTGTTTAGTCATGAACTTTTTCTTTCTATAGAGGAGTCCTAATTTTCTGTTCATCTTTTTGATGGTTTGCGCTATGTGGATATCAAATTTCAGGTGATTATCAATCTCTACTCCTAGTAGTTTTGTGTGGTTGGTTGGCGTGATTTGAATATTATTTTTTGAGTTTATGATGAGGCTATAGTTTAAGTTAGATGATCTGCCAGGGGTAAATAGGATTAGTTTTGTTTTCTTGGGATTTAGAAGTAGTTGTATGTTAGAAAACCAGGTTTCAGCTAGAGTAAAGTTATTTTGGGTAAGGGTATGTAGTTCCATTATGCTGGGGGCAGCACATATTATGGTGGTTTCATCAGCATATTGTAATACTGAGGCAGTGGGCAGTGAAGAGGAGATGTCATTAGTGAAAAGAGAGAACAACAGTGGGCCAAGGATGGATCCTTGGGGGACTCCTATGGATACCGGTAAGAGGGGGGACAGCTTTTCTTGCCAGAGGACTGCTTGTTGGCGTTCTGATAGGTAACTGTTGAACCATAGTATAGTGGAGGAGCATATGTTTAGTCTAGATAGTGCTTTGAGGAGCATATTCTGATTAACCATGTCAAAGGCTTTTGATAAGTCCAGGAAAATGGATGATACGAAAAGACCTTTGTTTCTGTAGTGGTTGACTGTATTGGCGTAAGACAGAAGAGCGGTGGTTGTACTAAGGGAGGGTCTAAAGCCATGTTGGGAATTGGATAGTAGTCTGTTTTGTTGGAGATACTGCATAAGTTGTAAGTGAACAACTCTTTCTAAAAGTTTTGATAAGGGTGATAGTATGGCTATAGGGTGATAGTTGGTCAGCTCTAAGGAGTTGCCTCCTTTGTGCAGAGGAACAATGTGGGATGTTTTCCAGAGGGTTGGTACTTTGTGTTCAGAAATTGACCTATTTATGAGAATTGACACTGGATGTGATATGGCCTCTGCTGTTATTTGAAGGAAATCTGCAGGAAGTTTATCGGCTGCTAGTGTGGTTGGCTTTAGCTTCTTAAGGAGGTTTGAACTCATTTTACTGGACACTGGATGAAGGGAAAAGCTAGAGGTGTGATTTTTTTTGTATTACTGTCGGTTGTAATGGATGATTGTGTTGGAGTGCCAGTATTTTTGGGGGTATTAGCTAGATTTTGTACTGTTTCTGTAAAGAATTTATTAAATTGTGTTGGGATATTGTCTTGGCTATTTGGTAACACAGGGGTAGGGCTGGATGCTTTCCCAGGGTGAAGTAAGGTGTTTATGGAGGCCCAGAATTTTTGGGGGTTATGGGTATATTTATCTTGTAGTTTTTTATAATAGTTGGACTTGTCAAGTTTAGTTAGCCTTTTGGCTTTATTACGTAGTTCTATGCACTTTTGCCTTAGGGTAGTATTTTTATCTTTATGAGATGCAATCCAGATTTTGTCAGAACATGCCATATATGTGAACTGTGTATACTGCCTGGGTGGCTCACAGATATTAGAAATAATGTCTTGGGCATTAAAGACCACCTGGCAGTTCACAGAATGAGAACATTTCATGTTTTTATATCTCTAGCCTTCTGGATCAAGTGGGGCATTGATAGCAATATGGGTCAAATCTATGGTGTATAGGACCTTAGGGAAATGACCAATCTCACGGAAATACTGCATTATATTTGTCCCTTCCTCTAGTGTCCTAAGAAACCAAATATTCTCCTCCAAATATTGTAGCATAATGTCAAAAACTGGTTTAATTTCCAAGACAAATGCCTGCAATATCCTTAAAAATTCCCTTGAGTGTCAGTGGAAGGTCCCTGAATATAAGACAATTAATGCTACAAATATCTATGTGACCAGAGGAATGGTCATGCCTCACAATCCCCTTATTTGCACCTGGTGGAGACATAGTTTGACTAGGCCCATTACAGTATCCCTGACCATTTGGTAACAGTCAGTTATCTGTTGGTCTATTAGGTGGTGGAAGTCAGGTGCCTCCTGTACCATTTTTGTTGATACAGACAGACGTAGGGAACAATGCTGCAAACACTGGCTTAAATGGCAGGTCCAGTATATGCTTTTGTACTATTACTGCTCCAGGTCCTAGCATATCTCCCAGCATGTACATTATAAAACTCTGTGCTCAAAATTGGTAAACATCACCACATAGTGCTACCTTTTTATATATTGCTCTGCTGGTTTGCCATTTTGGGTTCCTTCATTTGCACATTAATTGTGGCACATGTGCATAAGGCTCCTTATATGGACATCATTATACACTCATTTGCCCTGTACTGCATATTGTGCTATTTGTACCATTGTGCAGTTGCGTAGTTGGTGTCTTTGAATCACCTGCATCCTGTACATGGCAACTTCCCACAGTTACCATTTGTATCAGATACAGCTGTCCCGAATGCTATATCTGCAGCACCATGACTGTGTTTAATAATACGTATATCTACCTTCTCTGCTTTTTATTCCACTTTGGTGATTTTTCTCTGTAGGAAACTTCAGCAATTGCCTATGTGGAAATATCTATTGTTTTACTTATTTCCCATGATTTGCACCATATAGAACTGGTAATTAATAATTATGAGAGAGGACATGCAGGTGCTGTTGTGACAGAGCAAGATGCAGAGGATAGGAAGAAATGGAAACAGTTGATCTGCTGTGGCGACCCCTAACAGGAGCAGCCGAAAGAAGAAGAAGAATTAATAATTAATAGTTGTTATTACTGGAGCTTCAGAAGTCTGGACCCTCTTTCTAAAACTATATATGTAGTATTTCTAGAATCTTAAACAGTAGGCAGGTCAATGACAGCTGGATCAGCCACTGGGCTCTTGTACAAGAATTTATACT